>NC_134234.1:142559120-142862150 GCF_965152275.1 Natator depressus
AGCATGAGAACACTACAATCTCCAAACAGGGTAGACATTTAGATTTAGATTGGGATTGTAAACTCTTTGAGCTAGGGACTGATGTTTTGCTTATATGTGTGTATGATGCCTGGCACAATCAGGCTCTGATCACTAAGTAGGGCCACTTGATGCTATCATAATACAAATATATCAATAAAACAATCATACTAATTATTAACCAAGGCTGAGAAGCTGACCAGCATGTGGGGGAGCAGATCTTGCTCCCTTTCAGAAGGTTGTAGCAGGGACTGTGCGCCCCATTATTTGTAGAGGTAGTGCATGACTCACCATGGCTTTAAACTTTGTACAGTTGTTTACAGCTGTGCAAAGTTGTTGTAAAGGACCATTGCTATTCTTATTATTTGTTTGCATTGCAGTAGGGACTAGGAGTGCCAGTCATGGACCAGGACTCCAAATTAACCTCGTGGATAAGTAAAAGAGGAGCTGTCACTCTGCTGTGTACCATGGGATCTTCAGTTTTGTTAATTTAACACCTTCATCATACCAGTGACATTCCTGAAAGTGACATAAATTGCGCTGGCCCAAATATGCATGCTATTAATGTGATCCTAAGCTTGCTTACAATATAGTTGGAAGAATGTGACTGATGATTCTTCACAGAAAATATCTTATTTAGATACAGTTGTTTTGCTCTTATTTTCTATATTGATGTTATCTAATTTTCTCCATTACTATAAAACATCAACAAGGAATCAGAATATATTCTACTTACACATACATTGTAACTGCTGATTTCTTCCTCTGTTTGATTACATCACAGTTTGTTGCAGTGGAAAAGACTACAATAACCCAAATACAAAAAAATATGATTTGGGGAATGACCAGGAGCAAATTAAATGTCAGAGAACATTTTCATGCATATGGAATGAGAAGTGAGTAAAAAGATTTTTCTCCTTATAAAACAAATTGCTGTGATTGACCTCTTCTTGACCAGCCCCAGAGCTAAAAGAGATTAGGTGTTAAAAGTACAATTTGGCATAAAAATGTTGTAGTACTCATCAAGGAGAGAGTTCATGGCCTGGTCACACAGAAAATTGGTTTCGGTTTGACTGTCATGGGAGTTTGAAAAGGTACCAAGGAAGTTCAACTGTGTTCTTGTTATACCAATAAAATAAAAATCAGCAGGATCTTATTAAAGGGGAAAGGCAAAATGCCACATTTATTGTGAATACAGAAAGAATCATAGTAAGCAGTTAGTTATAGCTATAACATTCCATTCAATTTCATTTTTATTCACACATTCATTCATACACACACACATGGGTTCTGCAAGGTTGTTATCATAGTTACCAGCCTTAGAGTTGCTCATGCCAAGCCACTGGCCAGGTGGCTTGGACACGAGGAGGGAGCAGGGCCTTGTCAGATGCACATCTGAAGCTCCTGGAAGTTGGTTTGCAGAATCAGACCCCAAAGTTCTCAGTTTCTAAAGTCCATTTTTATAGGAATTTATTCCTATGCCAGTCTATGGGAATTACTTCATCATGCTGTTGCTGAATCAGTCAGCAGATGGCACATTCCTGACGGCTCTGTGTTGTTCTTTGGTTCTCCCATCCTTGAGGCTGCTGGGTGGATTCCAGTCTGCCCTCTGGGTGTCCTCTGGTTGTTTCCACTTGACGCCTTCTTCGGCCAATGGACACTGGATTCTTAGGCTGGCACCTCCCTGATCATTCAGTTATTATCCACTCCAGGCATCCATCCACATACATCCTCTATCTCTGTTTTAGTCACAATTGTTAACAAAGAGAGATAAATACAACAAAAGTGCTGTTTCTGTTGTTACAAAGTATTGCTTTGAGAACAGACTCTGTCTTAGGATGTACTAACACAATTAGCAGCTTGCAAGTTTCACACAGAGTGGGAGAGAAACAGTACCAAAAACCAAGAGACCTCTTAATTAGTAATACCCTGGAATTTAAATTATGGGGAATCAAACTCATTTGTGATTTTAATACAGAACTTCTTTAATATGATCCAACATTCTTTGCTAAGCCTGTTAGGTCATCACTTAAGGATGATGCACTGCACTGTCATGCATAGTTAACTTAGTTTCTCAGTGAATCGACCAGGCCCTAGAACAGGGATCAGCAATCTTTGGCATGCAGCCTGCCAGGGTAAGCCCCCTCATGGGCCGGGCCTGTTTGTTTACCTGCTGCATCCATAGGTTTGGCCGATCGCAGCTCCCACTGGCCGCAGTTTGCCGCTCCAGGCCAATGGGGGCTGCAGGAAGCAGCAGCCAGCACATCCCTCGGCTCACACCGCTGGGATGTACTGGCCTGGCGGGCCACTTGCCAAAGGTTGCCAATCTCTGCCCTAGAATCAGCTCTGGATTAAGGCATAAACACGATTGGCTTGGTGTGTAGGATCCCAGCTCCTATAGTCATATGATTATATCTTACTCAGCTTTCATTTAAAAAAAGTTCCTAATTTTTTCTCATGGATGTAAAGAACACCTTGAAAGTGTGAACTGAGTGTAACAGAGACATCTTCCTGAGTCTGCAGAGAGCCTGAAAAATAGCTCTTATAGGTGTGAACTGCCCTATGTATCTCTACGGCTGTTTACTCTAAGCCCTGGTCTACACTAGGACTTTAGGTCAAATTTAGCAGTATTAAATCGATGTAAACCTGCACCCGTCCACACGATGAAGCCCTTTATTTCGACTTAAAGGGCTCTTAAAATCGATTTCCTTACTCCACCCCTGACAAGCGGATTAGCACTTAAATCGGCCTTGCCGGGTCGAATTTGGGGTACTGTGGACACAATTCGACGGTATTGGCCTCCGGGAGCTATCCCAGAGTGCTCCATTTTGACCTCTCTGGACAGCACTCTCAACTCAGATGCACTGGCCAGGTAGACAGGAAAAGAACCGCGAACTTTTGAATCTCATTTCCTGTTTGGCCAGCGTGGCAAGCTGCAGGTGACCATGCAGAGCTCATCAGCAGAGGTGACCATGATGGAGTCTCAGAATCGCAAAAGAGCTCCAGCATGGACCGAACGGGAGGTACGGGATCTGATCGCTGTATGGGGAGAGGAATCCGTGCTATCAGAACTCCGTTCCAGTTTTCGAAATGCCAAAACCTTTGTCAAGATCTCCCAGGGCATGAAGGACAGAGGCCATAACAGGGACCCGAAGCAGTGCCGCGTGAAACTGAAGGAGCTGAGGCAAGCCTACCAGAAAACCAGAGAGGCGAACGGCCACTCCGGGTCAGAGCCCCAAACATGCCGCTTCTATGATGAGCTGCATGCCATTTTAGGGGGTTCAGCCACCACTACCCCAGCCGTGTTGTTTGACTCCTTCAATGGAGATGGAGGCAATACGGAAGCAGGTTTTGGGGATGAAGAAGATGATGATGAGGAGGAGGTTGTAGATAGCTCACAGCAAGCAAGCGGAGAAACCGGTTTTCCCGACAGCCAGGAACTGTTTCTCACCCTGGACCTGGAGCCAGTACCCCCTGAACCCACCCAAGGCTGCCTCCTGGACCCAGCAGGCGGAGAAGGGACCTCCGGTGAGTGTACCTTTTAAAATACTATACATGGTTTAAAAGCAAGCATGTGAAAGGATTACTCTGCCCTGGCATTCGCGGCTCTCCTGGATATACTCCCAAAGCCTTTGCAAAAGGTTTCTGGGGAGGGCAGACTTATTGCGTCCTTCATGGTAGGACACTATACCACTCCAGGCCAGTAACACGTACTCGGGAATCATTGTACAACAAAGCATTGCAGTGTATGTTTGCTGGCGTTCAAACAACATCCGTTCATGTGTTATCCTCAGGAGAGTGAGATATAATCCATGGTCACCTGGTTGAAATAGGGTGCTTTTCTTCAGGGGACACTCAGAGGAGCCCATTCCTGCTGGGCTGTTTGCCTGCGGCTGAACAGAAATGTTCCCCGCTGTTAGCCACAGGGAGGGGGGAGGGTTGAGGGGGTAGCCACGCGGTGGGGGGAGGCAAAATGCGACCTTGTAACGAAAGCACATGTGCTATGTATGTAATGTTAACAGCAAGGTTTACCCTGAAAGAGTGTAGCCAGTGTTTTATAAAATGTGTCTTTTTAAATACCGCTGTCCCTTTTCTTTTCTCCACCAGCTGCATGTGTTTCAATGATCACAGGATCTTCTCCTTCCCAGAGGCTAGTGAAGATTAGAAAGAAAAAAAAACGCACTTGAGATGAAATGTTCTCCGAGCTCATGCTGTCCTCCCACACTGACAGAGCACAGACGAATGCGTGGAGGCAAATAATGTCAGACTGCAGGAAAGCACAAAATGACCAGGAGGAGAGGTGGCGGGCTGAAGAGAGTAAGTGGCGGGCTGAAGAGAGTAAGTGGCGGGCTGAAGAGAGGGCTGAAGCTCGAATGTGGCGACAGCGTGATGAGAGGAGGCAGGATTCAATGCTGAGGCTGCTGGAGGACCAAACCAGTATGCTCCAGTGTATGGTTGAGCTGCAGCAAAGGCAGCTGGAGCACAGACTGCCACTACAGCCCCTGTGTAACCAACCGCCCTCCTCCCCAAGTTCCATAGCCTCCACACCCAGACGCCCAAGAACGCGGTGGGGTGGCCACCGGCCAACCAGCCACTCCACCACAGAGGATTGCCCCCAAAAAAGAAGGCTGTCATTCAATAAATTTTAAAGTTGTAAACTTTTAAAGTGCTGTGTGGCATTTTCCTTCCCTCCTCCACCACCCCTCCTGGGCTACCTTGGTAGTCATCCCCCTATTTGTGTGATGAATGAATAAAGAATGCATGAATGTGAAGCAACAATGACTTTATTGCCTCTGCAAGAGGTGATCAAAGGGAGGAGGGGAGGGTGGTTAGCTTACAAGGAAGTAGAGTGAACCAAGGGGCGGGGGGTTTCATCAAGGAGAAACAAACAGAACTTTCACACCGTAGCCTGGCCAGTCATGAAACTGGTTTTCAAAGCCTCTCTGATGCGTACCGCACCCTCCTGTGCTCTTCTAACCGCCCTGGTGTCTGACTGCGCATAACCAGCAGCCAGGCGATTTGCCTCAACCTCCCACCCCGCCATAAACGTCTCCCCCTTACTCTCACAGATATTGTGGAGCACACAGCAAGCAGTAATAACAGTGGGAATATTGGTTTCGCTGAGGTCTAACCGAGTCAGTAAACTGCGCCAGCGCGCCTTTAAACGTCCAAATGCACATTCTACCACCATTCTGCACTTGCTCAGCCTGTAGTTGAACAGCTCCTGACTGCTGTCCAGGCTGCCTGTGTACGGCTTCATGAGCCATGGCATTAAGGGGTAGGCTGGGTCCCCAAGGATACATATAGGCATTTCAACATCACCAACAGTTATTTTCTGGTCTGGGAATAAAGTCCCTTCTTGAATCTTTTGAAACAGACCAGAGTTCCTGAAGATGCGAGCGTCATGTACCTTTCCCGGCCATCCCACGTTGATGTTGGTGAAAAGTCCCTTGTGATCCACCAGAGCTTGCAGCACTATTGAAAAGTACCCCTTGCGGTTTATGTACTCGCCGGCTTGGTGCTCCGGTGCCAAGATAGGGATATGGGTTCCGTCTATGGCCCCACCACAGTTAGGGAATCCCATTGCAGCAAAGCCATCCACTATGACCTGCACATTTCCCAAGGTCACTACCCTTGATATCAGCAGATCTTTGATTGCGTGGGCTACTTGCATCACAGCAGCCCCCACAGTAGATTTGCCCACTCCAAATTGATTCCCAACTGACCGGTAGCTGTCTGGCGTTGCAAGCTTCCACAGGGCTATCGCCACTCGTTTCTCAACTGTGAGGGCTGCTCTCATCTTGTATTCATGCGCTTCAGGGCAGGGGAAAGCAAGTCACAAAGTTCCATGAAAGTGCCCTTACGCATGCGAAAGTTTCGCAGCCACTGGGAATCGTCCCAGACCTGCAACACTATGTGGTCCCACCAGTCTGTGCTTGTTTCCCGAGCCCAGAATCGGCGTTCCACAGCATGAACCTGCCCCATTAGCACCATTATGCATGCATTGGCAGGGCCCATGCTTTCAGAGAAATCTGTGTCCATGTCCTGATCACTCACGTGACCGCGCTGACGTCGCCTCCTCGCCCGGTAGCGCTTTGCCAGGTTCTGGTGCTGCATATACTGCTGGATAATGCGTGTGGTGTTTAATGTGCTCCTAATTGCCAAAGTGAGCTGAGCGGCCTCCATGCTTGCCTTGGTATGGCGTCCGCACAGAAAAAAGGCGCGGAATGATTGTCTGCCGTTGCTCTGACGGAGGGAGGGGCGACTGACGACACGGCTTACAGGGTTGGCTTCAGGAGGCTAAAATCCACAAAGGGGGTGGCTTTACATCAAGGAGTAGTTCAGGCAGGACTTCACGGAGGGTTCCAATAAGAAATGGTGCACCTAAGTTATTGTTCTTATTGGAACAAGGAGGTTAGCCTGGCCTCTGATTGATACATGGCTAGATCTACCTCGCAGCACCTTCTCTGTGAGTGACTGCAGTGTGACCTAGAGGAATGAGTCCCCTAGACAGAGCAGGAGGCAAATGAGTAGAAAACAAATCTGGTCTATTTCTTGTTTTGATCCACTCCATCTATCTTTTACATCTTTGGCTGGCAGCAGACGGTGCAGAAGGACTGCAAGCCATCCACATCTCATGGCTGCTCGGCAGAAGATGGCACAGTACGACTGCTAGCCATCCTCATCTCTTGCCTGCCTGGCAGAAGATGGCACAGTACGATTGCTAGCCATCGTCATCTCTTGCCTGCCCGGCAGAAGATGGTACAATACGACTGCTAGCAATCCGTATTGCCTGCCTGCTCACCATTAGACGGTTCAATACGACTGACTGCAGGACTAAAGAGAATGACCTGGTCAAGTCACCAAAAATTTAGTCCCTGCGCCCATGTCTGCCCAGGCGCTCCCAGCCGACGTGGCCAGGAGCACCTCGGACATGACGAGGACGGCTACCAGTCATACTGCACCGTCTGCTGCCAGAAGGCAATGGGTTGCTGCTACTGTGTAGCAATGCCGTACCCCGTCTGCCAGCACCCAGGAGACATACGGTGACGGTTACCTGAGCGGGCTCCATGCTTGCGGTGGTATGGCGTCCGCACAGGTAACTCAGGAAAAAAGGCGCGAAACAATTGTCTGCCCTTGCCTTCACGGAGGGAGGGAGGGAACGGGGGCCGGACAATATGTACCCAGAACCACCCGCGACAATGTTTTAGCCCAATCAGAGTGCTCCATTGGGCTGCTCTGGACAGCACTCTCAACTCAGATGCACGATTGTTTGCCGTTGCTCTGATGCAGGGAGGGGCGACTGAGGACACAGCTTACAGGGTTGACTTCACGGAGGGTTCCAATAAGAAATGGTGCACCTAAGTTATTGTTCTTATTGGAACAAGGAGGTTAGCCTGGCCTCTGATTGATACATGGCTAGATCTACCTCGCTGCACCTTCTCTGTGCGTGACTGCAGTGTGACCTAGAGGAATGAGTCCCCTAGACAGGGGAGAAGGCAAATGAGTACAAAACAAATCTGGTCTATTTCTTGTTTTGATCCACTCCATCTATCTTTTACATCTTTGGCTAGCAGCAGACGGTGCAGAAGGACTGCATGCCATCCACATCTCATGGCTGCTCGGCAGAAGACGGTGCAATAGGACTGCTAGCAATCCATATTGCCTGCCTGCTCACCATAAGACGGTTCAATAGGACTGACTGCCGGACTAAAAAAAATGACCTGGTCAAGTCACTAAAAATTTAGTCCCTGCGCCCATGTCTGCCCAGGCGCTCCTGATCGACCTCACACAGGCGACCAGGAGTACCTCGGACATGACGAGGACGGCTACCAGTCGTATTGTACCGTCTGCTGCCACAAGGCAATGGGTTGCTGCTACTGTGTAGCAATGCCGTGCCGCGTCTGCCAGCACCCAGGAGACATACGGTGACGGTTACCTGAGCGGCCTCCATGCTTGCGGTGGTATGGCATCCGCACAGGTAACTCAGGAAAAAAGGCGCAAAACAATTGTCTGCCCTTGCTTTCACGGAGGGAGGGAGGGAAGGGGGGGACTGACGATATGTACCCAGAACCACCCGCGACAATGTTTCAGCCCCATCAGGCATTGGGATCTCAACCCAGAATTCCAATGGGCAGCGGAGACTGCGGGAACTGTGGGATAGCTACCCACAGTGCAACGCTCCAGAAGTCGACTCTAGCCTCGGTACTGTGGAAGCACTCCGCCGAGTTAATGCACTTAATGCACTTCTGTGGGGACACACACACTCGAATATATAAAACCGATTTCTAAAAAACCGACTTCTATAAATTCGACCTTATTCCGTAGTGTAGACATACCCTAAGGCCCACTGCTCTGAATACTCTACCACAGCATGTGGCAATGTGCCTGACTCATGCAGGAAGGTATACGCAGCTACTGAGGTAAGTAGCCAGGGGCTACTAACCAGCGGTAACCTTCACAGGCCACTCAGGTTACCACTTCTGCTGTTTCAGAGGGAAGAGGGTCCCTGCTGCCACTACTAGGGAGAGAAATGGAGTCCATGTCATTGCCTTTCTGGGAAGGGAAGGGAAGGGAAAGGAAGGGAGCTGCCTTGCCATTCTAAACAGGGGATGGCATAGGTGTATGGAATGGTGAGGGACACGAGGACCTGGCATCATGGTTTATCTAGATTGTCTCATTTTGGCCCGGCCAAAAATGGTTCCAGAAACTCCACCTGCAGATTTTAGGAGATACACATTAGGGTGTAATTTATAGGTGCTGCATAAATAAAGGCTAAATCTAGTTAGCTGGGGAATGGTAGTCAAATAAATGAGGCAATCATAAAGGGAACTAGGTAAATAGTTAAGACAATGACACATCTGTAAGTAGGGTGAACTGAGAAAAAAAGCTTTCCATAAATTGGCATACCTATGTGTTTTTAGGTGCTAATTATTCAACTGTATTTAATACTAATAATGTATTTATAGTCTGATGTTATTGATGTACCACAGATAGTGATATAACCATTGAAGGAGTTGATGTCATAATTTAATTCTAATCTTCTATATTCTAATATTATTTTGTGCTGTTTTACTTCATCTGTATGTTGTCTAAGTATGGGGTACTTCCTATAAAGAAACAGTTTCCTTGGACTCCATTTGTTCTGCATACACATAGTCCACAGTAATAAAAAAATGTTACCCATGACAGACTATATGAAACATACTAAGATATTGTAATGTACTTGAGAAATAGTATCACTGAGAACAGTGATCATGTAATCAAATCATAATGCATTTATATAGACACACAAAGGGCAGAGTTAAGTTTACATGTTCAATCTTAAGTTTGGCATTTTCTGAGTTTTGACAGCACTATGTTCTCTTAACATAGATTTTTTGCATGAAATGTGATATGAAAACAGAACTGTTTCTAAACACAAAGCTTTCTGAAAATTTCCATGAAGAAACTGAAGCTCTTTAAAGAAAGAGAAACTGCATTGCTATAGGTTACATATTTTGAATAAAGTACCTATGGTACCTAAGGATTTTCTACTGTACTGAGTCTATGGCTTCCCCAGTATTCAGCCACACATAATCATTCCGGTTATACATATTCTCTCAACTTGTTCAGTTAGCTTTTTTCTGGAGAAGGGCTCTTGTTTTCTTGACCTATTTTTGATAAAAGAGAAAAAGCTTTTGTTTTGCAAATGTATGAAGGGTCCAAATCCTGAAAAACTCACAATGAATTCAATGGTTTCATGCAGGTGGAGTTTACAGGATTGTAACCATTACTTGCTTAGGCAACAAACAAAGATTTATCCAGATAACTGTTCATGCAAAGGTCATCTCCAAAAGAAACCTCAGGAGACAGACAAGTATAAAACTTGCAATAGAAAAATCATTCCTACTTATATGCAGGAGTATAACTGGGGGCAGCATAAAAGAAAAAACATCATATATGTTGAGCAATGAAAAGCTCATGTTTACTGTTACAGGGCAAGAGTTGTGTGGTCTAGAAACAGATCTTTATTTATTTATATTGAATGTCTGCAGTAGAATGAAAAGAGTATCTTTCATTGTGAGTGCATAGATAAGGACGAAATGAAAAATTATTCCCTTACTGAGCTGAAAGTTCATTTTTCCTGAAATTCTTCTTGTCAGTAGTTCTAAAGGTTCTCATTTTCTAATAGACAAAGACCAGTGGAATCCCTGAGGGAGGGGAAAAAAAAAAGAGAGAGACAGCTAATTTGATGTATTTCTATAAGGCCCTTAGGAAACTTTTGCAGCATTCAATTTTGCTTGTGTAAAAATGTATGATTCCATACTGAGCTATTACAGATCACAGTCAGAGTTGAAATAGTCACGTAGAAGAAAATTGGCTTTTCTGGTGAACTTCCCCACTTCAGGTTTCAGAGTAACAGCCGTGTTAGTCTGTATTCGCAAAAAGAAAAGGAGTACTTGTGGCACCATAGAGACTAACCAATTTATTTGAGCATAAGCTTTCGTGAGGAACAGCTCACTTCATCAGAAGCATCCGATGAAGTGAGCTGTAGCTCACAAAAGCTTATGCTCAAATAAATTGGTTAGTCTCTAAGGTGCCACAAGTACTCCTTTTCTTTTTCCCCACTTCAGCTTCCTCACTGAAAAAGCTAATTTCTGTGTGTGCCTGTGTACCTTAATGTCTGAGATGCAAACTGTTTTTGTCAGAATCAATTTACTTTGAACCCTTATTTAATGAGAAGGCTTTATGGGATGGGGGATATAGATGGTTCAGCAGTCTGCAGGGTCTAGTTTTCAGGGTTGCCAACTACATTTATTAATCAAGGAATGGCTAGATTTCAGGACCATCCATCTGTGCATGACTTATTTTCTTATTTTTCTAAAGCTATCCATTATAGGAATGTCCTGTGTCACTGTGCCTCAGTGGGTCACAGCTGAGAATTCAGGATTCTTCACCAGATTCAGGATTATACCAGGCCAGTAACAAAAGTAAACTTCTGTCTCACCACACTGATTAACAAGAAGTCATAGATATAGTCTCCTTAGGCATTCCAGCTCTATTTTCACCACCCAGACACCAGATTGTATGATGAGTGGTTACTGAAAACCAGTTTAATCACATATAGAGTCCTACTAGTCCCAAGAGATCACATTAAGCACATTGCTGTCAATCGTTTAGTAACTAAAATCTAAAGGTTTATTAATAAGAGAAAAGAAGAAGTCAGTTGAAATGATTAATAGATTATATACATACAATCATTGCAATACCCTCATATCAGTGTTAGGTGAGAAAAATTAAATATGAAGCAGTTATGGCAACCGAACCAAAGTCAGGCCAATAAAGGTTGCTGGGAAAGTCCCTGAATGAGATAAATAGAATAAAAGAATACTTGTTTAAGTTGCAGGGAGTAAGAAAAAAGGGGAGGCCTGCATTCCTGCATTTTTGTACCAAATGTTCTGGGAACAGTTTGTTGAGATACGGAGGCACTGTTTTCCACTCCCTGTTCTTGTGTTATGTCTGTTTTTAACTCCTTGTCTCCTGGTTGACACCCATACCGATAAGAAAGTTAGTGAAGCATTACGATTTCCTAAAAGTTATCTACAATAAGGGGGTAGAAGTGCATGCATAATAGAGAAAGAGGATTTTACCTAACATGGGGGGGGGGTGGGCTGCTTTATGAATAAATCTGTGACGCGACGGGACTGTCTATAAAAACCTATTAGTTTTACTTAGAGGCTGCTGGTTCTCTTTGGAGACGGGCTGCTCTCTATTGTTGTGTGGACTCTTCAATAAAGAGCTTTGTGTTCGGACCTTGCTGGTGTTGCCTGTCTCTCTCCGGTCAGGCAACGAACCATGCCGTCTGGGGTTCGAGTCCTCGACATCAGGTTTGTGGCAGTGATGTTATAGGCTGCTAGCTTGTAAAGTCACTCTGGTAACTTCCAAAAGATTGGAAGCGCCTCAGTCCATAGTTCAATATGCTCCTTTAGTTGTAAATCCACAGTCCAGAGAATCAGGGCAGAGAAGAGGCAAAATGAAGTCATCCAGGGGTCTTTTATACCCTTTGCCATGTGCCTGAAAATTTTCTGTTTCAAACAAAGCTCATAGCCTAGTTTGTGGAAAGTTACTGGCAGAAGATGGAGTCCAGGGTCACATGAGCACCTCACATGTCCTTACATGCCTTGCTGACTCACAGAGGGTAGCCACTGGCCCTTTGGAAATTGAGCCTCCGCAGGAAGAGATATCTGGGCAGAATGAGTTTCTTATATGGCCCATTGTTAGAATGAAGTGTCCTTAATGGCCCATTGGGTTTGACTAGTCCATTCACAATGGGCTAGCTAGGCTGGATGTAAACTACCTTGTGGGTGTTACCCCAGGAAAAAACCCTTTTGCGATATAGCTACATAGCCAATATTCATAACTTTAGGTACAATAATGTTGCATGGATTTAAATCCTACTTAGCAAATCATAACCTTTTCATTGACACCTTACATGATATGCTTTGTTCAAAATTTGTTGCAATTGCATAACAGTGACAATATCAATGATATAAATGGTCATATTTCAATCATGCAGCATCACATCCTACTAAAAGTGCAATCTGTTTCACCTTTGCTCATAGTATATGAGGTGTGTGAAGGGAAACACTCTCTGCCAGCTCTGCCTAGTGTTGGCGTGTGGGGTGTAGCAGGTTGCCTTCCTCCCAGGCATTCTCCTTTTTTGTCACTGCTTTGCCCTGCAGTGATCTGTCCTTTCAGTGACTCAGCCCTTCAGCATGATCATGTTCAAGGTCACCCCCTTCAGGGTATATCTAGAGAATCCAAAATGGGGAGGTCTTCAGGATTAAACAAGGGACTCAGAGCTTCTCCCTGCAGTCTGAGTCTCATGCTCTAGATACTTGTATCTGCTGGGTCTTCCCCTAACTAGGTTCCTCACTAAGGGATAGGCTCCCGGCATTGTCCCTCTTTAGGAACTGATAGGGGACCTCAGGCCTACCCTCTCCACTGGAATCCTATCCAGGGCCCAGTAGCAGGCAGCCAAGTCCTGCACCTTGGAGTGCTATGCAGCTGCCTCCCTGGATCACTTCCTACCAGTCCCCTCTCTTTCCACCAGATAAAGTAAGGAATTAAACACAAAGATAACGTCTCTGACCTTCAGCGAAGCACAGATCCCTTATTTGCTAGCGTGGTGAGATCACTGTTGCCAGGCTTCAGGCAGCAAGCGCTCCTGTGGGGCTCCTTCCCAGCAGCTCA
This sequence comes from Natator depressus, assembly GCF_965152275.1. Classification (NCBI taxonomy): domain Eukaryota; kingdom Metazoa; phylum Chordata; order Testudines; family Cheloniidae; genus Natator; species Natator depressus. The sequence continues at coordinate 142,572,375 of NC_134234.1, forward strand.
GAGTGCAGGGCAGCTCACCTCCATCATCCACCAGCCACAGAGCTACTCTGCTCCCCATTTTAAGCTCCTCCTCCAGTTCTGGCATGCTTTGAAGCTGGGGCAGGGTTGCCTGGACCTTGAGTAGCTCTTTGACCCCTTCCTTTCTAGAGTGGAGTTAGTATACCCCATCACAGGGTATAACAAAGTAAAACACGCTTCTACTATTTGCCAATTAATAAGCATTTATGCTCTACTATTTAATATTGAGAGCAGGATGCACTGATTCAATCAATCTGGTTCACAGCCCATGGAGGGTGAAGTGGGATCATGGCAAACGTGTGCATTGAATGAGTGATGAGGAAATTTCAAAAGGTACAGGGATTCCTTTCAGGCAGAATCAAGATTTCTGAATGCCTATTTGGATTTTTTTAAATGAATGTTATGACCTTTTTAGACCACATTCTTCACTAAGCATATCCTCGGAGAAGAATTTGGTACTATGACTAGAGCAAACTTCACTGTCAATCTTGTGAGAGCTGGTATTTTCATGAGATGTTTGGTTGGGTTGGAAAGATCATCCGAATAGCCTCTTGTAATGGCATAGCAAAGAGCTTCTCCTTTATGCACTAGCTGTAAATAAGACGCCCATCCAAGTCAGAGCTCCGGTAATTTAGATCAGGTCTTATCCTTGTAGGTCACAATTCTTAATCTCATAGGGCATCTCCCAGTCTGACCTCCTATTACTACAAGATTAGAGATTCTTGCTTAATGGCCTGATCAAAACTCCTGCATGAAATTTAAAAGGAGCAATTCAATGTGATTATTACAAGTACTGGAAATAAGAACATGGGTTTGCTCCACTCTGTGGTTTGACTGATGATAGGGTGATGTTTGAAAGAATGGAAGCCTATCTTGTCACCTCAATAGTGGAATATTTCAGGGAATATTTTGACTTTGAAAGATAGTTTACAATTGGAACAAACAGAAGAATAGTTGTTGGACTTCAGGTTCAGCTTTCAAGATTCTGGACCCCATATATGAATGTTACAGGAAGCCTGCAGTATATGACTATTCTGTATGACTTGTATGATCATGACATTACCCCAATCCATTTAACACCGTCTTGTAAACAAGGAAAATATAAACACATGCCCAAGAGCTGTATATTTCTGGCTATAAAGCATAGTGAACGGCTGCAAAGTGGCAGAGATCCAACCAACACATAAAAAATTGTTAACTTTCCCAGTTAGAAGCATCACAAAGGACTAACACGTGGGAAAAATAAAATAACTGAGAAACTGCAACAGATATGGTGAATGCAGGCATATACTTGAAACTATTGCATCAGTACTTGAGACTATTGGATGAATGGACTATAAGGTGGATAGAAAGCTGGCTAGATCATCGGGCTCAATGGATAGTGATCAAAGGCTCGATGTCTAGTTGGCAGCCGGTATCAAGTGGAGTGCCCCAGGGGTCGGTCCTGGGGCTGGATTTGTTGAACATCTTCATTAATGATCTGGATGATGGGGGATGGATTGCACCCTCAGCAAGTTCGCAGATGACACTAAGCTGGAGGGAGAAGTAGATACACTGTAGGGTAGGGATATGGTCTAGAGTGACCTAGACAAATTGGAGGATTGGACCAAAAGAAATCTGATGAGGTTCAACAAGGACAAGTGCAGAGTTCTGCACTTAGGACGGAAGAATCCCATGCACCGCTACAGGCTGGGGACCGAATGGCTCAGCAGCAGTTCTGCAGAAAAGGACCTGGGGATTACAGTGGATGAGAAGCTGGATATGAGTCAGCAGTGTGCCCTTGTTGCCAAGAAGGCTAACGGCATATTGGGTTGCATTAGTAAGAGCATTGCCCGCAGATCGAGGGAAGTGATTATTCCCCTCTATTCAGCTCTGGTGAGGCCACATCTAGAGTATTGCGTCCAGGACCGGCTCTAGGCACCAGCAAAGCAAGCACATGCTTGGGGCTGCTCACCAGCATAGCAAGATGTGGGGCCCTGGGCAGGGCTGCTACAGCCATTTCAGACTGGGATTGGCACTGGGGGAGCGGAGGTGATTGTGCCCTGGCTGGAGGGACTGAGCAGCCCCCCCACCCCAACGCCCACTGCTTGCTCTTGCCGGCATGGGGCTGCAACACCCAGCTCCGGAGGGCAGCACCAAGCCCCCGAGCGAGCTCCGGGGAAGGAGAGACAGGAGGCAGAGCTGTTCAGTGCCTCCCACACAGTTCCAGGCCGCTCTGGTTACTCGGCAGCGACAGCCCGGCTGGGCACCCCGTCAGCAGCGTGACTTGGTCTGACCTGCGCAGACCACATGAGCCCTGGAGTCGGTGCTGATGTCCTGCCTATGCCAAGGCCTCCAGCGCAGGGGCAGCCCGAGCTTTGCCCAGGCAGAGACAGCCCAGCTCACTCCATGGCCGGCCCAGTGAGTAAATGAGTACACTAGTAGGAAATTATTTTATTTCACTAACTACAAATTCTCTGTTTTCATTTCTTAAACATTTTAAATAGTCAAAAAACAAAAAACCATTGCAAAGTGCAAACATGTAAAAGCCAAAAAAAAAAGGGGGTGGGGGGGCAGCCAAAATATTTTTTGCTTGGGGTGGAAAAAAACCTAGAGTCGGCCCTGATTGCATACAGTTTTGGGCCCCCCACTACAGAAAGGATGTGGACAAAATGATTTAGTTGGGGTTGGTCCTGCTTTGAGCAGGGTGTTGGACTAGATGACCTCCTGAGGTCTCTTCCAACCCTAATCTTCTATGAGTCTATGATTGTATGCTGGCTGTTGGGTAGGTTATGGAGCTCTGTCTGGGAACTAAAAGCAGTGAGGGGTGATGACTGCAGACCCTGGGGCAGGTAAACAATTTCAGGGAAGTACCATCTCCTTGGATGAATTGCATATACTCGTTCAGGCTGAGTTCAAAAGACTCAGGAGACAAAGAAAGAGCTTGTGATATAAAGGGCCAGCTTGAACTGATTAATGGGGTTTTCCAAACTGACAGGAGGTGGGGAAAACTCTTCTGAAGGGTTGGAAGGACCGGGACCTACGAGGGTCTTTACTGGACTGTTGTGGGATCTTTGATAAACTTAAGTATGTGTTTAAACTTTTTATTATATATTTAGGGTGTAATGTTTTTGTCCTAAAATAAATGTATCATGCTCTGTATAAGTCTGTCTTCTCTCTGGTAAACTACTGTCTTAGCCATTGAGAGAGTGAAAGAGAAACTGTAGTTATTGAGCTAGGTCAGACCTGCTGGGATAATCACAGTGAATTGCAGGGCCTATAGCGTAAATCCCCAGTCTGAGCGAAGAGAAATTTGGGTCCCTGCCAGAGAGAGGTGATGACTGGAGGTGTGAAACCTAAGGGGGGCATCCCTTAAGCAGACCACAGAAGGAGTCAGAGGGGCAGTTACCCCAAAACTGTGATAGAAACGTCAAAAGAAATTGGAACAATTAATAAAATATGAACAGCGTGAGCTAGAAAAGAAACTACTTGTGGAGGCTCCATATTCTCAATAGCGTGAAGAGGAATCACAAGATGAAAGTATGTGATGGTGGCTATAAAAGATAGCAGTGACAAGTTATCAAGTAAACGGACACATTAACTGAAGAATGGCAATGTTAAAAGAAAATACGATAAAGGTCAAAGGGAGTAGAGAAAGCAAGATTGTGGAAGTGAGTAAGAAGAAAAAAAGACACATGCAACAAAATGGGTTTGTTACTCTACAAACTTTACAAAGTTTCACAGAAGTCACCAAGAGAACAACTCATTTTACCAGCTTCATCCTGGTTTGTCACTGCCAAAGTGTCAGAGCAGTAGTTCAGAATATAGTTAATGTTTTTGTGGTTTCTATCTTGTAACAATGGTAAAGAATCGTAGAAAGAGTCACTTTCTTCTAACGCTAAACAAGAAAGTTAATTAGAATGGTATTATCCCTAAACCAACTCTGTTTGGAACCTTCTCTGTCTAGACCTTCTGCCTAAAACCTTTCCTCCTGTCTGGCTTACTGCTACAGATTTAAGACCACAATATACCCATCCTCACAGTTTCTACTGACACTAGATAAGTTGTTTCCCCATGAATAGGGAGCTTGTCCTGGAGAGGTTATTTCTGACATTTACCTTACAATTGAAAATAACAGGAAGAGAGCTGGCAGAACAGGCCATTCTGAAACTGTATGTTTCATTTTATACGTATTATTTTATATACAATGAAGGCAGAAGTAGTCCCAGGAACTCAGACCATTTGAGTTCGTTTTGGTATTAGCATAAACAGAGTATGAAAGTTATTCAAGTTTAGATTAGAATGTGTATGCAAAAATCCCTGGATTATTTCACATCAGGTAGACATTTAAAACACACCCTTAAGTCTATTCTGCTCTGTTTTTATAGTGTAAACCCAGAGTAACTCCACAGCAGAAGATAGTTTCTCTAGCTCTACTCAAGTGCAGCAGGGACAAATTTTAGCCTCAGGTAAATCCATGCTTTAGGTTTAGGTTTAACTGTACGGGTGTATATGGGTAATCACCATATGTAATGGCACAGATGCCATGTAACAGAGTATAATTTGCTCTTATAAATTATACTTTGCACTTCTATAAAACCTTATATTTCAGGGTCTAAAAGCACTCCACAAACATTTATTCCCACATCCTCTGAGATAATTATATTCAATTTGCATGTGGATAAACTGAGACATGGAGAAATTAAGTAACAGTGATGGCCCCAGGAACAAAACCCCATGACACTTCCTTTGCAGTCTGTGTTTTAATCACTAAGTAACACAACTGCTACAATAAGCATGGACTGCTGGTTGATTATACTGCTTCTCAGGCTATCAATCTATATAGCACATAGAATCAAAGAGTGGATTTTCAGCAAAAAACTGAAAAAATCTGACTTTTTTTCCGCTAAGAGGCTTCAGTTTTGCAAAATGTTGTGCAGCATGCCGTGCTAAAGCTGGGATATACCACAACATGGACCACTGCAAATGAAAATTATACGTATGAAAGGCAATGGGTCTTGGGATCTGGAGATGTAAACATAGTAAAGGAAGCATCCTGTCTGTAACTTACTTTATCTCTATGTAGGGTATCTTAAGGTCTCAGGTAACATCTGAAAGTAGAGTAACATCTGAGAGTCACAGTTCAAAACCTATGGTTTTTTGGCATATATTTTGCACCTCTCCTTCATTTGCCAGAGACATCAAGCATCATAAACACTGCAGGAAGAAAATCATTTTGTATTTCTTGACACAAATTATGAATTTGAGAGTTACACTTCTGTACACACACTGTGATAAAAATGTATAATATTTGAAAATAAAGAGAGCAAGCGGGGATAGAAAGTATTTATTTTTCCTGGGGGAGAGTGAAAAGGGGATAAAAATAATTTTTCTACACAATGGTACTGTTCTAAAACAAAAGGATAACCTAATTAACAACATTTTATTATGCAGCATTTAGCAACATTATGCAGTCCATAAAGGTTCAGAAATTAGACAACTGCTGTCATAGTAACTGTATTAATATTGTACTAACTTGCCACTGGTGTTCCAGGTATTTCACATCCTATAAAAAACAGAATTTACAAACAATATTGATAATGGTTGTGCTTTCCCAAATAAAAATAAACAGTTATGCAAATAGCTAAACTATTTTTTTAAATTCACACACTCATATAGGCTCTTCTCACAGATGCACTCTTCCTTATATCGGGCCTATAAAAGACTCTGTAAAGTGCTGCAGTCTGTTCTCTCTCTCTCTTTCCCCATGTAGTCTTCCATGGAGGTTGATTCTTTCATTAGATATGCACCATGCTCAGGCCTACTAGTGAGTTGGTCCATTAGCAGACATTTTGTTGTTAAATATTTCATTGTTATGAGCCCACACTTAAATCTAAAGAACAATCGGTGAAAGAGTAGAATGTTAAAAGTTTTTATTGCCCATAAAACAACAAGAAAGTAACTTGTAGGGAGCTACAAATCCTCTGGAGGAGGATTGCTTTCATTGTATTTTAGTGCTTCTTGGTGAATACCTTCCATTCTATCTTCTTACAACAATGCACAGGATCTGAGCAACAGAAAATTATATACTCTAGTTATGGTTTTCAGGTCTATAATGCACATGAAGCGATTGAATACTTCTGAGCTTGCCAGCCAGTTGTCCACTCCTCTTGTGATGGTCCTAGTACAAATTTGAACATTAGACCACATCGACTGCTACCAACACCAAGAGGATTTTCACAGCACCCAAAGATATAGAAAACAGTGCACTGTTTATTGCCACTGTAACTGTAAGTAACTTCCTCAGATATGTGGGCATAGTCTGGTGTGGTGCAACTAAATATTATTGCAATATCACTTGAGTTAGAGTTTGAGTTGAGTTAAGTTGAGTTGAGAGTTAGATTATGAAGATTCATAAATTTTTAAGGACAGAAAGGACCATTCTATCCATCTAGTGTTATGTAGCTTGATTCAGCCATGAATTATATTGATGGGGCAGAATTATTCCAGCAGTAATAGCACAGCCCAAACAGGGATTGTGGCAACAAAATATATCCATGACCCAACAACCCATCCCTTCAGCATTAGGCAACATAGCCCCATGTGTGGATGGTGCTTGTTAGGGGGCTTATTCCTTCACCCACTTACTTCCTTGGTCCTTCTCGCATGAACAGAGAGCAACAATACCTGAAGTCCAAAGTGCAAACAATTCGATGTTTATTGGGGTGAACTTCCAGCAAGCATGATTCCAGTTTCCTTCCTTAGTATCCCCCTTCCCAGCTCTGACACCACAGAGCCTTACCTGTGTCCCTGTTCCCATTCCCCCCCTTAGCAAAACATGATTCCAATTTCCCCACCCCCATTCCCTGTTCCCATTTCCCCCACCTTACTTCCTGATTGACTGCAGACTATATAGTAAAACTTGAGTTCTGCTTAGCTATACCTTAACAAATCATTTTACTGAAACGAACCAATCCTAACATATTGTAACATGATTATTTAACCAATTATATCCCACCACCTTAATTAGCTTACACCCAGCAAAATTAATTCTACAGCAGACAGAAACAATCACAGAACCAGACAGAGATTATACAGACAAACAATAGGGAAATGGGGACTACAATGATAGAACAACACAGAAATGAGGATTTCACATCCCAGCTATTGATAAGTGAGTTCTTACTGAGCTGAAAACTATCAAATTAAACTTCCTTTTACATCCTCTAGGCTCTTCCCTTTCTCTGGAGGTGATAGATCAGATCACCTTTCTAACAGCCCCAGATTGCCTTATTTCAGTGTGACTGGTTTGGAATGTGAGGATGTGACCGGTCGCTTCCCAGCTTATGGCTGCCTCTGCTGCTTAGCCAGAGATCTTAGCCCAAGAACAGGGCCTCAGACTGTCACAGTAAGAGAAGGCCCTTACACGGGCAGACAGTGATTTTGATTCTTTCTTTTATACCTCTATAACTAGCTAAGTGATAAGAATACACCTACATTCTTAGAGTATAGGCCTTTACAGACAGCCCTGAATATCTATATCCTAACAGTGCTGACCAGGAAAAAGCATGCTAGAGTATCAGAGATATGTACTTTTAGGATCTTCCTTAGAAGCCTTTATCTGAGATATCCCCGGCCATACTTAAAAGCTGGCCTGTCTTGGAGAGATGGCAGCAAAAACATATCACATGAGCTCCGTGTGGGGTGCAGCCACACCTCCTGGCAAAACAGGTGGGTCATTACACACATAGCACTAGGAAGCTGAACTGAACCCATAAAATGTAACAATTAATTATTTAGGATGGCTATATTCTGCCCTGGAAATACTGTACCTGCTAAGCATTCAAATTTTTTAGGGGTTAGTCAAACCTCCTTTCAGATCCTTATGTGCTTGATTCCTAAAGAAAAATCTCTCAAGCTACTGAATAATAGATATTAGTAGATTTATTATTTGAGATGAGAGGAAAAACCTCTGTAAAAACAGATGCAACTTTCCAAGAAAAATGGTAACATAGGTCTGTCTAATTTTAGACTCTATAATGTAACTTGTGAGCTTTTTGCCTTTAGAGATGGCTGTTTCTTGATCCTGAAAATATATGGTAAGGGCTATATAAATTACTGCTCTTTTCCCATTTGAGCAGGCATGGTACCCCCAGACAACCCCATTTAAAAATAAAGTTTAATCCCATAATTTTACAAGTATCAAAGGACTTGGCAGAAACATAGAAAATGGCAGATCAATTAGACCAGTGGTTCTCAGCCAGGGATACGTGTACCCTTGGGGGGTACGCAGAAGTCTTTCAGGGGCTACATCAACTCATCTAGATAGTTTCCTTGTCTTACAACAGACTACATAAAAAACACTAGTGAGGTCAGTACAAACTAAAATTTCATACAAGGACTTGCTTATACTGCTTTATATAGGATACACTGAAATGTAAGGGGATTTATTTATATTCCAACTGATTTATTTTATAATTATATGTTAAAAATGAGAAAGCAGTTTTTCTGTGTCACTTTTGTATTTTTATGTCTGACTTTGTAAGCAAGTAGTTTTTAAGCGATGTGTAACTCGGGATCAGACTCCTGAAAGGGGCACAGTAGTCTGGAAAGGTTGAGAGCAACTGAATTAGACTTTATATTCACATTGTGCTACAGTCCAGATCGGAAACAAATGCAGTTAAATAGTATACTTTTCAGCAATATGAAAATGGAATTTATTGTCTGCCACACGTATTCAGATTACTCATACCATTTGCACATTAGAAACTGAGCTATAATGTCAGCAACGCTAAATTGTTTGCCCTTCTAGCAATTAAGTCTTAGAGAATTACTATCTAAAACAAGAGCTTTTTGTAGAATCTTGCTACATATACCAAATTCTCATTGTCAAATTATACACTAAAACTGTTAGTGGAAGATATGAAAGAGAAATCAATATCCAAAAGGTTTGTTTTTCTCATCCATGTCAAACAAGATCTAATTTAGTAACTTCAATTTCAACTACATCAACATATCAACTGATACAGTGATTTAATTGTATCATCCAGTGTCAGATTGAGATACATTGAATAGTACTTCACTCCACAAGTAGTCTCGTTGAATTAATAGGTCCCCATTCATATTAAAGTGCTACTAAGTATGAGTAAGAATATCACAGTCTGATCCTTAAACTATAAAGTCAGATAGATTCTTTCTCATAGGCATTCAGCATATGAATCAATTATTTTGCATATACGTACAAGTGCGTCAAAAGTTTTCTGACCTGCACACTAATGCATGATGCACACCTGAATTTGTCTTGAAACTGAATAAGGACAACGTTTTGTATCAACAATCACCTTTTTTCAGATGTCAGATGTTGATGATAATGCAAAATTTCCATAGCCACATTTACATACCATAGACTGTACTGCAGACAGGTTCTGCCCGAGGAGAGCACTACAGGAGTCATTATGCCTCCGTGAGGCAGTACAATGCCTTTGGGGTTGCCTAGGCAATCAAGAACACATGAGCTTCCACCAGTCCTACAGCAAATGCAGAGTACCTCCCATATGTGGCCAGCCTGTTCTGGCTGTTGGTGAAGAGAGGGCATGGAAGAGGACCATGTTTGTGCTGCCTGCTAGTATTTGGGGGCGGAGGGGGAGGGGTGGTAGCTAGTACCCCAGAGACACCAGCAGAGTGAAGTTGATGGGCTCAGAGAAGCACAAGGGTTGGGACTGTGTATGGCCACCACATTGGGAACAGAAAGGAAGGGAAACACCTTGAGAGCTCCTCCACTTTGTGTGACCACGTAGCGCCATCCACGATCTGGCTCATTGAATTAGAAAGTTCAAATTTCTGGAAAAAAATTGTAAGCTTTTTTCTCCTTTGATTTTTCTATTCGGAGATCATTCCCCTCTAGAAACATGTCTAGATTCAGTGTTAAATATTAGCTATGATTCTTTTGTAAGAGGGCATGAGAATAGTTGGATAGTGATGTAAACCAGAGCCAATAGATTGATAATGAATATACTGAAATGAGCTTGTGTATATGGAAATGCCTGGCTCATCAGTGTGGCAAACAGCAACAGCTTCTATCATGTGGGCCTCATTCGCTTGCTTCACAGTGTACAACTGCACCCAATGGGCTCATGGGATGGATGCACAGATAAAATAAGGCCAGAGAGCTAGATGTGAGTAATTGTGGTGGGGTTTAAATTCATAGAAGTGAGCCAAATGAAAGAAAAGATGTAAGAGCCTTCCTGAAATTATGACTGCAGGTGCTGAGATTTCTGCCACCAGTGGATATAATGGATTTGCTCACCTTGTCTCTTTAATGTGTAGCTACTAAAAGGTTTAGACCACAAACACCTTAACATTTTTTTATAGAAATCATTGGTTTAGCAACAAACTAAATATCATTTTATTGAAAAAAATAATACAGTAAATATAAGAACTGACCTTGAAAGACCATCTTTTAAATGCATGTAATTAATGGGTCTGCAGTCCAGTTATCAGTACAAAAATTAATCATAAATATACACTTCACTCTTTTTAAAAATGTCCTAAACAGACAAAGTGATTTTAAAAGAATGATTTGTACCCCAAAATTCTAGTTGGGTTGAAGTTTAAAATGTAAACAAATCTTAGAGACCAGAATAAAGGAAAACAAAGCATAAACTGGAAATAGAGGGTATATGGATGATTATCTTCAGGAACTTGAGAAACACTTCAAATAAACTACAGGTACTCAGAATTCAAATCTGTCAACCCTGCTCTCTTCACATCTTGTCGTCCTCCATTGGCTTTCCCAGTATTGTCCCCTCCTGGTTCTCATCCACCTCTTTGGCTGATTATCCATCATAGTTTTTAATGAATCCGTGTCCCACAGGGTTCTGGCCTATTATTCTTGATTTGTATCCTTTTTTGGGTGACCTCATCTTCCCATCAATTATTATTGTCACACTGATGATTCAGAAATCTTCTTGTCCAACCGTGACTTGATCCCGTCGATCCAAAATCCTGTCTTTCAACCTGTCTCTCTAACATCTCCTGGACATCTGTATGTCTTTGGCTTAATATGGCCCAAACAAAACTTTCTCTCTCCTCTCCAGCCCTCCCCACTTACTCCATCCTTTGCCACGGTTGAGAACTCTATCACCCCACCCATCACTGAGGCCAGGAGCCTGGGCTCCATCTTTGACAGAACTCCTCCTTCTCTTTGCTCTGTATGTCCCAATAATATCTAAGTCCTGCAAATTCTTCCTCCAAGATCCCTTTCTTCTTTTTAATTTCTTCAGCTAAAGCTTTCATCCAGGCCTCCATTATAACCGTCTTCTCTCTGGCCTCCCTGATTCTCACATTGTTGTCCTTCATCCTATGCAAAGCACAGCCACTGAGATAATTTTCCTTACCTGTTGATATCACCATGTCATCCCCTCTTTGAATCCTCTCATTGCATCAAAATCAAGCTTCGCCCTGGCTAATGTCTCCACCCAGGTCTCTTTTCACATTGCCCTGTAATCCCTAAACCCTGCCAGTGATTTTTTTGCCCAATTTGACTAATATTCCCACAGCATCTGTGTGCTTTTTCTCTATACCATCCTCATGAATGGAATGTCTTTCCTGAGCTAGACCCTGCAACTACCATCATCTCTGCATTCAAATCTTTCATGAAGAACCTCTTCTACTATGACACCTAAATGCAACTAACTGGCTGACCAAGGCAAGATTGTGGGGCATTTGGTAGTAGTATATTTGACCATCACGTAAACTAAAAGTTATGTTGTTAAAACATTGTTTTACCAGGAGGCATCCAACTTATCTTCTGACTACTATAAGGGATATGTTGTATCTGTTCCTGACCCGATTCTGGACTTTTTTTCTATAAGAACTTAAAGGTGGGGACCGTACCTCCTTTTGTCTGTGTGCAGGGTTTAGCACATTGAGGGTACTAGTGTAAATGAGTAATAATTAATAATAATGTGCCTGATTTTGTAGCCATTGTGCACACAGTCATCCCATTGGGTGTTCCTTGAATATAAGATAAATAATCATTGAGAAAAGGATATCAAATAGGTATGTAATTGTATGCCTGTGTCCTTAAGTATAAGGAAGTAAATCAAAAAAACCAAAAGTACCATTCTATATGACTTATGAGAGAGAGGAATAAAATAAGTCAAAGACAAGGCTATATTCCATTATACATGAGGTAGCATTGCCACTTGCACCTTTTGCTAAAGTATTTTAAAAAACTAACAATACAATCTGCAGGAGCAGGAGGGATATGATGAAACTCAGTGAAGATTAACATATAGAGACTATATGTATCAAATGGAGTGTGTCTAGCTACAGTGGCTTGTAATTTTGTACTTGTTGAAGATTATGAAGGGCCACTGATGGTTGGTCTGAAAAATAATAACGAAGAACAGAGAGCTGAGGATTGGTATGAAAAAGTAACAGTAAATAATAAGGCAGAATATAGATAAATACAGAAAGGCATAGAACACTGAAAGAGTAATGGATAAAACAGACAGTTCAATGCACATAAATGTAAAAAAATGAATAGTCAGCTGAATCTTTATCCCATGACTCAGTGCATCATAAAATATGGAGTGTAAAAAAGACAAAGTCAAAAGGCAGGTCTATTTGTGTCTGTAATGAATAATGAGAAATTGAAAAGACAAAGAAAACAAATCTTACTGTCTGTAGAGAACAGTGATGGCTTTGAATCTTTATCACACAACTCTCCATGCTTCATAAAATATAAAGAATGCAAAAATAGAAGAGGCATAAGACAAGCAAGCATGCAGCATAAAAGTGAAGAAACAGCAGCAGCTGTTCTTTCCAGAGTGGAAATAATAAACCTGGTGCAGCCAATTAAGAAAGAAGAAGAGTTCAGATGAATATGAATACACCTTTAACTGAGAGAACAGCAGCCAACCTACAAAGGGCTCAGTTTACCAACACCTTGATATTTGGCAATTGCTAGAGGTAGCACAAAAGATACTAACATTAGCAGTCTACTCTTGTAGAAAAAAAAAGCAAAGTGAGTTTGTTGGGAACATAGGAACTGCCATGCCAGATTAGACCAGACTAGATTTCATTTGGTCTAGTATCCTGTCTTTCACCATGGCCAACAATAGATGCTTCAGAAAATGATGTAAGAAACTCCATAGAAGGCAGTTATGGAGTGACCAGCCGACTGTGGAAGTTTTTCCTTAACCACTATCAGTTAGAAGTTGACATGCTCTAAACCTTAAGGATCTATGGCCTTTATCCAGCTACGCACTTACAGGCATGAATAACTTTAAACACAGGAGCAGGTACTTAAAGTTACACACAGGCTGTTGATTTAAGTCTGGAAGTCTTAAGTCTTGGGCCAATGATATCTATAGCTTAATTAAAGTCACAGAAAACCCCCACAAAAGTGGTCAGCTCCGTACCTAAATTGCGAAAGAATAAAAAACTTTGGAAGCTGAACTCTAAAAAGTATCTCATAATTATACCAAGACAACTGCCCTATTATCCAACACTCCCAAATTTACATGACTGTCATGATTTTTCCTCTTTGTGGTTTGTTTGTTCTGGGCTTCAGGGATTTAACACACACCTGTCTACCTTTAGGTTATCTTTTTTGGGACCCTTGGGACTGCTTTCAAACTCTCAGCACTTTCAGTGGTACAGAAATAATGTGTGCCTCAGGTGTCAAGGCTGAGAGTATAACCACCATAAAAACAGCATTATACTGAATAGAAGAGGACTAGAAAATGCAAAGTGGTCTACTTAAATGTTATTTCTCCTTACAAAATAGGCTGTGAAAAATAAATTTTTGTATATTCTCACTGAATGTTGTTAATATATATTATTTATTAATTTGCACAGTATATTACATCAAAAAACTAAGATAAAAGAACATTATTAAGATTGCAGACGCAAGAGTTAGGAAATGACAGATTTAAGATCACTTGTGCAACCTTCATTCAGCCCCCTTGTGTTATAAGACAATCTTTAATTACATGATCACACACACTAGATTTTCCACAGAACCTCTACCTCATTTAGTGCACAGGTTGGATAGTGCTCCCCTAAGGAGCAGCTATTCAATATTTCTTTTTATCCTCCGTTATTCAGCATGTGGCCCCAGGTCTGCACACTATTCAAACCCTGCTCTGAAACCAGAACTATTAATTTCATCATGGATTTTGCTGTTGTGCTCTGGCCTTAGTATTTTAGTGCGTTACAAACATTAATGCTGTTATCTTCCCCTTGTGAGGTGAGGAGATATTATTATCCCCATTTTACACATGGGAAATTGAGGCACAGAAATTAAAGTCAAAAGAGTTAATTTTGGGTGCCTAACTCGAAAGCTTAGGGCCTAATTTTTTAGAGTACTTATCAGTTTATAGCACTTTATATATCCAGAGAAGAGCTTCCATTGACTTCAGCTGCAGCTGTGAATCCTCAGTACTTTTTCTTCAGATTAAACCCCAGGTGTCTCATCTCTGCAAGGACTTATTTTTATATTCCAGACCTGAACTTCAAACAACTGCCATGAAAAGACAAAAATACCAAGTAACAGTTTCCTTTCCCTATTCTCCAAACAGGGACTTTCCCCTCTCAGGATACATTGCTACAGTGACAGGAAGGGCTCTGTTTAGTGCTGGGCCAGGGACAGCTTTAAGGTCTGAATTTTCCTTCTGAGGGCTAGATGAAATACTTAGATATTGCAAAGATGGGCACTGTAGAAAACCCTAATATAGCTAGATAGACATGTCATTATAAAAGAGTCGTAGCTTTTCAAAAACACATAATACTTGCCTTCGAAGCATGGAATCCCCCAAAATAGTGAGCATTAAAAGTATGACATTATTCTGTGTGAATAAGATATTAGGTGAATGTAGTCAGAACATTTTTGTTAAAACTGTTTAAATCAAAATATGAAGTTTTCTCAAGGCTGAAATATTTCTTGGAGACGTATCAGTTTTGACAAAGTTTTCAATTTCTGAGGTCTAAGGTGTACTCTCCAGTCGCTTCCAGGAGAAAGAGAGACGTAACCCAGATGGAAAAAGTGAGCTTTTTGATCTAAAAATGGTGTTTCATCACAATGCTACTTTGTGAAAATGTCTGAAAGGTTTTATTTTCATTCCAATGTGGAATGAAAACAAATTTCAAAACCTTTGAAGATTATCATGAAACAGAATTATCGTCATGAAACAGAAATATAATTCTCTAGCCAGCTTTAGTGTTAGGTAATTTTTGAAGGTTCCTAAATCCATTAATTGTAACTTTTCTTTACATCAGAACCCTGTACAGTGGGACTTAGGCAGAGGAACATTAAAATAGTACCAATAAGAATATTAATAACTCTTCCAGAATTCCTAAAATGTTTTGGAAAAACATAGAGCTTATTAAGAACACATGATGGCATATCATGCTTTATGGGTCTTACTGACACTCATCTGGGCAGTTTTGCATAATTCACTCATAGCTTCCCGATCTATGAGAAATAGTCATCGCAAACTTATTCCCAATAAAACCTTACTCCAACCTATCCCATATTATTCATTTTTTCTCTATTAACTATATAGATTTTATAGATATATTCTGTAGGTATATAGATAGGGTTATCTTTTTCTGTGTCTAAATTCCACAGTTGGAAATAAAAATACATTAAATCCAGTATTAAGAAAGGATTATAATAGACTAGAAAACATTAGCACATTCTGTGTTTGTACTGCACCCAGCTCAATGGGGCCATATCATGATTGGGCCTTTGGGTGCTATCACAGTATAAATATTTACTATTGATAGTAATAAAAGCATCAACAGCATTACCATCCTATACAAATTCAGTCCATGCAACAGGTCAAAATAAAAAAAGCACACAAACAACCCCCAACAGACCAAAGCTAATGGCATTTTTAAAAAGAGAAAAAACTTTGCCAGGAGCTTTATTTCCCACTCTTTTTCATAGACTCAAGATTCCATAGCCTCAAGGGACCACTGTGATCATCTAGTCCAGCGGTTCTCAAACTGTGGGTCGGGACCTCAAAGTGGGTTGCGACCCCTTTTAATGGGGTCGCCAGGGCTGGCGTTAGACTTTCTGGGGCTCAGGGTCGAAGCCAAAGCCCGAGCCCCACCACCCAGGGCCAAAGCTGCAGTCAGAATCTCTGGCGAAATCTATAAAGTTCAAGGCTAATCTTCTCTGGTAAGCAAGCCCTTTCTCAATCAATCTCAGGGTAAACATGCGAGCTATACACAATCTTTTGGTCTAGAGCCTGCTTGCTCAGTATGCAGTTTGATTCTGTTCAATAAAAAGAAAAAAGAAAAGGAGTACTTGTGGCACCTTAGAGACTAACCAGTTTATTTGAGCATGAGCTTGTCGAAAGCTCATGCTCAAATAAACTGGTTAGTCTCTAAGGTGCCACAAGTACTCCTTTTCTTTTTACGAATACAGACTAACACGGCTGTTACTCTGAATTCTGTTCAATAGCACACTTCAGAACATTTTACTGAATACTGAAAGTAGTGTTATTCCTTGCCAGTTGTCACTCAGCATCTGCTTTCCTTTCTTTGGTAATTTGCAGATCACACCTTTCTTCCATCACTCTGGGCACAATTCTTTCTCCCAAACTGTCAAGGTTCCTTCCCCACTCTGAACTCTAGGGTACAGATGTGGGGACCTGCATGAAAACCCCCCTAAGCTTATTTTTACCAGCTTAGGTTAAAACTTCCCCAAGGTACAAACTATTTTACTTTTGTCCCTGGACTTTTTTGCTGCCACCACCAAGCGTCTAACAAATATAACAGGGAAAGAGCCCACTTGGAAACGTCTTTCCCCCCAAAATCCCCCCAAGCACTACACCCCCTTTCCTGGGGAAGGCTTGATAAAAATCCTCACCAATTTGCATAGGTGAACACAGACCCAAACCCTTGGATCTTAAGAACAATGAAAAAGCAATCAGGTTCTTCAAAGAAGAATTTTAATTGAAGAAAAAGTGAAAGAATCACCTCTGTAAAATCAGGATAGTAAATACCTTACAGGGTAATCAGATTCAAAACATAGAGAATCCCTCTAGGCAAAACCTTAAGTTACAAAAAGACACAAAAACAGGAATATACATTCCATTCAGCACAACTTATTTTATCAGCCATTTAAACGAAACAGAATCTAACGCATAGCTAACTAGATTGCTTACTGACTTTTTACAGGAGTTCTGACCTGCATTCCTGCTCTGGTCCCAGCAAAAACAGCACACGGACAGAGAGAACCCTTTGTTTCCCCCCTCCAGCTTTGAAAGTATCTTGTCTCCTCATTGGTCATTTTGGTCAGGTGCCAGCGAGGTTATCTTAGCTTCTTAACCCTTTACAAGTGAAAGGGTTTTTCCTCTGGCCAGGAGGGATTTGAAGGTGTTTACCCTTCCCTTTACACAAACTATATCAAAAAGTTAGTGTATTTCATGTACTACCACACTCTCTACAACTTTAAGTATTTCAGCAGTGATCTTACCTTGACCAGGTGCTTTGCCATTTTTAGCTGCTTAATTGATTCCTCTATTTCTGCTTCTGAAATTTCTAGCAGTGAGAGGTTTAATTTTTCACATCCATCGATTGAAATTATTAGCTCTGGTTGGTTGAATACGTAATTAAAATGTTTTCACCATCTTTTCTTTTGTTCTGTTTCCATTGTTAACAATCTCCCATCTTTCTCTTTTATGATATCACTGTGAGAACCGTGATCATAATTGTTTACACACCTGGAACAGTTTCTTGGAGTTGCCTCTCACTGACGTTAATTCAGCTTCTCTCGCTTTTTTGTCAAACGTTCTCTCATCTTTCTGACACAACTGTTTTACTTTTTATCTTTCTCTTCATATTTCTGCTGCAGCTTATGTTGTTCTTCTTGTCATGTCACCTGTGCTTGCCTCTTTTTTAAGACTTTTATTTCTTCAATCAATTTCCATATGCGTGGCTGAATCCACTCTTCTTTTCTTGATCCTCTTGGTTCAAATTGTGGCAGTGTGACAGTCCTTGTTCAGGGTTTTTGGCAGGGGAGCATCATTTAGTGTTGGGGCTTAGGCCCATGATGTGCAGGGTGCGGGTTGTTGGTAGGGGAGCCTAGGCCCTCCCACTCCACCAAGCTCTGACCCAGGGCTCTTTGAGGGCTATCAGTGCTCTGGCAGCCCTGGCTGCATAAGGCTGCCCTCCCTGGATCACTTCCCTGTGATTGTCCCAAAGTTGCCATCTGGGTTTAGGCGGTGTGAGGGATGTCTGCTCATCAAAAAGATATCTTCTGGCATCTGCATATAGTGAGGTCACTCTATTTTTTCTCTTGGGTGGCAACTGCCTCCTCCAGTGGTATGACCCAGTCTCCTGAACCAGCTCAGTCCAAGGGCTTTCCCCTGCTGGGGTGATTCAAACAAAAAAAAATTGGATTAACCAATTCCAGAGTTCATATAAGAGGGAGAGGGGAATACTTCCCCCCCCCCCCAGGCCATCTCTGCACCAGGTCCTCCCTTCCAAAGGGAGGGACCTTTGGGCAGCTGTTTAGGGAGAGACTCTGCTTTCCCTCAGCTCTTCTCTCCTGGAGCTGCAGGGTGCAGGTCTGTTCTCTTCCCTGGGCTGCCACCAAGTGAGTTGTTCCCCTTGCTTTTTAAACTCCTCCTCCAGTTGGTGCAGGTGTGGCAGGGTGGGGCACGCTGGGCCCAGGGTAGTACCTTAATCCCCTGTTGCCCAGTGTGGAGTTTATACAGCTCATCACAGGCAGCTTCCTGGCAAATATCTCTAAAGCGAGCCCATTGTTCCTCTATACCATCATGCATCACCTGCCACTTTTGGAGTCTGTCTGAAAGCTTTAAAGTCCCTCCTGATTCCTGTATCAGATAGTTTGCTCACATCAAATTCCATCTCTCCTTTCTTATTAGCTTGTCTTTTTAGTCTTATGTTAATTGTTCTGATGTTTGTTCTGACAAAATAGTTTCTTTTCCTACATCAGCATTTGTACAACATTATGTATCCAGCCGTGATCTTCTCCACTGAGGCCAATAAGATCCAATTATTTCTTGGTAATTCCATCATGTGACTTCCATGTTAGTTTGCATTTCCTGCAATGTGGGAAAAGCCTCCTCACAATGCACAGGTTATACATCCAGCTTTCACAGATTCCCTTCTCTATTTCTAAAAAATGGCTCCACCAATGCTCTCCACCCAAGCTTATTCGCTTTATCAATCACAGCTTTCACTGTCCTATTGTGTCTTTTATCTGAGCATCTTTGGTCTTATAACACTACCCAGATATCTGTAGGATGGTCTCTCTGGCCTTCCCACACCATCTACACAATTCATTGGCTTTCTCTCTCCCTCTCGCTAAAGTCTCCCTTGTGAGATATACATTCCATGTCATTTGTAGCACAGCTATAAAAGAAGAACATTTGGCCATACAGGGCCTCTTAGTAAATCTTTTACCATTATCCGTCTGCCCCTCAGTTCTGCATTTACTCATGCAATGCTTGTATCCGAGGTTGTTGTTACCAACTTGAGCACTCATATCACCCATAACCAGAATGACATTATAAGTTCTGACCTGCTTTAGTATATCTTGCAACTTGCTATAGAATGTACCTTGTACTTGTTTATCATGTTCATTGATAGGTGTGTAATGCTAAATGACTTGCTTTGTTACAAAATGTGCTCTTATATTTCATGAGTCAGCTGGTTCCCATTCCCATAGTGCTTGTGTTGCCTTTTTGTCAAGGAGTACTCCAACTCCTTCTATGTGAGTGTCATCTTGCCTTCCTAATAGATTACTGTGATACTGTCTGAATGGAGTCTTCCACGTTCAGTCTATCTCATTTCACTCACTCCAAGAGTACCAATACTGAACTGAATAATTTCTCTAACTACTTGACTTTGTCCCATATTGTTCTCACATTCCAGCACCCAATTCCAATTTTAGTTTTAGCTGTTACCATCTCTTGTATCAGGTGATAAACTACTTCATGGTTTGCTCTACTTCCTTCATACCGCCATTCAAACTCATATGTTGTCAACTCATTGATTCTAAGAGGCTACATGAGATGGAGAGGATGGGTAATTGAGATAAACTCTTATCAGTGTTGTTTCCATAACTGACATTTTTTTATGTGGACAGGTAGTTGGCCTACTAACAACCATAGGTTCATGGCTCCTTATTTGGAGCAACCAATGTTAGGTATGGGGTTTCCTTATCCACCATCTGAGAAATGTGCCTGGTAGGTTAGGATGCCCCAGGAGAGTACTAGAGGCTCATGTTCATGAATATCCCCCATTACCTCCAAATCTTTTGCAGAATCTCCACTATCCCCCATCTTATAAGTATGGTCTACATTCTTTGTTCCTGGATCTGTACATTTACATTTGGTCATACTAAAACACACATTGTTTGCTTGTGCCCAGCTTTTTCATTGCCTCATCCCTAACCCAGGGGTCTGCCTCAGAAATCTTTTCAAAAATGTAAACACAGCTGTCTAAGGAATGACGTAAAGTAAAACCAGAAGTGGATTACTTGCCCCAGACCTCTTTAAGAGACTCACCAGCTTTTTGAGCTCCCACAAAGTCTCTCCCTCTTCTGTGGGAAAGGAGCATTTTATAAACTCAGCCCCATTCAATCCTTGTTGTCCTGTGGACTACAGCTGTCAGTCTGTCCTGCTCTCCTGGTCCTGCAAGAGAGAACCTGACAAGAACCACAAAAAGTCAGACTTGTATCGTTCTATTGAGGAAGGGGAAATATAGGTTCCATCCCCACTATGTTTTTGTAACTCTAATCTCAGGGCCTAAGGTCAGAATGATTTTCCCAAACTCCATACTGTCTCCTTGAGATCACTTCCTTTTCCTCAATAACTGCATCTCCTGTCCCACAGGAACTGTTGCAGGAACTAGGTAATATTAGCCTAGGAGGGAGATATAAACCAACATTCTCATACCATCTGTAGTCACTTACCTAGAAGTGGTTTAATCTACAGAACTTCTGTTGCAGTCCTGTAAACCATTACTCAAATGAACTACATGTGATAGAGGGTGTGCTGGATTGGGCCCTAATGGTTTTGTGTTTGTGTTTTGTTTTATTAAAAAAAAGTTATGATGACCAAATCTAACATATACATAAATTTTCAGGAGAGTTGGTCAAAAATGTTTGAAATTCAGAATTTCAACTTTTATGTCATGTACATTTGTATCCAGTTTTATGACCAGCTACAGATCTTATCAAAACACTTCTCAATTCAAAATTTCAGTGAAATTTCTACATCTCCATGAAAAAAAAGAGTCCAAATGTTTGCAAATAGCTTTGCAAAAATTACTTCTCATTTTGCAACCAGCTCTAGTTTTCAGAAAATATTTTAGTATATGTAACAATTTGTGACTTCAAACCAAGCCATTTTTTATTTATGAGCACATACAAAGTAGTGGGGATGTTATTGTTAAAATTTGAAACCAGTATAAGTTTTTACTTGCCTCTAACTCAAATATAGTTTGATTAATTTCTTTCAAATTTAGAAAACACTGTTTCCTCTGGCCTGAAAGTAATTGTGCTGAATTTCAGGGGAAAAGGAAGTTTATTGCCAAAGTAATAGGGGATTGAAAGAAGGTCTTAGACTGGGACCCTAGTGCCAATCTTAATTATGTACACCTCCCACAGACATTGGAATAGCAGCTATAGTGGGGAAGCAAATATATGTTAAAGCTGCTGTTTTTTTTTACTGTGATTTCATCCTCACTAGCTATTGCTCTTTAGGAGGGAGAAATGGTACAAAGCCACAGTGGAGGAAGCCAATGGAATCACAGCTAATGAAACTGCCATGTTGCCAGCAAGGAAAATAGAGCTGGTCAAAATTTTGACCATGACTATGAATTTTACTCTCTCTCCCCTTTCCTGCCTCTTTAAATAGCTCTGCTTGTTTTCATTCTGCCTTCTCTGGGCTAAATTTTTCATCCTGTTTTTAATTTGACTTTTTCCCCTTTGCTCCTTTTTCAACATCTCTTAAGTGGAGTCCAAAACCATTAACATTTGCATTTGAGTCAAACTTTCAAATCACTGTGGCTATGTGGATTCAGAATTAGGGAAAATGAGTTCACCCATCTCTAGCTGCATGTAAACAGACACAAATCATTACAGAATATAGAGCAGTGGTTCCCAACCTAGGGGTGTTGCTTGTTCAGGGTAAGCCCCCAGCAGGCCGGGCCGATTTGTTTACCTGCCACATCTGCAGGTTTGGCTGATTGTGGCTCCCAGTCGCCGCAGTTCGCTGTTCTCTGCCAATGGGGGCTGCGGGAAGCGGCATGGGCCAAGGGATGTGCTGGCTGCAGCTTCCCGCAGCCCCCATTAGCCTGGAGTGGCGAACCGCGGCCACTGGGAGCAGCGATCGGCCGAACCTGCGGATGCAGCAGGTAAACAAACTGGCCCGGCCCGCCAGGGGCTTTCCCTGAACAAGCAGAGCCCCTAGTTTGGGAACCACTGATATAGAGTATGCTGTCAAAAAAGTAGAACAAGTAACTGTAACTGCTTGAGACTTATCAGCTTTGAAAAGTCACTGTTTTCTAAAACCACAAGGTGGTCAAGGAGTTTCAGAATAAAGAATATACAGGAGGAAAACGAAGCCTTGAAAATTTAGGACTACATTGTTATGGTTAGGTTTGTGTTGCTATATAGGCACAGACTTGCGTTAGAGGCAGTGCAGAGCTGTACAATCCCCATGGGAACTCTGGGAGGAATTCTCCATCAGGAAGGTACAATCTGCTCTTAGCAACAGAAGCAGCCAAGGCTCAAACTACTGCATTGAGGATGAGGGGGTGAAAGGGGCCCCACATGCCCAAGGACCCTGAAATGTGCAGGGGAGATCCCCCACGCTATGGGGACTGGACTCAGGTGGTAGCTTTCCTCATCCCCTGCCAGGTAGGCTTGGGGGAAAAGAGCCAGAGGAGCCATTCAGAGAACTCCAGCTGGTAGGAGCAGAAGCAGCCAAAGCAGGGACTTTTGGCCCTTTTGACATTCAAAGAACTTTCTGTGGTTTTGACTGGACTTTCTCTGCTGTATGCTAATTGGCTGCTTGCTCCAACCCTCTCCCTCTGCCTCCTGATCCCTCACAGACTCATCACATCAGCATCAGTCCACACATGCCTGTCTTACCCTCTTCTCCCATGCCCTGTCTCCCTCCCCCGCTTCCCTTCCCTTTTCTTTCCATATGGTAATGCCCCCACCTAAAAAAATTACAGAGCTTACACAACATTTGTTGCCATCAATCATATTGTTAGCTCTGCTTTGTTATTTCCTTCTCCCTGCCTTGTGTCTGTTTAGTCTGTTTAGATTGGAAGCTGTTTGGGGCAGGAACTAGCTATCCCTCTGTGTTTGTGCAGTTCCTAGCACAAAGGAGCCACATTCTTAGTTGCCCATCAGGCGCTACTGTAATAAACACATTAAATGAAAACAAACGAATAAATAAGCCTCACCTAGGGCTCTCCAGCTCACAAAAGAAAATGCACCCACTACTGCCGGGGGCCAGCACACTCCCACTTGCAAACCCAGTCAGTTGTGCAGCAGGTGGGGAAGAAGGTTGGCCTCTTGTTTTATTCTACCCCTCGTAATCCCATTCAAGACATTTTATGCCCCACAGGGAGCAGAGGCTGTGACTGTACCTGACTGTTGTGCAGGGACTCAGAAGGAGGAGGCTTCTACTTTTACATACCCTTGGAGCAATGTGCCATAGGCTGGCTCTAAACCCGAGGGGGGGGGGAGATCAAAGATTAATGGTAAAAATACTTACTGTACTAGCTAAAAATCAGATAATTTCCTACCGCCCATGGACATGAAAGGTGCGACAGAAAATTCTACTGCAGCATATTCCTCAAATCTAAGCAACCATTAAAATCAAAATAGCTAGTATGACATCAAGCAGAAAAGCCTATGGTTTATGCAGTGCAGAGAGACAGTAGTGTGGTATTTTAAAAAAAATTCTGTTATTTTTAACTACTGATATTGATAGAGCTCCTTGGTATATTCTGAGACTCTAGAACAAACATGAGGAATTTAATCCTTCCCTAAATATGGACAATCTTTAATCTTCCTGGCATTCCCCGAGGTCGGTTTGGAAAGGGAAGACTCAGTACCCTTGGAAGTGATCACATCGGGGCTGCCTTGAAAGTATTCTAGAAGTTTAACTCTTTCAACCTGTTAACCAATAACTGAAAACTGCTTATGTCTGCTAGCATTATTTAAAACTGAATACATGCCTCTTCTAAGCTGGGTATTTTGAAGCATTCTAAAGCTATGTCTATACTTGGAGATAAGGCTGTGATTCCAGACATCCTCATGCTAGGTCTCACCGAGCTAGTGCACTGAAAACAGCAGTGGAGCTGTGGTAGCTCAGGCAGTGGCACCAGGGGTTAGCTGCCCCTAGGACATACTCATGGGACACAGGCAGGTTTGTACTCAGGGTGATAGTCCATGCTGCCACTCACCACTCCCTGTGCTTCTGCGACTCCATGACAGCTAGCAAGAATATGTCTATGCCAGCTGCAAATCACACACCCCTAGCTGCAAGTAGAGCCGTAGCCTAAATAAGTGGTTGCCGATATTCCCCTCAGTTTTTTGCATCATGTTATGAAAACAACAGATAGAAGACCGTATTTACTGTCTCCCATTCATGTTGCACTTGTGCCTAGCTTTTACCTTGGGAAGACGGATGTCCCTCAAAGGTCTTGCTGACTCAGCCAAGGGAATCCACTGGGAGTTTTACTTCGATCCATAACTTTGCAGATATGGAAAAATTTGAGCATCCACTCTTCAGCGTAAGTGGGAGCAGAGCTTCAGTGGTGAATAGCTGTTTTTCCAAGGGTGTAATAAGACTGTGATATCATTCATTGAGCTATAAAGGCTTTTTCTAGTACATAAGTAGTCCCGAGTACTCTCAGATATTCCCACAATTATCAGCTCTATACTAATGCTTATGTTCTATTTTACTATTAAAATTAATCTATTATTAATCTATTAAAAATGCCTTCAGAGCTAAAAAGCATAGACCACTGGTAATAAATGGACAAGTATTAGCCATATCATTTGGTTCATTTGTCTCTAATAGATTGGTTATATGTTTCAAAAAATACAGTACATAATAACAGGTTTCAGAGTAGCAGCCGTGTAAGTCTGTAACCGCAAAAAGAACAGGAGTACTTATGGCACCTTAGAGACAAACAAATTTATAACAGGTGTAATAAATAGTTGTCCATTACAATATATGCATTGGCCATTCCTTCCTTTCTTTCTTTTTGATGACTCTCTTTTAGATGGCATTTATCAGATTGCATCTCATTTCTGATCCAATAACCAATTCTGCAGTGCAGGGGTGGCCAAACTTATGGACCCTCCAAGCAGTGTACAACAATCTTCAGAAGTTTATGAACCAGTGTATGCCTGCTGTAGCTTGGGGCTTCAGCCCTGCGGAGGTGCTTGCCATAGCTCGGGGCTTTAGCCCTGCAGGGAGGGGTATCTCAGGGCTTCAGCCCCATGGGAGGCACCTGCCCGGTCTTGTGGCTTCAGCCCTGGTCCTGCTGAAATCCCAAGGGCTGGCAGGCGCGTTCAGCCCCGAAACCTCCCTCGCCACTGGGTAGAAGCCAGAGGCAACGTGTGTGGGCCAGGATTTGCTGGCCCACTCGATCACAGGCTGCCACTGGGCCCCCTCCCTGCATGGCAGCTGTTAGAGCCAGCAAGCTGGGGGCTGCAGCCATTGGGTGATACAGCGTCAAACAGCTGGGAGCTGCAGGGAGAGCTGCAGCTTTTGCTCCTGCCTCTCCCCACAAAGCTAAAGAAGAGGCCCCCTCCCTGCTCACAGCTGTTTGACACTGCCTTTCCACACAGAGCTAACAGCTGGGAGCTGCAGGGAGGGGTCATTGAGGGTAAGAGGAGGGCATGTATGTGGGGGGCCATGACTCAGTCTGTTGGGGAGGACTGAACCTTTAAATTGTGTGTGTGTCCCCCGCCCCCAGCAGGCACTAGTCATCTTTGCCTCTAGCCCACCATCCCATCTCAGGGCAGAAGTCCTGAGCTCCCCTCTCCTCCTCCCCACCAGTCTGGTAGGCAGAGAATCTTGGGGGTGGGAGTGGGGAGCCTTTGCAAGCTGCAGTTTAACTGTAAAAGAGCTGCATGCGGCTTGCAATCCGCAGTTTAGCCACCCCTGCTGTATGTATTCAAATATTTTTTTTTTGTTACACCAGAGTTAAGGTTAAGAGTACATATCAGTAATTTAGTTCTGAAACTGTTGCAAGAATATTAGAGCCAAAACCTCACAAAAACTAAAACTCGGGGCCTGACTCTTATTTATGTTAAGGCTCCTTTACCCCACTCTGCTAGCGCCAACCGGCTTTAAAATATGTATCATTTATGCCCATTTTAAAGCCCCTTTAACGGCCACTTTGGTGTAAAGGGGCTTTAGTATTAAAGAGAATTAGGATCTAAAAGTTTTGAGTCTATACTATAGCTAACTATTAAAGCCACCTATGAATTATTGACAACTGTTTACATAAAACTAGAATGTCTGAGAAAGGGAGAGCCCCCTAGGATAAGTTAGAACAGCCTGTGAGGCTGTCACTGTGAATGAGAATAGCAGGATCAAGCAGGCTCCCTTGGCTTGCCCTATACACTGATTTTATGACACCTAGGAATCTCCCTTATGTTTTCACAAGACCTTTCTGCTTCCCTGTGTATGCTTATAGGGGTCTTTTCAGCAAGGGAGAACGTGATTGATTATACAGGGAAATTGACTTTACACAAAGTGCTGGTCAATGCATGAAGTAACCAAAAAACAATACATTTTCACTAACTCCTTTCAGTAACAGTGATCTACTTAGTGGTCACTTTTAAAGGTAGTACATATGAAATTTTCTTACAGAAGTCTGATTTCAAGTAGAGGGTGCTCCTTTAAAGTCCTTCCCAATTTAGATTAAGCTAAAGCATTCCATCTTCCTTGATGCAAAGCCACGTTGGAGTCTCACATCAAAGAGTATTGAGCATTACATGCCCCCATTATACTAAGCTTTAGATTATGGAAGAAACATATGAGACAATCTTATTATGCATATGGGAAAAACTTTTATATGTTGATAACCTCAAAACTAACTAATTTACTGCCTTTTCTAAGTTTGCTTCATAAGTTCCTTAATGCTACTTAAACATGATTTATTATACTAAGTTCCCTGTTTTATTGAGTTTCAAAAAGGAAGAAATTATCCAACTGTAATTTTTCAAGAGCAGAATTTTTTGTATCTGTTACACCTTTTGGGGGTAAAAATAGATGCATGTAGGCATTTAAAAATATATCAGGTACCTGTTACATTAGAATAGTGCATTTTGGGTTGTTCCAAACCATTGGTTAAATACTGTAACAATATAATAATAAATTTTGAGCGTAAGCAGCACAAAGTTATAGAATTAAGGATCTTTTCCAATCTTCTGCTGTTTCTCTGTGTTCTTCCATTCAGAGTTTTCTTGTCTTTGTATATGCCTCAGAAGCTTCATGGGAATCTTATAATTTTGTTTTTGTCAAACTAAATAAAAATATATGAGCCAGATTGTCAACTGGTGTAAATCAGTGTGACTCCACTAAAACCAAGAGAGCTATGCTGATTTGCACCAACTGAAAATTTGGCTCTATATCTCTTTATCACTAGAGTATTCAGTTTGACAGAATAGGTTTTTGTTTTTTTTAATGTTTGTTTTGCAAGTCCAAAATAGCGGTCTGCTTATTTACCCTTGACAAGTAGAACTTGGGAGCCACTAATTTGCCTCTCCAGTATATTTTTGTTGAATTTCTATTTGCTAACATAGCAATTTTATTTTCACAAATAAGTTATTTTCAATAGTAAACATGGGCAAATTGCTGTTCGTAAATTAGTTCAGTGAATAAAGTATATTTGAAACAATCGCAAGCTATTAGTTAGAGTATGGTAAAAGTATTTCTTTATTTTAAAATAATGTTTGGTTTTGGGGTATGGTTTCAGTATAAATCAACTCTGTATCAACTCTGTAAGAGGATAATAATGATTTCCTCTTCAGCCAAGCTTGTTAGCAGCAGTTGGAACATGGCATGGCTGGTTGATTTCTGCTAACTCGTGGTGGGAGCGGTGTCTAGTTAACTCTACTGAAAATATAAGGGAGAGATGAGAGAGGTTCCTTGGTCAGAGAGAAATGATGGTGTGGAATGGAGAGGGCTTTTTCTAGAAACCCTAAGGACAACCAAGATTAGGGTGAAAGTCTAGCCTGAAATGTACATTTTCATTTTGTTATTTGACTTACTAATAAAGCTAAACTCCAGAAAGGGTGAATTTGAACTAAAGATCCTGTGAGTGATCCCCACAGCTAATAATTAATGGTGTGTATGTGTGCGAGTATGTGTATGCATGTGAAAAAGGGTAAATGTTTTCTAGAGTCTGACATTATTTGTTCTGAATACAGTTCTTTTCCCCGCAATCTATTAAAGTCAGCATTTACCCAGTTATCATACAGTGGTACCCAAGGAATCTCCATTACAGCATATCCTAAGTGGGTAAAGTAACTCAGAAATCCCAGATACCACGGCGCCATAACTGTTAAATCATTAATGGCACTCACATTGCCATGTGCTGCTAGAAGTGGACCATGGAAAGTCTAAGACTTGCGTACCTCAGTACTGAAGGCCTAAAAAGAGGCCTCTTTACACCACTATGGCAGTGTAAAAAGGCCTTAAAGTGACTGTAAAGTTACGTATTAGGCCTGGCAGTGAAAAGGTGCTTTGAAATGTGTATAAATGTAACTCTACAATCATTTAAAGGCCCTTTTACATTGCTATAGTGGTGTAAAGTGGCCTGTTTGTGAAAACTAGATCTGCAGTTTCAGTTTAAGCAATTTAAGCAAAAGGGAAAGAAATGTAATAAGAGTATAGGGTGACCAGATGTCCCACTTTTATAGGGACAGTCCTGATTTTTGGGTCTTTTTCTTATATAGGCTTCATTTACCCCCCTCCCCCACCCTCTGTCCCGATTTTTCTGTCTGCTGATTGCTGTCTGGTCACCCTATAAGAGTAGCAAAAGAGAGGAATATGCTACCAACAGACTTTATAGCCACACCAGCTACAATAAGGAAACACTGCCAATAAAGCTTCAAATAACTGGCTGTATAACACTGCAAATATCTTTTGTGTGAGAACTCACTCACTGAGGGCAGCACCATTAAATTCCAAGTCCATAACGAACAAAATGGCAATTTCCAACTTTTCTTACTTTCTTGGGAACTTTTATGCAAAAACAGCCAGTGCTTCCCGCAGCATAATACTTTGTGTAAGGCTAATAGTATGTGGAGCATTCACTGAGGAGCTTAAGCTACCAGCCTCACTTGATATACTTTAGTTCTTTGTTCCCTACTGCATTCAAGCTGGAATTTTCAAAGGAACTTAAGGGATTTAAGCACCCAACTCCCATTCAAATTTCTATCATGTCAAATAAGTCACTTCTCTACCTTTAAATCTATCACAATCTTACCTGAAACAAGTGCCAGGGAAAAGACCTCATCTACTCCACTTTCTATACAGTGCTCGGCACTTTGTCAGTGATAATAAATAACAAAGCATAGAGGTATTTTGGGCAATTTAGGAAAGGTGGCAAAAGTCCATTATTGTTAGTAGTAACTGCATATGCATAGGTGAGTATGTCACTCCAAGATGGTATTGAATTTTGGAACTATGTTAAACCAGTCAGTCACTTGATATGGTAATATAATTCCTGAAAATGCTACCTTCCAATGCACACTATTTCTGGGACTTATGACTTAGGCCAGGGATCGGCAACCTTTGGCATGCAGCCTGCCTAGGAAATCTGCTGGAGGGCTGGAACAGTTTGTTTACCTGCGGGAAGCAGTGGCCAGCACATCTCTCGGCCCGCGCCGCTTCCCGCAGCCCCCATTGGCCTGGAACAGCGAACCGCAGCCAGTGGGAGCTGTGATTGGCTGAACCTGCAGACGCTGCAGGTAAACAAACCGTCCCGGTCCGCCAGCGGATTTCCCTGATGGGCCGTGTGCCAAAGGTTGCCAGTCCCTGACTTAGACAGTAGTGACACTCACCATTTTGCATGTATTGTTACATGTACACAGGCAAAATACAACCATTCCCAGTTTCGATGGCTCTTATAGGGAGCTGAAAAAAGTTCAACCCCAGAACGGAATTACTAACCAATTAAATAAAACTCACTGGGCAGTTCAACAAAACACACTCTGTAAATCTGTTTTCTGCTATTAACTACAACTCTTGGAGCATTTGTTAGCATTAATGTCCCTGCCAATGCTTCTGCTAAAGCTGTACTGAAAGCAATTTTCCCTATTGCTATCAGCAACTCCAAATGATCACACTAATGGCCTTGTACTGAAGATGTTAATGCATCATGGGAAATTTATCCATTTCTTTGTGGTGGTGTTTTGTGCTCAAACTGTGGGGAAAATAATTGCATTGATGAAGTTGATGATACACATTGATGATATTTTTAATTAAAAATAAAAAAAAGGAAGTAGAGAGACATTGGATAATGGAATATTATTTCCTCACCCTTCTTTTTTTTAAAATGGTCTTGTAAATGAAAATTGCAACTGGAGCATAATGTCAGTTAATGGGATTAATCTGTCTTTATGTTAAGAGACACACTGGCAAAGACAATTTGTGACACTTTCAGTTTTTTTAATATTACAATATTGCGACACTGCTCAGGATTAGAAATAGAGCAAAGAGACCTCATAGTTATTGGAAATGAAAAATGGATAAAACAGTTCTTTGTCAGACTAAGCACGGGCACATAGAAAACTGTTGCTGAGAACAATAAAATGAACACACTTTAATGCTTATAAATAAATTCTAGGCATGTCTTCTATCTTCCTCTCAATAAATTGTCTCAAGATAAACCATAATCATAGATACAAAGTGGATGAGGCAATTTCTTCCATTGGACCAACTTCTGTTGGTGAGAGACACAAGATTTCAAGGTGCACAGAGCTCTTTTTCAGATCTGCTGGAACATATAGTAAATGGTAAATAATGGAGTTAAAAAGTGGGCATATCACATAATAAATTGTAACACAAGGAATAAAGTTTACCAGTGAGTATCAGTGAATTCTGTGCCAAACAACACTTCAATGTGTAACAAAAAATACTGACAACCAGGCATTTTTATATGATTTTGTGCTCACTAAATCAAGGAACAAACAGCTCTTTAGTTCATGAAATAAGTCTACTTCACTTGGCAGATGGTACTATTTTTGCATCACACAGAAGAGCGGAGTAGGGGAATCAACCTCTAAAATATTCTGTTTCCCTAGCTAGTGGAAACTAGGGAGAG
Organism: Natator depressus; assembly: GCF_965152275.1. Lineage (NCBI taxonomy): Eukaryota > Metazoa > Chordata > Testudines > Cheloniidae > Natator > Natator depressus. The sequence continues at coordinate 142,603,734 of NC_134234.1, forward strand.
TCTTGAGGAGCTTATGACAACACCAGCATCTCACTGGAGAGAGGGTGTTATAATGGTTTCTTTTCAGCATTATTGCAGGTGAACCCATTTATCATTGCTATTTGGTAAATGCCAGCTTGGCACTGAATTGTATATCAGATTCCAAAAAAAGTCAAATATCAGTGAGAAAGCAGGGCTAATATGCACTCCTGGTTGGAACAGAGGCTAGGAAGGGAAGCAGTCAGGGTTGTAGTGTGGATCAAAGGAGTATAAATGTCATTGAAACACAGAAGGGACTAAGAATCTGTAACTCCCTTATCCTGGGCAAATGAGTGCAATGAGAGAATTAATGTTCATTCCTATTTAGAAAAATCACTCAGTACAAAGTGGGATGGGATATCTGGCTTTCTGATTCTCAGGGTCAGTCATAATCTGTAACACTTCTGGTTTGTTTATTCCTATGCATTGTTTATTAAATAATTTCACAAAGGGAAGCAAAACCTGACAAATTATCAAAAGAAGCTTTGTTAGGCTTGCATTATCTATTGTATGCCTTCTCTAGCTAAATGGAAAGGAGAACAAATGTGTAGACTTTACTGGGATGTGTAAAGTATCAGCTAATAGATTTCCTGAATTTTATTATAAAAATGTGTAGACACCTCACCTGAGATTAGGACCCTATTGTGCAAGAAGCTGTGCATATAGTAAGAGGCAGACTCTGGCCTAAAATTACTTATGTCATAAACAAACATAGCAGGAGAAAAAGGCTGTATTAATTACTATCACCATTTTACAGATGGGAAACTGAGGCACAGAGTAATCAAGTGACTTGCCAAAGATCACACAGGAAGTCTAGCAAAGCTGGAATTGAACCCAACTCTCCCAATTCATAGTTTAGTGCTGTAACTACTGGAGCATCCTTACTCTCTCTTAGATAGTTAACGCCTGGGGGTTCTAATTAGTGTAATAAAGAACTTTCCTCTGTCACTCCAGTCTAATGTCTTGAACAGAAGATCAACAGTTTAGGAGTTTTGTTTTTACTACAGTAGAAAATGTTTATAGATATGTCTTTAAATTTAAATTACTTATTGTACATTGTAAAATATTTTTTATTTTGTTATATTTTACTTCCCTCCTGTATTTCCCTCTAGCATGAAGATAATGAAATCATAACATTCTGCAGATGCTCTGAAGAATTCATTCTCACCTGCCTCCCTCTTACCACAGGGGAAATCAGGATGGAAGCTGGATTGTCCCCTTTTGTCTTCTCTAAAAAGATTTTGTCCGCTAAATTTTTATGTCAAAAAGTAGATGGTTGCCTCTATGCTTAATTCTGTGTAAAGTTTTGCTTCTCATAAGAGCACTGAAGGGATAAAACAAAATAAAGGCATTTTTTGTGCTGTTTGATAACATTAGACAAATATAGAAAAAAAAAGCAATAAGCAACTGAAAAATTATTGCATAGAATACGACATCTGCAAGATAAGCAGCAGTCACAGCAAAACCCACACAAGCATAAAAGCAATATGCTTTCTAGCTGATGACTCTGCTAGAACAGAGCTCCACTACATTTCACCTTTCTGATTTATGAAAATGTTATCTGAAATATGAATTGCTATCACTGGTTTTCCATCATAAAGAACATCACATTGGCCAGGTCTACACTACAAACTTACTAACTCCGTCGCTCAGGGGTGTGAAAAATCCACCCTCCTGAAAGACATAGTTATATCAACTAAAACCCCGGTGTCCACAGCACTGTGTTGACAGGAGGCTGTCTCTTGTCTGCATAGCTGCCGCCTCTCATGGAGGTGGATTAACTAGTAGCATCTTCACTGAAGCTCTGCAGTGGCACAGCTGCACCAATGCAATTGCAGTATTTTAAGTGTAGACCTGCCCTTTGTACACAGATGCCATCTGTGAACTTTTACATCATCTCTGATTATAAACTCTGTTGGTGTGAGAACATAGGAATTAAAGCAAAATCCTTCCTTGTAGATGTAATAATGCATTTAATCTTATTCAGTGCCTCGCAGTCTCGGAAATCAAAATTCCTTGTTTTCCAATAAAAAAAAATAAAAAAAAAATAAAAAAAAATCTCTTCAGATTTAAAAATGGAGGTGAGGTCTGATTCTCCCCTGCCTTGCACCTATTGTAGTCATTTTTATTTGTGCAAAGTGGGTGTAGAATACTACCAGATCAGGATTTCTCACTGACACTAAAGTGGCTCTTTACATTCATTTTGTATTCACTTAGCATAGGTGTAAATGACTACAGGTTGAAGGCAGAGAAGAATTAGGCCCAAGAAAATCTAAAGGGAAATTAAATTACTGGATGCAATATTTCCCCCCACATATAGTAATTAATAGCAAAGGGGAATATTCCTGCTAAAGTGATAAATACTTAGGTGCATTAATCTTCTATTGTTCTTTAGGACTTTTCCTACTACATCTCACCACTACATACTCATGTTCTGTCATGTAGAGTCAAAAGTTTCACAGCTAAAGGCCTGCCTCCACCCAAGAAGAACATTAATAGCCAAAGTGTTGAGACAGAGCTATGCTGGCAAACTAATCAGGAGAGAGTGAAGATACAAACAGTAAAAACAAGCCATTCTGGACAGCATTTAGCAAAGCTCTAACCTACAGAGTGAAAACAGAAGACTGGGGCTTACCATATGTGATCTCAGTACAGAATTATCAAGACATCCAATGATAATTTTCATCCATGATAGTACAAAATGCAAAAGTTTATTTGTATTTCATGAATACAAAGAATCAATGTCTCTGATAATGAAGTCTGAGGGCTGGTCTACACTAACGCTGTAAGTCAACCTAAGTTATGCTACTTCAGTTATGTCAGTTACGAAAGTTACGTAACTGCAGTCGACGCAATTTAGGTAGACTTACAGCAGTGTCTTCACCAAACTATATTGACAGGAGATGCTCTCTCACCAGCTTACCTTCCTCCTCTTAGGGACATCGAGTACAGACATTGATGAGAGCCCTCTGTCATTGCCTTAGCTTGTCTTCACCAGACCCGTTAAATTGACACTGCTGCATCGATCACAGCAATGCCAATTTAGCTGGAAGTGTAGATAAGCCCTGACACCTATTTCCTTAATTTTATCTGTGCACATGGTAGGGAGAGGAGGTTGGTGGATATAAAGGGAGGATGGTGGATATAAAGGAGTGCTGTAAGCCCGATCCCCACCACTGCAGCTTGTTCAGAGAAGCACCTCAGATCTCTTTATCCCCATTCAATTTGGTTTCAGGTCTGTGTATAAAATGGAGGCTGCAGTCACTAACTTCTTTCTGGCATTAGGTAGTGGTAGTTAGGAGATGTTTCCTACTGGAAAGATGGAGTCATGAGAGTTGTTCTGCTGTTTCCCACAAACTGTGTAGCTTTGACAGAACAATCAAAGAGGATGACAGAAGGTTGAACTATCAGCCATAGTTTATCATAGTGCTAAGAGGGAGAGAAATCAAAATACAAACCCCAATAAAGTGTGTTGAGGGACAGGTTTAAAGGATGATTAGAGTAGAAGGGGTAGTCAGTTATCAATACAGGGCATAATTCCAGCCCTGGAACCAAACACAGAACTGGAGGACGAAAAATGAAATAGAATGTTCTCAAGAACTTTGGGGGAAAACATAATAGCAGGAAAAAGTCTGAAATGAGGAAAAGGATTAAATTAGGGAAAAGAAAATGTGGAGGGGTTAAACTAAGAGGAAGATCACACCCATGGACACTTCTTCCCTGTGAAATAAAACTATAATCTAAAAGAGGTTTTACCCTCAGATTGGAAGGGGTTATTGCCACTCTGTATAGTTAATTTACATTTCAATTAACTGAGGGTAAAACAAAATTCTTATCTGAGCGAAAGCAGCGTTTTCAGTTCAGTAGGGAGGCAGAGGGTCTTGAGGAGGTTATCTCTATCAGGCTAAGTCCTCCTACTTGTACGCAGTCCCCTGCTGTGTTCCTGGAAAATACAAATATTAATACTTTGGTACAAGGAAATGATTACGTTAATCAATGTTAAACAAGAAAGGATAGAATGAAAGCTTAAACAAGCTCAAAATACGGACGGTGGAGTCATTTTGATCCATATACGTTTTCAAAGTATTCCATCTGGCATAGTATTTCTCTCATTCATTGTGTCTGTATCATTTTGAGTCATGATGTTTGTCTTCAGAACTATCAAGCTGAGCACCACTTCTGTTCCTCTTGTACATTTGCTCAGTGGCTACAGATACGTATGACTTTATCATGTTTGACTTCTTTTCAGACAATTATTTTCAAACTTTTGGGGTGACTATAAACCTCGCTAAATAGATCATCATATACAGGGATATTTAAATCTTTCAACTTCCTCCCTCCCCTATTTTTGAATTGCTTCTTTTGTCTCATTATAATCCTGGAAAAAAATGTGTGCCCAATTCTTCTTTTACTTACACTTACATAAATCAGGATGAACTTATCTGAAGTCAATGGAATTACATTGGTCAGATCAGAATCAGGCCCCAAGCATTTGCCTATTGTTAAGATCCCCTCACTCTCTTGCAAGTTACACAATTATGAATTATGTTTAAAGCTGAGGAATTTGGCAATGATAAGTCTGACTCTCAAACAAGTGTTGGGATGCCCTCCCTATTGGGGTGACTCCTTTCAATAGCTAGCTTTTCAAGGATTTTTTTCCAAACACAGAGCCACATCATGACTCCTATCTCCCTGCAGCTAAAGAACCTCTCTGTGCATGTATCTACCCCAGGGAATGGGTAGCAGACAGCTAACTGCGTTGTAGAGTTTCCAATAGGAGAGGAAATGAGTCCATTCTTCACTGGTGGGAGGGGGCAAGCCAGGGGTGGAGCTGGTAGGGCCATACATCCTTGGCTAACTGAGATTGTACTAATTTCCCTCTGGAATATTCCACTAGGAATACCTTAAAGGGAGCTCTGGAGCATAAAATAGCGGTGCAGGGCAACACTATGGCAACACGTCTTCTCCCTGAAGGGCCCTGTCTTCCACAGTTGATCACCCCATACACTCATTTTATGTAAAATGAGTTAGTTATGTTTAGAGGGTATTCTAGAGAATCACCTCACTAGCTTCTCTCAAATCCTCAGGCTGGCCCAGTGCATGGTAGTGTGATAATGGAATCAGCTCTGTTGGGAAGGGAGGTTGAAAGGGAATTCTGTCATAGGCCTGACAAGAAAGGCTAAGACCATCTCGATTAAGATTTCCAGCTCTCTCTAATGCTGGGACTGAGCTACCTGCTGCTCCCTCAGGCAACTGCCACATTGCACATATACCTGTTACTGCTATGGCAGCTGCTGTAAGAAAAACTTTGCTTCTTCATCCCCTACCAGTATCTCTAGGAATGCATGAAGAAGACAGCATATCATCCCTCTGCTATTCCAGCACCACAGAAGGAGACAGAAGGTGGGGCCCGAGTGCCTACCCCTACGGCCCCTACTCACAGAGCATAGAAGACCCAATATTTGGAGGGAAACTGTAGTCCAATCCAATGTACATAAGAAAGAGAAGAACATCAACAGTCAGGGGAGACCACCCTCACAAAATAAAGTGGACCATAGTGCCCACCAGGGGGACCTTCTCCTTAATCAACCTACCACCATGCAGTCAGAGGCTACAGGATCCTCTGTCTTTCAACACTTCTGCAAGAAGAGGCTGCTGAAAACCTGCCTACCATCACTGCTGCTGTTGTCAGAAATAGGTGCTAAGCAGAGGAGCTACCCATAGTGACCTCTAACAGGTATGTGGTGGGAGAGAAAGGATAATGGGCCAAAAGTGTTGGGAATGGAAAGATTTGGATGACAGAGTATGGAATTGCTGAATTTGACAGAGGAGGCTAGGAAATTAATATTGAATTTATAAATATTTTTGAGTGGGGTAGAAATTATTGAACTAATGTAATGTGAATGTAACATAGATATGTGACTGAAGTGGAAATTTATTGAGAGAGCCCCTTGCTAAAATTTTGGCAGCATGTCAGTGCACCAGTTTTATAGATTTCCAGATTTCAAGGCCAGAGGGACCATTAGTTCACTACTCTGGCCTCCTACATAACACAGGGCATAACATTATACCCAGTGTTTCCTGCATCATGCCCAATAACTTGCCGTTGAACTAGAGTATATCTTTAGAAAAAAACATCTGATCTTGTTTGAAAGATTTCAAACGATAGAGATTCTACCATCTCCCTTGGTAAACTGAACTAATGATTTCCAGATTGAACTTTGCTGATTTCAACTTCCAGCCATTGGATTTTATGTAGTGAACTCATTTCAAATTATTTTAAAACTGGCCACAGCTATGAGGTCTAAAGGAGAGCAAAGAGGAGTGCAAAGAACTGAGAGAAGTTAATGGGTTTGTAAGGGTTATTTTCTGACAAGCAATATATCATGAAGCCATCCTGAATCAACTGGTTTACCCTTCATATCATTTGAGAATTATCTTGGAATAGTATAAGACCATCATGAGGACGTCTTGAATTCATCATGACATCTGGCAGCTATTTTAACTCTGCCACTAACCTTTCATCTATGTTTAATGGATCTGTTACTTCAACTTGATTTGTAGCTCAGCCAGTGTACCGCAAATGAATGACTCTAGCAAGAAGTAAAAACGTTTGGTAAAACATAAAAGGGAGCTGTATCTTCTCAAGTCCATCCTAGCTACATTAGACAAACTGTTTTTCCTACTGATTTGGATTGTCTCTGGATTTCAATCTTTCTACATTTTTAAATCAAGGTTTTTACTGTTTTATAAAGGATATGGATTTTTAAGGCTGGGTCAACACTACAGACTTACGTCGGTATAACTACATCGCTCAGGAATGTGAAATATCCACACCTCTGAGCGATGTAGTTATACTGACCTAACACCCACCTCCGTGTAGACAATGCTATGTCGGCAGAAGAGCTTCTCCCTTTCACATAGTTACCATCTTTCAGGGAAGTGGATTAACTACGCTGATGGGAGAAGCTCTGCCATTGGCATAGGAGTGTCTAAGCTAATTTTCTGTGGGATACCTATGGGAGTACTAGTTTGATTCTTAGAAGGAAAAAATCTTAAAGTTTTCAAATATTACCACCAGATTCTAACAAGACTTACCAATTTTTTATTGTACAAGAATAAAATGCCATTAAATTCATTTGAACGTTGAAGCACAACAGTCACACCTGTTGCAGTCCCTAGTTTCCCTGGAGAGGCTGCCTATAAATATTTTGCTTGTAATATGGACACTAGTTCACTAGGAATTGGACAGGGACCATCAACTCATTTCATTCAAGGCCACTGAACAACCACCAAGTCTGAAATTTTCAAAAATAGGAACCTAAATCTAACATTAAGCAACTGACTGATTTTCAGATACCCCAGGGGAGGGGTGACAGGGCTGTGACACTGGCAGACAGGGTGCCAGCTCATGCCAAGGCCCCTAGGCCTCACTGAACACTAACAAATGCATAGCAGGAAACCAGTCTGGCTCACCTGTGTGGTAGTATAGTTAAAATAGATATTCACTTTACAGAGCTGTGTTTAGCCTTTATGACATGCTTATGAGTTGCTGTATGCATAAATATCACTTATAATATCTGTATCCCATGTTATAATGATATATATATATATATATATATATATATATATATATATATATATATATATATATATATATAAGCGTTTTGCTCTATAACTATAAAAATGTTTGCTATGAAACGGGAAACTTCCACAGTCAGGAAAGAAGCATCACTAAGTATGAAACACTAGCTTACCACAAGAGGTGTCATCTCCTGCCCAACAAAAGAAGGCCCACAGACACCAGGCTATTGTGGAACATCAGTGAACAAAAGACTTTGTTGATTGCCCACTCCCAAAAGAGGGGACTTGCACAAACCCTCATTCCATCATAGTTTTACCAGGGCAAAGGGAATAAAAATCCCTGTCAAGAAACTGTTATCACTAGGCTGTGTGGAATTTGGAAAGGGCAGTATTTCTAAGCATGAGCAAGGGATCTCCAAGCCAAGCCTTAAAGGACATATAGAGCTTGCACATTACAGAAGCTTCTATTACTTTTTGGAACCTATGTCTGTAATTATTTGTGCATGTATGTTTACTTGCTTTAAGCTTGAATATAATGCTCATTTCTTTTTCCTAGTTAAATTTTAGATAGTTTATTTGTAGGATTGGCTACAGGTGTTATCTCTCGTGACAGATCTAGTGTGCACTTGACCTGAGGTAAGTGACTGGTCCTTTGGGACTGGGATTAATCCAAATATTGTGATTTTTGGAGAAAGAGACCATCTATCACAAAGGCAAGATTGTCTGGGTAGCAAGATATACTGGAGTACCCAGGGGGACTTTCTGTGTCTCCATGTTAAGACTGTTTCAGTGCTTGAAGAGTTCACACTTGATACTTGGTTGGTGAAATCTAACTGTAGAACACACAACCAATTTTGGGTTTGTATCCTGGTTTGGCACTCATGGTCATGAGCCCCTTCAGACAGCTTGACAAGGGGGTCTGAACCCCAAAGAATAAGTAAGTGTATTGAGCAAGGTCTTTTATGCAAGCCAGTGACACACTTAAGATCAACATTATTGTGTGGTGTTTGTATGATTAACATGTAAAGAGTTGTGTAAGTATGCTGGAAATATGTTTTTAAAATACACTTCTAATAAGCACTCCGAGCACCCCAGATAAACAGTTTGTCCTACATTTGCCAGTATTCCAGGGTTAAGCTTTGCAAACAAAGAACAATAGTACATCTTTTGCATCTAAGGTAAGCAAATTGATCAAGCGAATCAAAAATGCAAAGCGACCAGAGGGTGAAAGAAGGGGCTTGGAACCTGCACTCAGAAGAACAAGCAGCTGGGGGAGAGGAACTTTGTCTGCATTTACTTTTCAAAGTATACATTTCAAAAATGTGCTGGATTATAAACGAAGGTAAGAGAACTCCTTGGTTATCCATCACTGAGGGGGCATAGGGTACAGCACTCTCTGAGTCTGTGAAAGTTGGATCCCCTAGTCTGGAGGGCTAGGGATGCTGGTAACTTGAGGTAAGTAAGAAAATAGCTTAGGCAAAGAGTCTAACTTGATAAAATTAACTTGTAATCACTAGCAAGCATGTTTTGTTTTGTTTGTAACCGTACTTGTCTCTTTTATTCTTGACTAGTATCACTTAAATCTCTGTTCTTTGTTAATAAACTTTTTCTTAATTTTACCATAAACCAACTCAGTGCTGTTATATTGTAGTAAGTGTGCATCTTCAGCAAACCTAACAGGCTAATATAGATAGATAGATAGATAGATAGATAGATAGTCAGTCTCTTTGGAGGCAGCAGACTTAATTTCTGTGAGTGTCCGGTGAGAGGAACTGGACAGGGAGGGGTCTCTGGGGAACTCAGGAACTAATGTTCATTGATTTTTATTTGCAAGGCAAGGCTGAGACTGGCAGAGTCTTGAGGAGTGTGCTGGCAAAGCAGACTGGCTCATGGGCCAAGGAACTGACACACATTTTAGTAGCAGGAAAGCTCTCACTCTTGCTAAGGCAGGGTGCTAACCACAGTGGCTCAAAGCTTTGGGTGTCCCGAGAAAGACATCACTGGGAACGTCCAGCATCTCCCATTGAGCACATTTCAAACTCATGCAGGTATTTAACTATGGATTTAGGAGCTTAACTTTGGGATCTTTTTTTTTAAAATCTTGGCCTAGCTGTTAATAACTTTTGATCACTAATGGCTTGGATTAGATTCAAAGCAGTGACCTAGAGGAAAAATATACCCTGCTACTAATCCAGTTGCCTGTAGTAACCTAATCAAAGAATTTCTTTTTCCTATTATTTTGAGAAATCCTAGAGAAAGAAGAGAATCTTTGCAAAGTACAAACAATCTGCAAACAATGCCGTTTCCTCCTCCCTGTCTTCTAGTTTTAAATTGTACATTTATGATTTTTTAAGGAAAAAAGCATATTATATAATGAAAAATATTCATCATGGGGCTGTTATTCTATTTTTAAAGTATAGCTGAAGATGAGAAGTGTGATTGCTGGGGAAATGCTCATTATTTTTGAATAGGACAGTAATGACTCTAATGGAGTGGCTAAAGCTAGCAAATTATGAAATTAATGCTAGCCATGTGTAACCTAAAATTATGTACTTTCCTCTGATATTTTTCATTTTTAAAAGCCCAAAGTATAATTTTCTAATGCTTGTAAGTATCGTTTTTGTTATATCTCCAAGGACACCCCCTTGTGAATAATATACACCCTTTCTTTGTATGTTAAGGCAAGGCCTAAGGATCATTTTAAGAATGTAAAAAATTCGTACTTACTTGTTCCCATTATTTCCTCCAAAATGCCATGAAATTCATTAGTAAATAGCATACATTTTGAAAATCAGTCCCATAACAACTCATGATGATTAAGACATATCCAGTAGGATATTGTTGATTGCAGTAACATAATCTAACCAAGCTACATATTTCTTGTATTGCCATCATTATGGTATTTCCAAACTACTTCTAAACATTTTACAGTTCAATTAAAAAAAATCAGAATAAGGGCTTTAATTGGCTTGAGTATGCTCTGTGATGCAGAAGACATCGATTAATTAATTAGAATCAGCTTGTGGACCCCTTACTCAAGCTAGTAAACATTTACTCATTCAGATACTCCCTTTGATAGCTATGTGTTTCAGTGGGCACTAAGTAAATGCTCACCATTGAGTAAGGCCCCACAGCACCAATCAGTTTGAGTAAGATCCACAGAGTTCAATGTACTGGTAAAATAAGAACCTCTTCTGTCCCCAATTTCCCCAAAGAACAAAACAAACACAAGCAAGTGGAGTCAAGTGATATAAAATACTGGAAGCTTGAAAAAAGTAGCTCCCACAGACAGCAGCACAAAGGCAGGGGCACCTGAAACAAAGACTGCCTAACTCACCTGTGCTTGAGAGACACAAGGGCCTGGGTTCCATGAAGGGACTTAGGCATAGCAATGCTTAGCATCACAGTGCCTAACTTTTAGGTGCCTAGAAAAATCACAGGAATAACACTGTGACCCACAAAGCCTGAGTTAAGCACCTAGGCTCCCTATACAATGAGAGGTGTTTAAAACTGTGATCCACAAAAGCCAGCATGCTAGACAGGAAGCCATTTAATCAGCCAATGGGAAATGCCAATGAGAAAGGTTTATCCTAAACTCCCTCTCACTCTCTGTCAGACCGAATCACTATTTAAGTATTTATCCACAGTGGAACAGTCATTGGGTCAAAGACAGAGAGAATGACTCTATAACAGGGATTGGCAACCTTTGGCCTGCGGCCTGCCAGGGCAAGCCCCCTGACAGGCCGGGCCGGTTTGTTTACCTGCAGCATCTGCAGGAATGGCTGATCGCAGCTCCCACTGGCAGTGGTACGCCGCTCCAGGACAATGGGGGCTGCAGGAAGCAGCGTAGGCCAAGGGATGTGCTGGCTGCCATATGCAAAAGGTTGCTGATCCCTGCTCTGTAAGCTGGTGCTTAGGCCCCCCCCCCCCAGGAGATGGGAGACCCAGGGTCCAGTCCCTCTGCTTCAGTTACTCTTTAATTATGTATAAACAGTGGAACAACTTCAACAAGAGAGACTGAGGGAGCCCACATCAGCATATCCCAAAGCTCAGTGGTTAGAGCACTCTCCTGAGACATGGGAGACACCTGTTTAAATCATTCTGCCCCTTTAGGCAGAGAGGAGGGAACTGAACCTTGGTTTCCCACATCCTAGCTCAGTGCTCTAACCACTGAGTTAAAAGTTATAACCACCTCTGTCCAGATTTTTAATGAGATGTGATCTGGTAGGCCTAAATCTGGGGTTTAGACACCTAACCTTTGTGCACTAGGGCCAAACAACCTTGGGGGCCGATTAACCTTGCGCCAGGAGCCTGATTAACAAACAAGACAACCAACTGTAGATCCTAGATAGTCTGCATATAGCTAGGGCTGCCCAGACATATCCACTTGGCTTGGGCACAGACAGTAGTTGTGAGGAGACAGCTGGCTGCCAGGAGCAGAATTACAGCAGCCCGAGGAGAAGCAGCTCTGGAGTTGTCCCCTTGCAGCAGGAAGGGGAGTAGTTGTCAGAGGGCTTGAGACTGTCCTGGAGCATCCAACTCCAGAACAGAAAGTGTGAGTATAATGCTGACAAATCCTGGTCGCCTGGCTGTAGAAGACTCATCAATTTTTAGCTGGGCTAGGTGCCACTAGAGGGGGACAGAGCACCACACCAAGAAGGCATGGATTTCATGAACCCACAAGATTTTGCTGTGTCTTGAGCAAGCTGGTAAGCCTTCCCTGGTTTGGGAGCCCGGGATAGCCAGGGCTTCAATCCACCAAAGACCTATTCCACCCCTAGGGACAGATATTGGCACATTAGCCAGGGACACCACTCCACCTCATCAAGCTCCAACTCCACCAACCAAGGTCTGTGGGGAGATTTTGGGGGAATTTTCATTATTTTACTAAGTTTGTGGGCATTTCATGTTCAATTATTGCAGTGTGATTGTTCATTTGGCCATTTAATTGTTATCCCTGATTCCTCAGCCTTTTTCCTTGTGTTTTTTGGTTCCTGCCTTTTCCTCCTCTTTTATTTTACCTCTGTCTTTTCCTGGAAAAAAAATCTTATAATCTGCTGGTCATTAGAAATACACACACACACACATATATATAATGCTAGCAGGGAGAGAAAGTATTTGTAGACATACATATAAGCTATAGAACAAAAAGCAGCAGCAACAAACAGAAATCCCAACAATGCAACATGTGTTTACTAACTAAATAGAAGTTGCTTGAATGAAAAAAAATATTTATTTTCTTCACAGGAAGATAATTGAAAAACAAGTTAAGAGTTCAGGCTCAGCTGCTTGAAAGGGCCTTGAGTGATAGAGAGGCTGTTATTCATAACCTGATCTCACCTCAGCTGTCATTTATGCTGAAAGTACAAAATCAAGAGATATTGCTCAGAGGAGACTAATATTTTTACTGAGTTAATTTCACCAGCAAAAGGAAAAAAAATATTGGTCCTATGTATATGTTTACATTTAAATCTATTTATTTTCACCTTTTTTTCTGAGGCATGTAATTTAATGCATTATAACTATACAGTTTTCATAGATGGTATAAAAGTGACTGGATGTGGACATTAGAGGGTTCTGCAACCAAGGTGGATGCAAGTTGCTTGAGCTCTGAAGCAGCCCATGGAGAATCCCCAGACATCATCCCGCAATCCAAGAAATATTGTGCCTAATGGCTGAAACTCACAAGATGCCAGCTAGCTAGTTCTGCATCTTCCTCTCTGAATCTGAGAGCACAGAAAAAACAGAGGAGATCTGCCTCCCCACCTACAAACAAAATGGTGCCTGAGCCTGATGGAATGCAGCTGATGGCTGTACTACAACAGGTGTCAGCAGATACCACTGAAACTAAATTTGCAGTTTCCACCCTACAGGCCACCATGACTGAGATTCAGAGTGTGGTACAAGCCCTATCTAGCCTGATGGGTGAAGCAGAACACAGAATTTCTGAAGTGGAAGTTCATTTCAGAGATAACAAATTACAGGTTATGAAGAACTGTACTGATATAAAGACTATTAAGACCAACTAATTCACCAAGAAAGCCACTCATGACAATAAGAACGAGGAGTACTTGTGGCACCTTAGAGACTAACAAATGTATTTGAGCATAAGCTTTCGTGGGCTAAAACCCACTACATCGGATGCATGCAGTGGAAAATACAGTAGGAAGATATATATATACACACAGAGAACATGAAAAAATGAGTGTTGCCATACCCACTATAACGAGAGTGATCAGTTAAGGTGAGCTATTATCAGCAGAAGAAAAAAAAACCTTCTGTAGTAATAATCAGGATGGCCCATTTCCAACAGTTGACAAGAAGGTGTGAGTAACAGTAGGGGGAAAAATAAGCATGGGGAAATGGTTTTACTCTGTGTAATGATCCATCCACTCCCAGTCTTTATTCAAGCCTAATTTAATGGTGTCCTGTTTGCAAATTAATTCCAATTCAGCAGTTTGAATTGGACAAAGTAAAATTTACACAATTTTGGAAATGGGCCATCCTGATTATCACTACAAAAGGTTTTTATTTTCTCCTGCTGATAATAGCTCACCTTAACTGATCACTCTTGTTATAGTGGGTATGGCAACACCCATTTTTTCATGTTCTCTGTGTATATATATATCTTCCTACTGTATTTTCCACTGCATGTATCCGATGAAGTGGGTTTTAGCCCACGAAAGCTTATGCTCAAATAAATTTGTAAGTCTCTAAGGTGCCACAAGTACTCCTCGTTCTTTTTGCTGATACGGACTAACGCGGCTACCACTCTGAAACCTGTCACTCATGACAATGTAACATTAGGATTGTGGATGTCCTTGAGGGAATAGAGAGGGGCAAACCTTCTGAATTTGTCCCTAAACTGTTAAATTGTTGGATCTGCTGGTAGATTTTTGTTTTGATATAGAATGGGCACACTGGGCCCTTGCCCCCAAGCCAGCTTCAGGAGGTTGGCCTAGAACATTGATTGTGAAGTTCCTGAAGTGTACCACTAAGGAGCTCATGTTGCAGAAATCCAGAGGGGAAAAAGGAGCTGTTTTTGGGAGAACCAGCAATTAAAGCACTGCTCTTTCCAGATTATACCCATGGTGTGGTTGCAAAGAGGGCAGCTTTTAACCAAGCAAAACAATGGACTTGAAGTATTTCATTAAATACCTGGCAGTGCTCCATATTAAGAATGGTGAGAAGACAGTATCATTCAGTTCCCCTCAGGAGGCAGAAAAATACCTAAAAATACCCTGCAAACACCTCCCTCACAAGAGAAATGATCTGTGAAATGATCTGATTGTATGGAATTTATGTTTTGCTCTCTGAAATCTGATATGGCTGCTCTAAACAAGTTGATGGACTCTAGCTGATACTGATATGTTAGTTCATTTTCCTTCCTTTCTCTCTTCCTTCCTTTCTCTCTTATTGGGGTTGAAGGTTAAAGGGTTATTATCATTTTACTACATATTGCCTTAACTCATGGGAAAGGCGCATCAATGTAAAATCTATCATATGATTAGTATGGATGAGCTTATATATAAAGCAATGCTATATAGCTACATATATTATCATTGCTTTGTTAGATGGTGCTTCCTTATGGCCCAATGTGTCAAGGTTCTATAGAGAACAGATGATTACTTCTTGGGGCCGTAGGGGCTGTGAGGATTTCAAGAGTCACCTGATCTGGCCCCTCTCTCTGGGTGTTAAGTGTATTTTTTGACTATTTAAACACATTATTCGTTTCCCTTACTTAATGAGGGAGGCAACCTAGTGACGGAGGATGTGGAAAAAGCTAATGTGCTCAATGCTTCTTTTGCCTCTGTCTTCACTAACAAGGACAGCTCCCAGACTGCTGCGCTGGGCATCGCAACATGGGGAGTAGATGGCCAGCCCTCTGTGGAGAAAGAGGTGGTTAGGGACGATTTAGAAAAGCTGGATGTGCACAAGTCCATGGGGCCGGACGAGTTGCATCCGAGAGTGCTAAAGGAATTGGCGGATGTGATTGCAGAGCCATTGGCCATTATCTTTGAAAACTCGTGGCGAACGGGGGAAGTCCCAGATGACTGGAAAAAGGCTAATGTAGTGCCCATCTTTAAAAAAGGGAAGAAGGAGGATCCTGGGAACTACAGGCCAGTCAGCCTCACCTCAGTCCCCGGAAAAATCATGGAGCAGGTCCTCAAGGAATCAATCCTGAAGCACTTACATGAGAGTAAAGTGATCAGGAACAGTCAGCATGGATTCACCAAGGGAAGGTCATGCCTGACTAATCTAATCGCCTTCTATGATGAGATTACTGATTCTGTGGATGAAGGGAAAGCAGTGGATGTATTGTTTCTTGACTTTAGCAAAGCTTTTGACACGGTCTCCCACAGTATTCTTGTCAGCAAGTTAAAGAAGTATGGGCTGGATGAATGTACTATAAGGTGGGTAGAAAGTTGGCTAGATTGTCGGGCTCAACGGGTAGTGATCAATGGCTCCATGTCTAGTTGGCAGCCGGTGTCAAGTGGAGTGCCCCAGGGGTCGGTCCTGGGGCTGGTTTTGTTCAATATCTTCATAAATGATCTGGAGGATGGTGTGGATTGCACTCTTAGCAAATTTGCGGATGATACTAAACTGGGAGGAGTGGTAGATACGTTGGAGGGCAGAGATAGGATACAGAGGGACCTAGACAAATTGGAGGATTGGGCCAAAAGAAACCTGATGAGGTTCAATAAGGATAAGTGCAGGGTCCTGCACTTAGGACGGAAGAACCCAATGCACAGCTACAGACTAGGGACCGAATGGCTAGGCAGCAGTTCTGTGGAAAAGGACCTAGGGGTTACAGTGGACGAGAAGCTGGATATGAGTCAGCAGTGTGCCCTTGTTGCCAAGAAGGCCAATGGCATTTTGGGATGTATAAGTAGGGGCATAGCGAGCAGATCGAGGGACGTGATCGTTCCCCTCTATTCGACATTGGTGAGGCCTCATCTGGAGTACTGTGTCCAGTTTTGGGCCGCACACTACAAGAAGGATGTGGATAAATTGGAGAGAGTCCAGCGAAGGGCAACAAAAATGATTAGGGGTCTGGAACACATGACTTATGAGGAGAGGCTGAGGGAACTGGGATTGTTTAGTTTGCAGAAGAGAAGAATGAGGGGGGATTTGATAGCTGCTTTCAACTACCTGAGAGGTGGTTCCAAAGAGGATGGTTCTAGACTATTCTCAGTGGTAGAAGATGACAGGACAAGGAGTAATGGTCTCAAGTTGCAGTGGGGGGAGGTTTAGGTTGGATATTAGGAAAAACTTTTTCACTAGGAGGGTGGTGAAACACTGGAATGCGTTACCTAGGGAGGTGGTAGAATCTCCTTCCTTAGAAGTTTAAGGTCAGGCTTGACAAAGCCCTGGCTGGGATGATTTGATTGGGGATTGGTCCTGCTTTGAGCAGGGGGTTGGACTAGATGACCTCCTGAGGTCCCTTCCAACCCTGATATTCTATGATTCTATGATTCTATGATTGTAGGGTGCTAATGTGTATTTCTCTCTCCACCATCTTTTCCATTTTGTTTTTTCACTTGTTTAATTTCTCTTTCTTCCCCCTCCTGTTCCTCTCCCATGCTGAGAATTTCATTCTCACTCCTGTGGAATATGTACTAGGAAGTGACACCCTACCCCTCGATTAAATAACTTTTGTTGCTTAGATATGCAAGAATTGTATGCTGCTTTGCCATTTGTCATCCATTCACAAAGCAACTTCATATTTTATCCAGTATATTTTAACAATGATGGCTCCGATTATTAAATGAGTCTCTTTAATAACCCTATTAAAAGAAAAAATATGCACAGTGCTTAAAGAAGAGAATATTGACATTATCATGCTGCAGGAGACACATCTGACAGAACTGGAAACTGGTAAACTGAATAGAGATTGGGTAAGCTTCCAAATTCTGGTTGCTTTAATTCCAAAATGAGGGGCATTGCTATACTAATACATAAAAAGTTGAATGTTAATATTCTGAGCACAAGGTCTGTCAGTGAGGGCAGATTTCCTGTCCTCAAGGCTGAAATTGGCAATTCTATAATCATCTTTGCCAATCTCTATGGGCCGAACCAGGATGATCCCAAAGTTTTTAATACATTTTTATGAGTATAAATGACATAGGCCACCATCCAATTATTATAGTTGCAGACTTTAATGAAATTCTAGACCTAATCCTTGATAAATGTTCTCTATCGCCACATAAAAACACGAATACTCATCAGGTACGTCATACGGTATATACATGGCTGGTTTAGGTTTACACGATGTGTGGAGATTGGATAATCCTGTGGCCAGAGATTACAGAGGGTTTTTTTTCCTCACAGCTTATTCATCATATTAAAAATTGGACTGTTTCTTAGTGTCACAAGACTTAATCGCTTCTGTCACTGATTGTGGTATTGGTACTATTGTTATATCTGACCAAGCTCCTATACATATGTCTCTTATGCCTCCAGGCTATGCACACACCCCAAACTAAAATGTGGAGATTAAATACTTCTCTGCTGTTTGATACATTAGTTGTTAACTCTATCCAGCAAGAGAGAGAACTTAAAAAAAAAAATCAAATTCCCTCCCCCCACATCATCTGACACCCTTTGTGAAGCCTTTAAAGCCTTCATCCGAGGCTGCATCACCCTTATGCCACTTGAAAAAAAATGGAGAACATAGAATTGATACTCTTCCAAAGGAAATTAAGGCCTTGGATGAAGACTATGCTTCTGTCCCCTCCCCACAGAAATTCAGAACCCTCATCAATTTAAGATATGAAATCAACAAACTGCTGTCCCAAAAAGCAGACTTTGCTTTATTCGGTTTGAAGCAAAACTACTGGGAATCTGGCAAGAGAGCTGACAAGCTGTTGGAATACAGACTTAAGCAAAGGGCTAACAGAAAATAAGATTGTTGCTATTCACAATAGTATCAATAAATTATACACAAAACAATCAGATATTAATAAACAATTTTCAACAGTTGTATTCAAAACCACATTTAGCTAAAGAGGGAATCAGTAAAAGATGTCCTCGATAACTTTTTTAGTGGATTGTCTGTGCCACAGATCTCTGACTCTCAGAAGGAACTTTTAAAGACCCCTCTAGAAATCACATAACTGACTCAGGCCATAAAAGTAATGAAGGTGGAAAGACTCTTAGTGCAGATAAGTTCCCAACTGAATTTTCTGAAAAGTTCTCTGAAACTGTAACACCTAGATTATATTCACTGAAGCCAAGAGTGAGCAAACTCTCCTGCCTACTTTTAAAAAAGCTTGTCATTTCAGTTATTCTTAAACCTGGGAAAGAGCTTGAACTATGTATTAACTACAGGCCAATTTCTTTAATCAATTATGATACTAAGATTTTAGCTAAAGCTCTTGGTATGCAACTGGACAAAATTCTCTAACATACTATATGCATAAATCAGGTAGGCTTCCTTCATAATAAACATGGCTCAGATAATTTGCATCAACTGATTGATATTATTGCCTCTTCAAGAGATTCTAAAGAACACTTAGCTGTCATTTCTTTAGATGCCCAAAAGGCTTTTGATCACATAGCCTCTTTTTCATGTGTTAGAAAAATTTGGATTTGGTAAGCAATTTATTGCTTGGATGAAGCTTTTAGACTCTAACCCAACTTTCAGGGTAGTTACCAGTGGAATTAGTTCCCCATTAGTACCCCATTTCCACTACAAAGAGGTATAAGGCAGGTCTGCCCCCTTTCTCCTTTTCTGTTTGATTTATCTCTAGAACCATTAGCCATTGCCATCCAAGCAAATCAACATATCCATGATATCAGGGTGGGCCAACCAGAGGACAAAATTATGCTTTATGCAGACGATGCTCTTGAATTTGTATCTAAGCCTGAAGTTACCATTCCTAACCTTCGAATCACTATTCTATTAATAAATTTGGACTCTTCTCAGGTTATAAAATTAATTGAGGTAGATCAGAAATCTTAGGTGTTAACAAATATGCTCACATAGGCCTTTTCTCAAATTGGGAGTTTCAGTGGCAATCCTCTGATGTGAAATATTTAGAACTAATGAGTCTTCAAAATATTCAGGACATCCATAAGATAAATATAGAACCCATTATTGCCCAAGTACTTAACAATTTAAGGAGAGGGAGTTTGTTAATCCTCTGTTTGTGGGGTAAAATTAATATACTGGGAATGAATGTCCTTCTGAGAATTTTGTATGTCCTTTCTATTACTCAAACTTATTTTAAGAAGTTCAAAAATATTTTCAGAACATTGCTTTGGGGCAGAGGCAAGAAACGTAGATTGGCTCTGAAGAAATTACAGCTCCACCTATCTCTGGTAGGATTTCATTTTCCCAACTTGGAAAATTATCATATCTCTTTTCTGTTAAGCAAGGCATCTTTGTGGCTATTAGGTATGACCACACAGACCCCCACCTTGGGTTGTGATTGAACGATAATTGGTATACCCTCTCCCCCTTTCAGGCACCGCAGGATCAAATTATTATAGAACTGATACCTCCAGAGCTCCCACGATAACATCTGTGAAGCAACCTTGGTCAAATTTGACTAAAAAGGTCTGCTTCCATCCATTCCTCTATGTAGAAGCAGTCCTATGGAGCAATCCTATCTTTAAAATAGGTGGCAAAACCTTGATGTGGAGGGATTGGATGGACAGAGGAATTATGAAAATGATAAATTTAAACCATTTGTAGATTTTCAGTAACAATATGCAGATATCTCCAGTTAATCATTTACTAACAAATGTATTTGGATCGGATGCATTGGGAGCTCCTGAATCTCCAGAACTTTTATTATTTTGGAGGAAGTTTCCTGGATTTACTAGCCAGTGGGATCCTTTTAATTTTCTGGCCCTAAAAACGTGCCAAAGATTGATAATATGAGAGTTGGTTGGAAGAGAGCGCTGGATATGCAACTCCCTCTGCCCCAATGGAATACACATGTTTCTAATGTTAAAAAAGCAGCTGTAGACCAGAGACTAAGGCTTATTCACCAAAAGACACTTTTTCAAATATACTGGTCCTCACATAGGCTAATGGTAATAGGACTCATAAATGCTGACTGTTGTTGGAAATATAACTCCCTTGGTGCTACATTAGCTCATGTATTTTGGGAGTGCCTAGTATCAAGAATTTCTGGTATGAGGTGGGTCAAAGGCCCAATTTGAAATTGAATGCTAAATTGGAGCCCTCCCCCTTAAGTTTCATTCTTGGATATATTCCTGATAGGTAGCGATTACCCGGTAACAAGGCAGTGTGGTTCCAACATGCAGCTTTGGTTGCTAAACAATTAATCCTGCAAAAATAGAAGATCAATCCCCAGCAAATATTGATGCCTGGCTCAGTGTGATCTCACAGCTAATGAACAACTGAAACTCTGCAGAAAGGAAATGCCCAAAAAATTCAAAGCAAATTGGGCTAACTTTTTAGAGGTATGTGATTAATATAGATCCTGAAGATAGGTATGTTACTTCCTCTCCATGTGCTTTATCCTAACCCTCTTTATTTGCTTTGTGATGAATCTGGATTTTGGTATATTTTAGAAAATTAATAAAAATGTAAATATTAAGTGACTGGAAATTCATATATTTATTACCAAACCAATCTTGTCTGAGTCAAAAGTGAGTAGGCAGAGAGACTCACATATGTATGTCTTATAGAAGATGGGAATTTTATTAGTAAGTTCAATTTCTGAGACATGATATTTAACTGAGTAGGTAAGCAAAGATAATGTCATGAAGACTAAACAATAGTAAAGGAGAATTCTGTCCCTGCCCTCCCTTCCACAGGTGCCAAATAATAAGCAATGAAAATGGTAGAGTCTGGTGTTCAGCAGATAGGCAGGAAACAAAGATCTCATGCAGTAGGCATCCATACACCTGCCACTTGTTTATCTATGGACTGTGGGGCTCCCATATCTTAGGTTATGTCTACACTAGTGAGTGTACATGTGTCCATGCATGTGGTTGTGCACACCTAAACCCCACAAACTCATGTCTGATGCTGAGTAGAGGGAAAGTAAGCTAGTACATCTGATGTTGCACCGCCGACCGGAGCCTCCAGAGTCCCTTTTCGAGGCGTTCTGGTCGAAAACTGGATGCCTGGCAACCCTACTAGATACCCAGCTGGTATCAATTACAGATCTCTGTAGTTTATACCAGTTGAGGATCTAGCCCCTGGAATAAAATTGCATCACTGATTGTTACAGAGGGAGAAATTTGCATAGAGTAGCAAATTACACAGTAGGTACACCTGCTGGACCTTTGCCACAGAAAAGGAGAAAAAGACCCTCTGAAAAACAGAGTAGTTTTTTTTCTCCTTCAGGATATTCTGCTGTTCCTTATGCATTAAGGACAGAAATATTTTGTTTACTTTAGAATAACACTCCAGCAAAATTTGAATTGGAATGAAGTGGTATGAAAAGTCTCCAAATATGGTCTTCCACTGATGTCAGGGTAATTTTGTTGTGAAGCTTAGTAGAAATGGATTGTAGAAGGGTGTTATTTTAAGACTTGTTCTTACTCTTGATTGTTTCATTTCTACCATTTTAAAAATTCTCTTATTCTCATGAACAAGAGAAATAAGCCCACCTACCCAACAAAATGAATGGAAATCTTATTATTAGCTTAATCATGTTGAACAATACTTAACTCCACACAAAAAACCCCAACTGTTTAATCAATTCATAGAGGAAGTTGCTACTCAAAATGAGTAAGGACGACAGCCTGTAACCCAGTTGTACAAGATATTTTTGTAGCTTGAGGCAATAAGAACATAAGAATGGCCACACTGGGTCAGAACAACGGTATATCTAGCCCAGTATCATGTTTCTGACCGTGGCCAGTGGCAGATGCTTGTGACAGAGGTTTAAGGACACCCAGAGAATGAGGTTGAACCACTGACCATTCCGGCTAATAGCCATTGATATACCTACCCTTCATGATTTTATCTAATTCTGAGGCCATCTGATATTGGCCTGAATCTGGACTTAATCTGAGAATAATTAGATGGGTGAAAGAAAAGCAGAATATGCACCAAATTTGGGGAGAAAGGCCCCAAATTAATGGTCATTGAAAGAATACACAGCGTAAGTGTATTCCAACAAGTATCTTAACCAATAAGAGTGTTTGGTTCAAGCAAGCACTCCCATTGGTGGTTAGAGATTTGAATTCTTATTTGTGCACTCTTATTGGTTACTGGAGTTGTGGTGCCCAATCCTAAAAAGTGCGGCTGACTGGATTTTTTTTTTAACTTTTTCATTTGTCACAAACAAATAGTAGAAAGTAGCTATAGAAACTGTCCAAATTATTGCAATTTGCAGCTCCTTTATCACAACTTGAATGATTTCTAGTAGCCACAAGGTAGCAGGAAACATGCAGATCTTGCTGTGACAAATAGGGCAAGTTTCCTGCAATATCCTTGAAAGACTGCATTGTATTAATTTAATGTATTATTATGGGCCCGGATTGTATGTAATCTCTCTAATGGGGAGATGTTACAGATGTAAAACCTGTGAATTCAAAAGATTATATTGCAAATGTGCCACACAAGTATGGATTTTTGGGACAATAAGTGTTAGGTGGATTTACTGGAATATCCCTAAGGAGAGGTTAATACAAATTACCCAACTCCGATTATGCAAAAACCTAGCCTTTTGAAGCCATGTTCAGGAGAGGGTGATAGTCTGCTGATTATCTGTTACAGAAGGCCAAGATGAAAGGCCTGAGTTGTATAAAGAAATAGCTGATCTGCCCAGCCTTGGTTCTCGTTCTGGATCTCAGAGGGATAAATTTGTAACAGGGAAAACCCAATTGTGGCTTTTGAAGGACTAAAACCTGCCAGAGCCCTAGGCTGGAGTTGTGGGGGTGACATAGGCTTTCTAGTGTGCATTTATTGTTTTAATATATTTTCTGTGTAATGCTTTCACCTTAAGAATAAATATGCTTCATTAGAAGGAGCTTTGTGGTAACATAACTGTGGACAATGCACTGGTCATAAACCCTTGGAGAGAAAGCAAAGGTCAAGCACTGTCCTCTTTAAGCAGTCTGGCTGGCTGAAGATATCATAGGGTAAGGCAGGGAGTTGTTCAACCTTAAAAACCCCAGTCAGAAGGGAGTGACATTGGGGCTTCCACCCAGGAAAGAGGCTGGAAGCCTTCAAATTATAGCCCATAAGATTAGTCTGCTAGCTTGCTATATTGCATAATGTGTTTTCTTCATTAGTTTGATTGATGATATTTTTATTTTCGTGGGTTTTGTTTATGTTGAATTCCAGTATATGTTACTCATAATAGTTGGCTACTATGTATCCTGTATGATTATCTAGAGCAAGTTAGCATAAGTGTTTGTAACCTTTGGCATAGATAAATGGACTACCAGTTACCTCTTTTTACTTTGGAGAACTGAATGGGAGGTGGTAGAATCTCCTTCCTTAGAAGTTTTTAAGGTCAGGCTTGACAAAGCCCTGGCTGGGATGATTTAATTGGGGATTGGTCCTGCTTTGAGCAGGGGGTTGGACTAGATGACCTCCTGAGGTCCCTTCCAACCCTGATATTCTATGATTCTATGGGGAACCAAACAAAGGACTGAATGTGTTCACCATAAGTATGGAACAGACTGGTAACCGCAGGGTACACTGCAGAACATGGAAGTCAAGATTTAGGCCAAAGGTAACAGTTTTGGGGATGTTTCAGAGTAGCAGTCGTGTTAGTCTGTATCCGCAAAAAGAAAAGGAGTACTTGTGGCACCTTAGAGACTAACAAATTTATTTGAGCATAAGCTTTCGTGAGCTACAGCTCACTTCATCGGATGCATTCAGTGGAAAATACAATGGGGAGATTTATATACACAGAGAACATGAAACAATGGGTGTTACCATACACACTGTAAAGAGAGTGTTTTGGGGATATGTCACAATATGTTAGCCTATAGAGTAAGTGTACCCGAAGATTTATCGGGGTGAGGAAATAAGATTTGGGCATGGTAGTTTGGGCCCTCATTAAGGCAATGACAGGACTTGATAAGAGGGCAAACAACCATGCATGGTGGTCACTCTCTCCTATCTTCTATTAAGCTATCAGCTCAGCTTTGCAATACAGCTTAGCTACTCAAGACTCAAACCTGATCCCTACCAATTTGGGGAGCCTGGACCATCGAATCCATTGGGCAAGCCAGAGACAAGGCTCATCCTCTGTCTCCTGCTACCAGGTCTGCAGGGAAGGGTGTGAGTATGCTAGTTTAAATAGTCTTTTAGTATACAGATGTTACCACCAGGGACCAGAGAATTGTATTACTTCTTTGAGACTCTGTGTATTATATCTTTGATTATTATTTCATACATTTTAATAAAGATCTTAATATTTTGATATTGTCCTCAGTATAAGTGTCCTTGCCACACAACCCATGGGTCCGCTCACGATGTTGAATCTTCTGAGTTTTCTAACCTGGTAGCCTGAATTGAGACAAGAACCCATCAATTCAGGTCAACAAAATGGATGCCCTTGGTTGACAAGGGAGGGTGAAAATAGGGGCAGTTGCCATGAAACTCGTGACACATGCACCTGTGTTAGAAGTAAATAAATGTATTTCAGATTTAGATAAAACTACACCTATAATAAGGTGAGCAACTTTGACTTCATTACCTTCCAAGTGGGAGGTCTGAATGGATGAGACTAGAAGGAAATCAAACAAAAGGTGTCTAAAGTGAGGATGGATAAATGCATTAAAATCACGGCAAGGGGCACGTGACAGAGTGCTAGCTGTAGCACCCTGATCACTGCCATTATTGCTGCATAGAAAAGGCTGCAGGCTCAGCCAGAAGTAGTTAACCACTTTCTGTTTGGGGTTTAGGGGCACCTTGGTGGTAATTACCAGGGTAGTGATGCAACTGGGAGGACGGAAGTGGAAGGAACAGGAGGTGGGGAGCAGCTACAGCTGTAGCTGTTTAGAGGGTGAGTTGTATGAAGGAGAAAAGCTGTGCGGAAAGCCCCTGTGGGAATATGCCTGTGTCATGTTCTGTTTGCAAAAGCACTGTAGAATAAAAGGTGCATGTGATGAAAGGCAAACAGCTTGGGTGTGTTTATGACTGTGAGATGACAGAAGCCCGCTAAGCAAAGCAGCACACTGGGTAACTGAGGGAGCACCTTGTGAAAGGAAGGGTTTTTTTTAATAACAAAGAGGGCTGTTCAGGGGAGTAGGGCAAAAAGGACAGTTTGCCCCAGGCTACCAGTTTGAGAGGGCCCCCAAACCCTTCACAAACAGGTGTTGTGACCCTGTTCACTGGGTTGCAGTGCTACTCCCTGAAAGTTGGCCTGGCAGCTCCTCTGTCATGGCAAACACTAGGTTCAAAGCTGATTGGGGCTGTGACCCTGCAGGCTAGGTTCCAATACCTGGAGTGGGGAACCAGTCCTATCCCTGCAGGACAGGAGCCAAGCTGTCACTGTAAGATGAGTGCAGTGTGAGCTTGCTCTCCAACCTTTATGCCCACTGTGGCCTCCTCTCTGTGGTAATTTTTTTTGGAATGGTGGGAGTTCTCAGTTTCAGAGTTTTGCCCCAGCTCCCAAAAATCTCTGATAACAGGATCCATCTTTCATAGAATATCAGGGATGGAAGGGACCTCAGGAGGTCATCCCGTCCAACCCCCTGCTCAAAGCAGGACTAGTCCCCAATTAGGTTTGCCCCCTCAAGGATTGAACTCACAACCCTGGGTTTAGCAGGCCAATGCTCAAACCACTGAGCTATCACTATCCCCCCATCATCTTTAACAAGGCAGCTCTTAAAAGGATTATTTTAAGAATTTATGCTGGCATCAACTATTTTGGGTTTGTAGGTCTGTGGTGCCAGGATGTGGTGTTTCCCCAAAGTTACAGAGTGTAATGGATAAATCCCAGAGGTGGGAGATATTAGGCCATACATTTTATTCAAATCTTTGCCACTGACTATCCTTAATTTTTTTGCATTTTATAAATATTTAGCTATAAAGTTGGTAACGTTCATTGCCTCCATTTTACGTATTGAAAAACTAAAGTACCTAGAAGCTAACAGTGGGATTTTCAAAGGTGCCTAACTCCCAAAGTGCTTTTGAAAATACCACTATAATTGTCTTATACCACAGAACAAGTCAGAGGATGAAGTCCTGGCCCAACTGAACTCAATGGCAAAAAACCCCATTAACTTCTATGGGGCTAGGATTTCACTCAGCCTGAGATCCAGGATTGGAACTTACACCTTCTAACTGCCAGGCCTTGGTCTGCTACGCTTCTTAGAGGATGCCCTTGCTAAAAGTAGACTTTTTAAAATGATCTTTTATTTCTATCTCTAAAATGAACCAGTAAGAGTCACTACAGAAAAAAAATTGAAAATATACACAACTGAAGATGTCTGTCTGCAGTCACAGCAGGCAGGAAGATCAGCACAGTAATAATTGTATCATTACTCTCCTCATGTTACAGATTAAGAAATGGAGGTTCAGAAGGGTTAAGTGATTTACCCCAGAGGTACTGTGGTCTGAGTAGACTTAAGTGTTGGATTTAGGACACGTCAGTGCTAATCTTGGTTCTGGTAGCAAGTTGGTTGTGAAGTTGGGCATGTCACAGGCCCCTCACCAATCCTCAGTTTATCCATGTGTGAAATGATAATATGTTAATTAGTAAAAAGAAAAGGAGTACTTGTGGCACCTTAGAGACTAACCAATTTATTTGAGCATAAGCTTTCGTGAGCTACATCCAATGAAGTGAGCTGTAGCTCACGAAAGCTTATGTTCAAATAAATTGGTTAGTCTCTAAGGTGCCACAAATACTCCTTTTCTTTTTGCGAATACCGACTAACACGGCTGCTACTCTGAAACATGTTAATTAGTGTAAGGCGCATAATGTAAATACAACATATTAAGGCAAATGAAGAGCAAGGGGGGGGACTAGAACTCAGACTCCGCTAGCTCCCACTCCTGTGCTTACTCTACGCCCTCAGACAGAATTTTAGTGGAAAGAGGAGGCACCTGTTCTGCCAAAATTCACAACTGCAAACTGTAATGAGACAGAAGCATTATGCAGCTTCACAGGTGAATGTATGTACTAGAAGTGGCTTTTCACCTGCATTGCGGTGATTAAGACTTTGAATACGAACAACACATACATTTTAAGGGGGAGGAAGCAAAATTACATAAACCAAATTAGCAAAATAGAGAGATTGGTGACATTTCTGCAAAATTTGTGCAGCTCTAAGAGCAGCTCTATATTTGTGGTTAGTTTAATGCTATACTTTGTTATATAACTCTATTATTTCAAGGACCTTTTGGTGGCTGTATATACTCTGTACAGAGATACAACCAACTCTTGATGTCAATAATGCTCTGTTCGGGGTACAATATTGAACAGTATCACACAGTAATATTTTCAGGTATATTAATCAAGTTTCACCTAGGGAGAACAGTTCACTATGGCAGGAGGTGGGGATGGGAGAAGTTTGGGAGCCAAGATGTTGTATATAAACAGCATTATAAAAGAATATTATATACATTGTCCTCTCTACTAATTGCCATCATAAATAGACAGGGAAATGTACTTCTTTTAAACTGTGATTCAACTCAGTTAGCAAATCTGGAGTGAAATGCATGTGGGGAATTTTTCTTCAAAGCTGTCAGTATGAAGGATGGAAATAAAATCTTTAAAAAGGTCATTAGGCTATTTGTAAGTATCTTGATGAATATGTAATGAATCTGCATGCACATTAAAGTCATAATTGAGTGACAGCACAAGTTGTTTACAAAGCCACACAGCTTGGTGGTCTAGCTACTGAAAAGACTGCTCTGCGTGTGTTTGACAGACACATAACTTGTTTCTACGTTTGAATACAAAAACATCAAAAGAAACCAAGAGATGCTGGGGGAGCTTTGTCCTGGAATGATAGGAACTGAAAATATAGGAATTCCCAAACTCATAGTCACTAAATTGTTCTAATATTAAAAACAAAACAAAACAAAAAACCCGCCCACGAAACCCTGATGTTACCCAAACCAATGCAGGAAGCTACAGAAATAAATCTGTGTTTTCGAACTGGTGGCGTGAGCTGTGTTGCCCAGCAAAGTTAATTATTTATTAAAGATAATTAGACTTCTAAATAGCTTCTTTCTGTGATGGATAGGGGTTTCAAGAACTAAGAAGATATGTTATATGTTGTGATACTTTACTAGTGGATTAAATTAGCTTGCAGGGAAAAAATGAAAAAATAATAAATTCACAAAGTTGACAAAACTTGTGTCATTTTTTTTTGAAGAAACTCAACACTTGATCCAAAGCCCATTGAAGTAAATGGGAATCTTTCCATTGGCTTCAATAGGCTTTGGACCAGAACATAAATATTTGCTCTAGTATCTTCAAAAAGCTGTGAAGCACAAATTTAATTAGTGATACACATGGAAAGTCTGAATTACTTTAAGTATTGAGCCTTTTAAAAAGAACTAATTAAAATAAGTGTTTGAATCAGTTTTCTGTATGATAAAATTATGGTCATAAATATACAAATATAATCTATGTTTTTAATTAAAATCATACCTAATAAAGAAAGCAGTAACATGTACCTAATGAGTTGGCAGAATTTTAGGTATCTATGCATGACAGGTCTTCTTGAATATAGGTAACACTATGCCAGACCAACCCAACAGCATCTGTTTCCATTTTTATTGTATTTCACAGGTTGGGGGAGAAGGAAATTCTTTTAATTACTTACTTCTTCCTCCCCCACCACCACTCCCTCCCCCCCTGCAACCAGGATGGCATAATTAACTACCTATCTTTTCATCTCTACTTTCTATAGGTGAAAACTTGGCCCTATTTAAGTCAGTGAGAGTTTTGCCATTGACTTCAATAGGGAAGAATTTCACCCAGTGATCCAATGATAATATAATAACACTTAGTTCTCATATAACATTTTTTCAACAGTAGACCTCAAAGCACTTTACAAAGGAGGTAAATATAATCATCCCCATTTTCAGATTGGGAAATTGAGGCGGAGAGGCACCATTGTTCAAAAAGGTTACAGAAACTATGGTTTTAATCCCGCATATATTTATACATAATTGTAGTCCCACCACTAATGGGACTAAGTACATATGTAAAGCTAAGCATGTGTGTCATTGCAGGATCAGAGCTTGTATTTGGACAACAGAGAAGAAGGTACTTGATTATGCAGTTTTTACAGTCAATAGGACCCTGCATTAGGGTCCCAAGTCAATTCCCAGTGAAGTAAATGGAAAAAATCCCAACGACATCCCGAGAGTTGGATCAGAACCTAAGACTCCAGGGATGGATTGCAAGTGGGTGCTGAAGGCGACAATTTAAAAAAAACAATCACCCCCCCCCCACCACCAAAAAAAGCATGTATGCATGTTTTTTAAACTATCTAAGTCAATTTCAGGACAGCACAGCCCTGAACCACTGAAGTGAAGGAGAGATTTTCTATTGTCTTCATTGGACACAAGATTGACCCCTTCTTCTTAGCATATGGTCAATGTGCAGCACATGAGCAGGATTCACCACTGATTTTGGTCTGCTGGGTAGATCATTAGCTTCCCCAGCAAGGGCCGGGTACTGATGGGGAGTGTGACGTGAACACTGATCAAGGCTCCACTTCAGCAAAGCACTTAAACATCTGCTTAACTTCAAGCATAAGCTTAAGTCACATTGAAATCATACTTCAAACCTGGGATGTATTGAGGACTCTGTTGGAATTGCAGGCTATTAACAGCCGTGTGTGTGTGTGTGTGTGTGACATGGTTGCAGGTCCTGCTTGCAGGCTAGAGGCTTCTGTAGGAAAGCGTGAGAGCAGAGTCAGTTTGCACACAGCCAACTAGAGTATATGAGGTGAGTTGGGGCTCTTTGATATAGGGAGCAATCTGTTTTGTGTGGCTCTGATATAGGGTTCTTGTGCATTACTGTTCTGAATTCTCAGGAAAAAAAGTAGTGTTACATTGCAATCTTCCAGCAAAACTATTTGTTTTTATCTACTTCTCTACATGCCATAAAACACAACAATACTAGAAATCAATGAAACTTAAAGCAACAGTTAAGTGATTTACATTCTTTGCTGAATCAGGACCCATAGCAGGACTAGGAGCATCCACAATAATACATTTAAAAATGATTTAGGCAAGAAAATTTAGTGAAGAAAATGAGTAGTGATCTAGATAGAATATTAATTTAAACAGGTGATGTAGTTAAGATTCCTTCAGTTCTAATGTTTTCAAACATTGTCAGCTATTGACACTGTGACAAAGCTCTGTCCTTGCCTCCGTGGGTCCCGCGTTTCCTGGCGGATTTCGCTAGCCTCAGAGGCTCACTGTGACCCTCCACGTAACCCTTCTCTCTCTAGAGACAAGGGTCACAGTCTACTGAGCCATTTTCATCATACGCCAGCAAGGGAGGTGAGGAGACGTTATTCTTCCTTGCACAGTCTCTGTTGTCTCCCAGTCTCAGTGGTTAATCAGGGGGCAAAGGTGTGTGTGGGGGAGCCTGGGCCCACCCTGTACTCTGGGCTCCAGCCCAGGGACCCTAATAGTATCAGCTATGGTAGCTGACCTTTTAGAAACATGACATGTACAATTCCCTGGGCTACTTCCCCCACAGCAGCCCTCACTTCCTCAAGCTCCACTTCACCCTTACCTCAGGGCCTCCTTCCTTGTGCCTGATATGGTGTGTACTACTCAGTCTCTCCAACAGCACAACTTCCTCCCACAGCTCCTGACATGCACACCCACCTGACTGACTGGGAGGCTTTTAACTAGTTTCAGCCAGCCCCTGATTGGCTTCAGGTATCCCAATCAACCTAGCGTTCTCCCTGCCTTCTGGAAAGTTCTTAATTGGCCCCAGGTGTCTTAATTGACCTGGAGCAGCTGCCATTTCACTTATCCTGGTACCAGGGATTTGTTTAGCCTGGAGCTAATATATCTATCTCCCACTACTTTTCTATAGCCATCTGGCCTTGCCCCGTCACAACACATAATCCATTTTAATAAGACTTTGATAAATCGCATCGTCTTACAGACAGCACATAATGCATTTTTTTGTAGGAGAATCTTGCTTAATAAGTGGTCAGACTTCAAGTATAAATTCATAATTGTAGATCAAAGTATAACTTTTCTCATAAAATCTAGCAAAGTGAGTCATAGGTAAGGCTATGATTTAGTCACAGGAATTTTTAGTAAAAGTCACGGACAGGTCATGGACAATAAACAAAAATTAATGGCCTGTGACCTGTCCATGACTTGTACTATGTATACCCCTGACTAAATCTTAGTTGGGGGGGCCACTGCTCTTGGGGGAGTGCCTGGGGGGCTGCTCCTCTGGGGGGCCAGTGCTTTGGGGGTGTGTGCCCGGAGCCAGCGGCACCAACTGCCAGGGGCTGCTGAGCAGGAGTTGCTCTGGCCGCCCTGGGACCACCCACCCACCACTGCTTGGGACTGCTGCTCAGGCTGTCCCTGGGGTTGGCTGCTGCTCAGGCAGTCCCTGAGACCAACTGCCCAGGGACACCCAAACAACAGCCGGTGCTGCTGGCTCTGGGGCTTCTCCAGCATCGGCCAGTGTGGCTGTCCTCGGGGCTGCCTCAGCAGCTGTCACTGGGGCTAGTTGCTTGGGCAGCCCTGGGGTCAGCCACGCTGGCTGCTGCTGAAGTCATAGAGCCCTAGTAGTAGGGTATATGTGGTTCCCAGCTGGAACTTGCCTGGGCTCATGCTACCATGGCTACATTGTGATTCTTAGTGTGCTAGCTTGGGGGGAGCTAGTGCAAATATGTCTACTTGAACTGTGAATCACCGCTACCCCATCATAAATAAAGGGAAGGGTAACCACCTTTCTGTATACAGTGCTATAAAATCCCTCCTGGCCAGAGGCAACATCCTGTTACCTGTAAAGGGTTAAAAAGCTCAGCTAACCTGGCTGGCACTTGACCCAAAGGACCAATAAGGAAACAAAATACTTTCAAATCTTCGGGGGTGGGGGGGGGAGGGGAAAGGCTTTTGTTTGTGCTCTTTGTTTACATGTTGTTCTCTCTTGGGACTGAGAGAGGCCAGAGAAAAATCCATCTTCTCCAATCCATCCTAATCCAAGTCTCCAATATTGCAACCAGTATAGGTAAGCCAGGCAAGGTGAATTAGTTTATCTTTTGTTTTATGTAAATTTTCCCTGTGTTAAGAGGGAGGTTTATTCCTGTTTTCTGTAACTTTAAGGTTTTGCCCAGAGGCTCTGTGTTTTAAATCTAAATACCCTGTAAAGTATTTTCCATCCTAATTTTACAGAGGTGATTCTTTTACCTTTTCTTTAATTAAAATTCTTCTTTTAAGAACCTAATTAATTTTTCATTGTTCTTAAGATCCAAGGGTTTGGGTCTTTGTTCACCTGTACAAATTGGTGAGGATTATTATCAAGCCTTCCCCAGGAAAGGGGGTGTCTTGGGGGGATATTTTGGGGGAAGACATCTCCAAGTGGGCTCTTTCCCTGTTCTTTGTTTAAAACGCTTGGTGGTGGCAGCATACTGTTCAAGGACAAGGCAAAGTTTGTACCTTGGGGAAGTTTTTAATCTAAGGTGGTAAAAATAAGCTTAGGGGGTCTTTCATGCAGGTCCCCCCATCTGTACCCTAGAGTTCAGATTGGGGAAGGAACCCTGAGAACCCCTGACTCCAATAGACTACAAAGAAAAAATAAAGACTTGTGTGATGCTGCTTGTGTGACACATAGTGTTGGAAATGAACAAGAATTGATGAGTCTTAAAATATTAGTGAGGATGCCACTTACTGAAATGGGAACAAAGTTAGCCAGATGTCTAAACAAACAATATTTTATCATGCTTTGAAAAACTAATTTTCTTCAGCACTCAGATATTGTACTCAACCAAGTGGTAAATGTAGGTGATTTACAGTTTTTCCACAGGGTAATAATAGTTACCCTTTTTGTCTCAGAAAAGAGTTGTTAAAATGACTTTTTTGCATGACAAATGGGAACCAGAGTATTGTGAACTAAGTTCAGCAGTAGCCAGTTTTGGAGGGCCAATAACTGGCTTAAAATATAAGTTGCTAAGTACTGTAAATTAGGGATGTTGATTAATTGCAGTTAACTCACGCGATTAACTCAAAAAATTAACTACAATTAAAAAAATTAATTGTGATTAATCACACTGTTAAACAATAGAATACCAATTCAAATTTATTGAATAATTTGGATGTTTTTCTACATTTTCAAATATATTGATTTCTATTACAACACAGAATACAAAGTGTACAGCGCTCACTTTATATTACTTTTGATTACAAATATTTGCACTGTAAAAATGATAAACAAAAGAAATAGTATTTTTCAGTTCACCTCATACAAGTACTATCGTGCAATTTTTTATAGTGAAAATGTAACTTACAAATGTAGATTTTTTTGTTACATAACTGCACTCAAAAACAAAACAATGCAAAACTTTAGAGCCTACAAGTCCACTCAGTCCTACTTCTTTTTCAGCCAATTGCTAAGACAAACAAGTTTGTTTACATTTACGGGAGATATTGCTGACTGCTTCTTATTTACAACATCACCTGAAAGTGGGAACAGACATTCACCTGGCATTTTTGTAGCTGGTGTTGCAAGATATTTACGTGTCAGATATGCTGAACATTCATATTCCCCTTCATGTTTCGGCCACCAATCCAGAGGACATGCTTCCATGCTGATGGTATTTGTTAAAAAAATAATGCATTAACTAAATTTGTGACTGAACTCCTTGGGGAAGAATTGTATGTCTCCCGCTCTGTTTTACCCGCATTCTGCCATAGATTTCATGTTATAGCAGTCTCAGATGATGACCCAGCACATTTGTTTTAAGAACACTTTCACAGCAGATTTGACAAAATATAAAGAAGGTACCAGTGTGAGATTTCTAATGATAGATACAGCACTCAACCCAAGATTTAAGAATCTGAAGTGCCTTTCAAAATCTGAGAGGGACAAGGTATAGAGAATGCTTTCAGATGTCTTAAAGGAGCAACACTCTGATGCAGAAACTACAGAACCCGAACCACCAAAAAAGAAAATCAACCTTCTCTGGTGGCATCTGACTCAGATGATGAAAATGAACGTGTGTCAGTCTGCTCTGCTTTGGATTGTTATCGAACAGGGACCATCATCAGCATGGATGCATGTCTTCTGGAATGGTGGTTGAAGCATGAAGGGACATATTAATATTTAGCACATCTGGCACGTAAATATCTTGTGATGCCAGCTACAACAATGCCATGTGAATGCCTGTTCTCACTTTCAGGTGACATTGTAAACAAGAAGCGGGCAGCATTATTTCCTGAAAATGTAAACAAACTTGTTTGTCTGAGTGATTGGCTGAACAAGAAGTAGGACTGAGTAGATTTGTAGGTTCTAAAGTTTTACATTGTTTTATTTTTGAATGCAGTTATTTTTTGTACATTTTCTACATTTGTAAGTTCAACTTTCATGATAAAGAGATTGCACTACAGTACTTGTATTAGGTGAATTGAAATATACTATTTCTTTTGGGGTTTTTTATAGTGCAAATATTTGTAATAAAAATAAATATAAAGTAAGCACTGTACACCCCTTGCATTCTGCGTTGTAATTGAAATCAATATATTTGAAAATGTAGAAAACATCCAAAAATATTTACATAAATGGTATCCTATTATTGTATAACAGTGCGATTAATTGCGATTAATTTTTTTTAATCGCTTGACGGCCCTACTGCAAATACCTTTGTAATATTCCCCCAGGTGGCTGCAGAAATTAGTACAAGCCACGTAAATTGACTGACATATTTCTTGCAGTGTAGGTGTAGCTGTGTTACTCCCAGGATGTCAGAGAGATAAGGTGGGTGAGGTAATATAATTATTGGACCAACTTCTGTTGGTGAGAGACACAAAATTTTGAGCTTCACATAGCTCTTCTTTGGGTCTGCAAATTTTCTGATTCAGATAATTTGGCCTTTCAGAGTTACTTGAAGTCAAAAAGTATCTAATTACAAGAGTTTTCTTAACTAATTCAATAAGATTGAGGAAGGAGATAGCAGAGCTTCACATCATCTCAAGTCACTGACCATTGCCCAGTCAGTTCTATTTTAAGTTCCATGACTCATTTATTTTTTTTGTGGAGAAAAGCATTGGCTATAGATATTACCAAGCTATTTATGACATTTGCCAGAAAAGTGTGGCCTAATTGTAGAAGATAAACTTCTGTAAAAGTTAAATTTCCCTAATATTGCCCTGTACATCAGGGTAAGATTTTATCCCCCAAAACAGTTGAAGAAAATAAAAGAATAATAAAAAAGTCTAGAAAGTGAAACATCTTCCATTTTAGATAGACAAGGTAGGTGAGGTAATATCTTTTACTGGATCAACTTCTGATGGTGGAAGGTTCAAGCTACACAGAACTCTTCTTTAGGTTTGAGGAAGGAAGAAGAGTGTCTATTTTAGATCCCAGTTTGATAACCTGTCATTAGACATAACATAAAGCCCTTCTGTTCCCTTTAGCAATAAGCTTGAATGATTTTCCCTCTTTTACAAATAGGATTGTCTCCAGTGCAATGCGCTACAATGTCTCTAATAATGAGTTAATAATAAATCCACTTAGCCATCTAAATAGCATTGCTGGTGTTTGCAAGCCCACTCACAATAGTTAGCTGGTATGAATAGGTGTTTACTACGGTACATTTCCAGGAGTGTGGCCCTTTGTTCTCTTCATGCTGCTTGCCTGCTCTATTGTGGCTGCTAAAT
This sequence comes from Natator depressus, assembly GCF_965152275.1. Lineage (NCBI taxonomy): Eukaryota > Metazoa > Chordata > Testudines > Cheloniidae > Natator > Natator depressus. Next base: position 142,640,107 of record NC_134234.1, read on the forward strand.
GTTATTACTATGGTTGATGCTTATATGTAAAACTATTCTTTGATTAAAAGCAATTATATCTCAATATAACACATTTATTTGTAGTTATTATGCATTTCTGTAAACATTCAATGACTGAATGTTTGACTCCACTAGGGTGATGCCAATTAAGCAGGTTCTAAATATAATAGAAATGTCTGAAATATAATAAACTTGTCAATTGCATTTCAGCATGATAAAATATGGTGAATTATATTTTGTATTCTATGCCCAACCATTTTATTATGGTCCTGTATATTATCTCCCATAAGGCTCAACTTGTGATTTTTCCATTGTTAGTAATTATTATTATTATTGTTTCTTAAGTAAGGAATTTACAGGAGAGGAGTGTGTTGTATTGAGGACAGTGTTGGAACTACAAACTGTTACTTTAAGAGTGGGGGTGTTTCATGGTCCTGCTTGCAGGCTAGGGGGCTCTGTAGGGAAGCATGCAATCAGAATCAGTTTGGAAAGAACCAGCCTAGAGCAAAGTGGGGTGAGTAATGCCCCTCTGCCTTAGGGAGCAGCCTGCCTTCTCTCTTTCTGTTTTTGTTTACTGTGCTTTATTCTGGAGCCTAAAAATAAAAGCAGTGTTACATTGGAACCTTCCAACAAGAGTATTTGTTTTTTATCTAACTTCTCTGTGTGTATGCTGTGACCATAATAGCTCACAGTACCTCGTGCTACCACCCCTATATATTCTAGGCACTGAGCCTGAATCCTGCCTCTTGGAGTGCTTCTTTTTCATGGGACGAGCTGTCAGGGCTGGATTAATAAATAGGCACTATAGGTCCATGCTCATGGACTCACATGAACATCTGAGCTTTCATTTAAAAAATAGTAAGTTTCTAACTCAGAGTTGCATAGAAATGGGTGGGAAAAAGCTCAAGGTGTTCCTTAACAATTCTGAGGAAAATCAGAGCCTTCTTTTCTCCAGCATTTAATCTGGTATCTATCATAAGCTCTATTTTTAATGATAAACAAAGAAACTTCATCTGGGGCAGGCTGTTGTTACTGCAGAAGCCAAAATGGCAACAATGATGAACAGTGGTCAGTCCAAATGAGAAGTTACAACATTACAGATCTAGCCTAGACTCAAACTAATCACTAGAGCTGGCTGGAAATTAGATTTCCTATTCTGTGGAGAATTCAAAACAAAACAAAAGTTGTTCCAAAATGGAACAAAAATGAAATTTTGAGATTTTCTGAGGAAAGGGAATTCTAAAATTTCATTTAGAAAAAAATGAAATGACATTTCATTTCTACATTCTTACAATGTTTTTGAGGCTCCATGAGCTGTCCAGATTTCTGGCAGCCTGTAGGGTGGGGAGCTGGGTGGCTTGAGGAGGTGGAAGTTGGACCAAGTTTTTGGGCTGTCAAGGAGCCAGAAGCCTTGAAGCCTTGGGATCCCCAATTCTGATGGCAGCCCACTTGGTTTGCTGTCCTGGAATTGGAGACCTCGAAACCCTGGGAGCCTCGACTGCTGAGGAGCCCTGAGCTTGGAGTTCAGGGTTCCCAGCAGCATCAGCAAGTAGGCTGTTAGGGAAGTGGGCCGGTGAGCTGGCAGTCAACCAGGATTCTGTTGGAATTTCATGAAAATCTCTCCTGCAGAATATTTTGATTTTGATGAATTGTTATTTGTCCATGGAAAAAATTCCATCAGAAAATTTCCAGCTCTACTGGTGTCCTAGTGGTGAAAGCATATCTCGGCTCATAACCAGTCCTCTGAACCAGCTTGACCTCTAGCAAGTGTTTCTTATTTAAGTGAGTTTGCTTCCCAAGCATTTGCTTCTGTCCATCTGATTCTTCCAACAGTGCATACGTTTGTAAATGTAAGGTTTTCTCATTAGTGTCCAGCTTTTTGCATGCCTTACATTGGTAACAGCATCGTGAAAATATATTTTAACCCATATTGTTCCTCCTAGAAGTGGAGAATCTTCTGAGACTTCATGCTGCTAATCACGAAGGGGATTTCAGTGAGGTTCACTGCTGCTGGGAAGTGAGTTATGCTCTGTGCTTCAAGATGATTCTGACAGGGAAATCTTGTTTTGAACGTCTGTGGAAGTGTTAGAACACACTGTTTCTGCTCCCTCAAAGAGCAACAATAATGAAGGACAAAATTATTTTATAAACGAAGATATTCACATAAATTCAAGATTCCCTGGCGAGCTATTGAATTGCTGAAACCTATGCTTCATGGCTTATGAAACATTTGTGAAGACTAAAAAAAAACACAGTGAAAATTAACAGCATGTGCTGCAGGCAGTTCAAGAGCTGAATCTCTCTATCATTTCTATTTCCCCTCTGATATGCTCCCGTTGTACAGAAGGCTTTGTAATGAAACAAAGGATCCAAAGTTTGAGTGACATACCTCCTATCATAATTTTATCTATTATTCTGAGACCTGTTATCTTGAAGGAAAAGAATACATCATGTGTTGCATATAGTAAACATCATCATGTACCTTTTTTAGACTGTTTCAGTGACACAGTGGCTATTCCAATGGGGAAAATAGCTTAAATGCAATGTTGAGACTGAGATATCAAAAACCTAACAACGAGGAAATGCAAAGTTAAGAGTGGAAGTTCAACCTTAATTCTGCCCTTCTTGTGGTCATCCTTTAACATATGATTTTGCTTAAAACCACTGGAAATCACAGAGCTGGATGAACTATTTCTTTTTTTCCCCCTTTGGAATTTGCTTGCTTTTAAGTTCATTTGTAAAACTGGGGAAGTTATTGGATCAATAGTTGGAAACCTTGCACTCATTGGAACTGGAACTGGAACAGATCTCTGTTCCACTTTTAGAGGCAAAATTGAAGACACACAGAAATGGCTGCTTCCATTCCCATGTGCCCTGATTTATCATTATATGTATTTTGGGGGGGTTGGGTCAACCCAAATGGAAATATTGTGGTTTGTTGAACCAAATTGAAATATTTCATTTTCAGTGCAGCAGTTCAATCAGCGGGGAGACTGCTATGCTTAAAGCTTTGGAAAGTCATCCTATCTACAATACCCCTTTCAGGTAGTTGAAAGCAGCTCTCAAATCCCTCCTCATTCTTCTCTTCTGCAGATGAAATAATCCCAGTTCCCTCAGCCTCTCCTCATAAATCATGCGCTCCAGCCCCCTAATCATTTTTGTTGCCCTCTGCTTGACTCTTTCCAATTTTTCCAATGTCCTATTGGAAAAAAAACACAATTTGGTGGTTTGTGTAGTATGATAAATCTGAGATACACAATACTGAAGAAAGCATGTAAGTCTTACTGTCAAGATTCAAAAAACACTGTTCTAACTCATGTTACTGAAAACATTAGACAGTACATGGTATAATGAAGGTGGTTGAAATTCAAGTAACATTATCTTTGAATTCAGGATTCAATTTGGGAGGAATATATATGGTGGATCCCCAAGCATATTTACATATACATTACATACATGTGTATAGGCATGTGTATAAATGTATTTATGTTTATGTGCTCTGAAAGGCTTCCAGTTCACTTTTTTCCCTCTTTCTCAGGTGTCCATCTGCACTGCTCACATACACACAGAGAAAGACAGATAAAAGAAGGCAGGAAAGGGACAGTAAGATTCAGGCATCTGGGGAACAGAGAGAGATAAAAATATAGACAACAGACAAAAAGTGGTGGAAAGGAAAATGTGAGACAGAAAGAGAGGTGGGCAAAGAAATTAAGAAAAATAATGGGAGAATATGAGAGACAAAGAAATGGAAGCAGAAAACAATATTATTAAAATTAGAATCAGAAATAGAGGACTGGAAGGAACCTCGATAGGTCATCTAGTCTAATTCCCTGCACTGAGGCAGGACTAAGTATTACCTAGATTCTAGACCTAAGATATGTTGCCTAACCTGTTCTTAAAAACCTCCACTAACAGAGATTCCACAACCTCCCTGGGTAATTTGTTCAGTGCTTAACTACTCTGACAGTTAGGATTTTTTTTTAAATGTCTAACCTAAATCTCCCGTGCTGCAATTTAAGTCAATTATTTCTTGTCCTGTCTAATGGATAAGGAGAACAATTTATCTCCTTCCTTTTTATAACAACCTTTTATGTGCTTGAAGACTGTTATGTCCCTGCTCAGTCTTGTCTTCTCCAGACTAAACAAACCCAGTTTTTTCAATCTTTCCTTTAAGTCATGTTTTCTAGCCCTTTAATAATTGTTGTTGTTCTCCTCTGAAATTCCTTCAATTTGTCCACATCTTTCCCAAAGTGTGGTGCCGAGAACTGGACACAATACTTCAGTTGAGGACTTATCAGTGTGGAGTAGAGTGGAAGAATTACTTCTTGTGTCTTGCTTACAACACTCCTGTCTAATACATTCCAGAATAATTTTTTTTTGCTACAGTATTACGTTGTTGACTTATATTTAGTTTGTGATCCACTGTAACCCCATTTCATTTTCTGCTGTACTCCTTCTTTGGCAGTCATTTCCCATTTTGTATTTATGCAATTGATTATTCCTTCCTAAGTGTAGAACTCTGCATTCTTATTGAATTTCATCCTGTTTATTTTGACCATTTCTCCAGTTTGACCATTTCTCCAGTTTCTCAAGATCATTTTGAATTCTAATCCTGTCCTCCAAAGCACTTGTAACCCCTCCCAGCTTGGCATCGTCCACAAACTTTAAAGGTGTGCTCTCTATGCCATTATCCAAATTCTTTACGAAATTATTAAATAGGACCAGACCCAGGACAGATCTCTGTGGGACCCCACTTGATATGCCCTTCCAGGTTAACTGTGATCCACTGAAAATTACTCTCTGAGTATGGTTTTCGAAGCAGTTGTGCACCTAACCTTACAGTTGGTTCGTGTAGGCTATATTTCCCTAATGTGTTTATGAGATGGTCATGTGAGACAGTATCAACAGCCTTACTAAAGTCAAGATATATCAGAACTACTGCTTCCTCCCTGTCCAAGGATTGTTTCTGGGTCAAAGAAAGCTGTTAGGTTGGTTTGACAAGATTTGTTCTTGACAAATCCACATTGACTGTTACTTATCACGTTATTATCATGTAGGTGCTTACAAATTGATTGATTGTTTATTTGCTCCATTAACTTTCCAGGTAGCAAAGTTAAGCTGAGTGGACTGTAATTACCCAGGTTGTCCTTAGTCCCATTTTTATAGATTGTTACTATTGTTATTTTCCCTCTTCCAGTCCTCTTGGATCTTTCCCATCCTCCACGCATTTTCAGAGCTAATTGCTAATGGCTCAGAGAGCTCTTCAGCCATTTCCTTAAGTATTCTAGGATGTATTTTGTCAGGCCCTGCCAATTTGAAGACATCTAACTTGTCTAAGTAATCCTTAATTTGTTCTTTCCCTACTTATAGCCCCGGATCCTACCCCATTTACTGTGATGTTCTCTTTATTAATTGTCCAATCAGTGCTAACTTTTATCATGTTTTATTTATTTCATTTTCAAAATCTTTTGTGGTATATCCCTGACAAAATAGAGGAAGTCCATTTAAGCCCACAATACTTGTGGTGGTAGTCGAAAAGAGATCCTGACATGAATTACAGCCAGACATAGCGAGGGAAAGAATTTCTGTGAGACAGGAATGGGAGATGTTACTGATCCAGCAGAAATAATTATGTCATGCAGGTCAACAAACTGTCCAGAAGACAGAGACATTATCTTTCTGGTACTTATTGGCTATGACTATTTGGAGAATTTTATACCACAACAGACTCCTGCTAATTCCTTGCTTCTTGAAAAATATTTTTGCATTTGTCTGTTACATATATACTAGATTACTTTATCATCTTTCTTCCCAATGCATAACTTTCTTAATTTCTCATTTCTGAAGGGTAATGTAGAAGAGTCTACTTAGTCCACCCAACCAGGAGAGATCAAGCCACCTCCACTCTATGCAGTGAGTTACTGTACTGCCTGCAGAAAAAAGGTAAATAATAGAATTGGTCAAAAAATATTTTTTCCTACTGGAATTGGACTTTTTATCTATGAAAGAAAAAAAAAAGAAACATTTTGAACAATAACCAAAATCTTTTTGGATTTTGGTTATTTGGTTTTTCAATGAAAAATTGAAATTTTCCATGGAAAGTTAATACTTTCTGTGAAAAATTCCTTTTAATTAAAACCCTAATTTCCCACTGAAAAAACAGTTTTGATGAAAAAATTTTGACCAGCCCTAGGAAAATATGCACTTTTTAGGATTAATTTACAAGGTATGGCAGTCTGGTTTGTGATTTTCCTTCTTTATTCCTATTTTTAGAGCTCACAAATCCAAGGATTTTCTCTTATCTTTGGCATACGTAGCTCTCTCAGTTGGCTGAAGCTCAAATGTCAGCAGTAGTATATGATAAAGAGCCAAAGGAAAGAACACAGCAAAATATTTGTGCTGTAAGCTTATAATTATGATATTCCTTCCTTTAGTGTGAATAACTTTTTCTGTAACCTCAGTTTCATGATTCTTTACTTCTGAGGTAAATGATTTTCAGCAATAAAAAGTAAAGACACCAAATATGTGGGGAATGAAGATAACTTTGGGACAAAAATGAGGAACTTGAGAGGGACAAGAAAATGGACTTCTTCATCTGTGCTGTTCTTCTCAAATATATTGTCTTCTTAGAAACGAAAACCAGACTAAGAAGATTGCAGTGACGTCGCGATCAAAATTAAGTCTCTTGACATATCTTTTTCCCTTAGTTGAGAAAATGTAATTAAACAGGCACTAGAATGGGAGAATCCTGGCACTAATGAGTGCTTTCATTTTTGGTTTGTAGTTTCTCTTTTATTCTAGAAAGCTTTCATTTTTTCTGATCAATGCTGGGTAAAATTAATTGACCAGAACAATTTTGAAATCTGCCCACGACATCACAGAACTTAAATGCTGCAGATTGTGCTGACTGTCCTAATGTATAACAGTCAAAAGTGAAATTATAAAGTATAATGAGAATGTTATGCAAATTGACAAAGGCAATAGCACTAATGCGTACATAGTAACAAAGGCCTGCATTGTCTCTGTTCTACAACAACAGGCTCAACTGGAAACGTATTTTGCTGTGTATGAAATTTTATCTATCAACATGGCCAACTGTCTTACCACAGAAAGTGGTCCCCCATCTGAGGTTCTGATGCAGCAAAGTACATAAAAATTAACTTTAAACATGTTGTGTAGTCTATGTGAAACTACTATACACATGGATTTTGCTAAACTGGGCTCTTTTGTAGCAGATTCAACAATGAATAAATAAATCCACGAGGGACTACCAAAGGTAAAGAGTTTGAAGAGGAAAAGCACAAAGCATTAAATGTAAAGTGCAAAATAGCATTACAATTAAGGGTCAGATTTAGTGTCACTGAGTTCATGGCAATTTGATTAAAATACTAACAACGCTAACGGTGCTTTGAGTTACAGCTCACGTCAAAGTGAGCTGTAGCTCACGAAAGCTTATGCTCAAATAAATTGGTTAGTCTCTAAGGTGCCACTAGTACTCCTTTTCTTTTTGCGAATACAGACTAACACGGCTGCTACTCTGAAACCAGTGCTTTGAGCTAATTTTTAATTGGTATTTTCCTTTGTGCTTCAATTATTTTGAGCTGTGAGCATTCAGTAATACACTGGAAAGAAAGATATAAGCTTGGATCCTGCATACACTTAAGCACATGCTTAATTTTACTTATACAAGTAGTCCTATTAATGTCCAAGTTCAGCAGCTGCATCAATGTTTGCAAGATCAAGGCCTTAGACTTTAAGTGCTTCAGGGCGGGGTCCGTAACTTCTTTTGTGTTTTCAGCATCTAGATCACTGCTGATGCCTCCAGAAAGTCACAGGAACAAATAATAATAGCTGTCTTGAGTATTGATAATGTTGCCACAGAGTCTTGAAATGTCTTGTTATTGGCCTCCCCATCTTTGAATGGAAAGTTAGCAACAAAAGATGGGTTTTGCCTGATTCTGAACCAACTTGAACATTTTGGATTCAAAAGTCTGAATGCCAAGGTTTTTGGGTGAGTATTTTGTTTAGTAGGAACTATGAACAATAGAGTGGACAAACAGATAAAATATATAGTGAAAAATTAGTGGATCAAATTAAATCATCCTTGAAAAACAATGGGTTTTAAATTACTGTGAATCAAACTAGTTTTGCAGAACCCACAAAAACTTTGAAAAGTTCCCAAAAGCTGGAATTTAACCTTGTCCATCCCTAATAGCAGCTCTTTAAAAGTTATACTGTACGTACTTCCTTAGGACTCCCATGTGCCCTAATTTCACTTATGCTTTTCAGATTTTTCCAGAATTCCTAAATCGTAGAACATGGCATTTTTAAAAATTAATGAATTCCTATAGCTAACCTGCTCCAGAAAATACAGAATGATGACCAATTCCATCTTTCTTTGCTTTCAAGAAACAGTTTCCAATAATCACTGCTACTAGTACTTTTCTGTATACTCTCACTTGGATTTATACCCTGGAAAATAGTCATTAGTATTACGACAATGGCACATCCACTGTGGTACACTGTTTAAAGGCTAAACTGATTAATGCTGTACTGCCATTAAAAAAAACAGCCTGATGTGTTAGTCTCCAACAGACTAATTTTGGGGATGGTTCTGACATGTAACTGTGTCCAGATCCTTAACTGGTATATATCATTGATTTCATTTGAGCTATGGCAATTTACACCAGCTGAGGATCTGGGTCATATGACAGTAGCTATTCTCTATTCTTTAACTTTAAAAGATAACAAATAGGTATATATTAGCATTTAAGTTTTGCTTAGAAATCATTGTTTTGAGAAAATTATTTTTTTCCTTTTATTTTCAGGAAAAGTTGCCTTTTTGGATGGATCATTACAAGCCTTAAATGGGTAGCGCTAACCAGGACACGTGAAATAAATAAAATATTTTAAAACAAAACTATGGTTTTCAAAAGGGTGGCATTCAAAGAAGTGCTTTCTCCTACTTCTCTATACCTACTGCCTCCTCCAAGTGCTTGCTTGCTACTCATAAGAATGTGTTAAGAATAGGTAACGTTGTTACTGAAAAATTTCTTCTGGCAATTAGCCTCAAATATTACAATTCCCAATCTGGCTCCTTCTCAGAGATCTGGAATCTTTATTAAACCTAATCAGGATAGTATATCTCTAATTCTGAAATCTGTTTTTTGCACCTTTGTAACAAATCTCTGTATTAAAACTCAAGGATCCTGAGTAGAGGCATAAGACATAGATTTAATTTTTTTTTGTTTGTTTTATGTTTTTTATATAAAAACCCATCATAGTAACAGGAGATGCTACATCCTTTATGCAGACCGCTGAACTCTCTTGGCAGAAGTGTCTGTAATTAAAAAATATGAAGAACTATTGGAAAAATAAAATAATTATACACAAAAATAATACATCAAATGTCCTTGATTACACAGGTCCCTGGTGTCTTTTTCACATGCTACAGGCTCTGCATTATTCATCAAGAAGCCAAGGATCTTAGGGGACTGCTTACATAATAGCTCTTTTAATTATTACTTTATTAGTTTAACTAAACATTGATGTTTGTGTTTGTCCAAAGCTGTACTTTAGTGGTTAATTGATTAACCTACAGAACTGTGGGAATCTTGACCTATTTTATAACATTTCATTAGGCAGTGAGGGTTGGAAAAAGATGCTAAATTCCACACACCTGTAGAATTCTTTTAAAAATGAAAATGAAAAATAAAAGTATTATTTTTCATTTGGTACAATTTAGGACCTGCTCCTGCTCCCAGTGGAATGAATGGCAAAACTCCCACTAATTCCAATGGTGCAATATGAGAGCCATAGTAAGTAATGGTAAGGAAGTTATATGACATCTCATTGTATCTCATAGTGCTGAAAAAATAATTTAAAATATAAATATCTCACACTTGCAGCTTCCTCAGATATGTAGTGTATCTCTTGCTCCCTTAGAAGTCCTCTGTTCCCAGGGTATTGACTCCATCATTTTTACATTCCTAGACACTGCAGAAAATGTTCACTCTCCCTTTTGCAAACCATTCACTTTCTCAAATTTCTAAAATCCCTTCAGAAATGGAAGGGGACAAATTATCTTCTCACTTCACTGGGGATGCATTGGTGGAAGTGAGAGAAGATTCCTTCTGTTGCTTATGAACTTAGAAACTACTTAGGAATTATTATAAGCCGCAGAAAAATGTGTTTGAATTATACCAGTTTTGGTCTCACCCCCACCTAGGAGAAAAGCAGAGCAGATAGACACGTATGAAACAGAGCTGAGGTAAAAAAAATGCGTGTTTGGAAATACTGAAAATGACATGCTCAGAGACAAAACTGTGTTCAGTGTCACTGATAAAGAGCTAAAGGAAAGACTGTGGTGGGAGCCCGATTTGGGTTTGTAAAAAATAATAGACATTTGCAGAGCCTCACAAGCCAGAAAGATACAAATAGAGATCATATCTGGGCCACCTACTGACAAGTTCATACAGGCTCTTACATAAAAAATTTCTCAAAGCAGTATGGGCAGGGACCAGCCACCTGAGAGTCAGAGCAAAGCCTACACACCAACAGCTCACACAGAGAAACTGCACATGCGGTGGTAAAACACACCCACCCAGAGTCTGCCCAGCCTTTGGAGTGCCATATCACAAATGTGGAAAATTATATCACTACTCTTCTATGTGCAGAGCAACAAACTTATCCACAACAGAAAGCCACAAATCTCTGGCTGAACTAGAATGTGAGCAATCTCTTCTTGTGGATACAATCCCACAAGGAAATAGAAATGGAATTGTTCATTCTGCAAACTTTCATATTCCACACTGTATCAAAGGAACGTATCTATAAAGCTTGACACTGGGGCTGAAGCTAATGTTATACACCTGTTGAAAAATATTCCAGGTCCCATCCAGATAAAGCAGTCTGATGATGCTCATATGGCAGTTCCAGAATAAACTCAGAAGGAGAAGTCGCCTTAACAGCAGCAATGACCAAGGACAGGGCCACTCTTCAGTTCTGTGTCACTGAGGCATCTGCAAGACCATTGTTAAGCAGAGAACCTTGCACACAGCTAAACCTAATATGCAGAAGAGGGTTGGGATGCTGCACACCCAGCATTAAATAAAGAATTGATTGCATAATACCCAGAAGTCTTCGGGGACTAGGAAAGTTCTGTGGAAAGCACCACGTATATACAGACCCAGAAGTCTGCAGTGACAGACAGACTCAGAGATTTACTCAGAACATGATCAGATACTGAAGAAAAGGATGGCAAGGGCTCAAGGAGAGAATATCAAGTTAAACCCAGATAAAATCCAGTTCATGGTAACAGAAATCAAATACCTGGGAAGCATTCTCCCATCGCAAGAAATTAAACCAGATGGCAGTAAAGTTGAAGCCATAGCTAACATGAAACTGCCACAGGGCAAAAAAGGTATTACAAAGGATCCTGGGAACAATTAGATTGCTTGAATGGTGCAGCCCAGGTGCTCCATAGAGACAATTGCTATGTGAGAACATAACTTAGCAACGGTCAAAGGAACATGACGAGGCCCTGCAACAGATAAAGACAGGGCTCTGGAATGCACCAGTACTCAGATTCTATGAGCCCAACAAGCTAGTCATTATTCAAGCAGACACATCCCAAGATGGTTAAGGAACTTGTCTGCTGCAAGGCGGAGGCCCTGTTTCATATCCATCACGGGCCCTAGCAGAGGCAGAGCAAAATTGTGTCCGAATTGACTATTGTGTTTGCAACAACGAAATTTCATCATTATGACCACCCTGTACCTTTAAGCGAGGGGAGGGGGTGTTTGGCTGGCTGGCCGAGTGAAGGGAACAGTGCTTTATTGCTGGTGGGTTGGGGGGAAAATGAAAACTGCTGCAAAAAGGGTCAGTATGGTTGCTGACTCATCCTCTGGGAATGCAGGGTTTAAAAGGGGGCAACTCTGCATGTCAAGCCTCCCTTTTACAGGTTGAGGTACAGTCTTATCATAAAGCACTGCAGGCAGTATCCTTGAAGACTTTCTGAAAAGCACCTGCAAGGCTACAACACATGCTACTTTAGTTCCCGAAATATGATCGTGTCACATGTACGCCTGGTCACATATACCCCTAGTAAAGAAACATTAATTGCTGATATGTTATCAAAAGATGCAGTGGAACATACTACAGACCCAGAGGATGTAATCACTGATGAAAATTTTGGTTTGTGTATGTAGCTGAGGCTGTCTTCACACTCAGCACAGATTTGTTAAACAAACGGAAGAGGATACATAGAAAGATCTTGTAATGCAAGCTTTAAACAGTATCATATACGAGGGCTGGCCATGTAGAAGAAGACAAGTGAATCCCAGGCTTCAGCCATGTTGAGCAGTGAAGAACAGTATTTCATTAGAACACAAGTTTGGCAACTGGCAAGGGTGACGGCTACACATCTGGAGCCACAGTCATATCACACTGAGACACCCTGAAAGATAAAGGTACGGACATAATAAAAGGCGCCTAAAAGCTGACCATACAATGCCAACAACAGCTACACCACAGACATCTAAAACAGAAGAATCACTTGAGCAGCAAGTGGTACCTGTACCAGAAAACCAGTAATCAGAATTGACACCAAAAGCTTCTGAGACATAGGTTGTATTGGAAGTGGATGTCAGGTGCACATGCCAGTAAGATACAGAGAGTTGTATAAAACTTTTACACAGGAACTACATGCAGAAGCATGGTAAAGACTGAGCTCCAATGAGTTCAGTGTTAACAACATCTGACTCACACAGATGAAGATTAAACTGCAAGTGGACAGCAGTGTAGTAATAGTTTTCTCATGCCTCATGATGAGGACATTGCTTGTTCGATTATTGAGAGGGATTTGAGAACAAAGAAAGGGAGGTTAGTGTATTGTGGTACTGTCTTCTTGAAATTAATCATGTGTATTCACCAGAGGGGCTCCCATTGTGAGGGTTCTCTCACGTGATGCATGCACAGTCAGGGTCTGCATGCTCAGAGACATCTTGTTATGTATCTAATAAAGAGAGTTATGGATTACATTTTATATCCCTGAACTCACTCTGAGTTCCTGAAGTACAGAGACTGAAGCACACTCAGAAGGAAGACACTCGTAGTTACCTGACTGTGATAAAAAGCACAATACTTTCCTCAGCTTCCTTTTCCACAGACTCTGGGGTGTGTTTCTCAGTTCTTGTTGTCCTAGGTGGGGGTGGGTTGGGATACAGAAGAATCCCCAAAAGAATCTCATGGCTAGCTGGAAGTAACAGCTCTTACCAGTTAGTCCCCAAGAAGATACTGGGCAGAGCAGCTACCTAATGCACCTGAAAGCCCTAAGAAGTCAAGGGAGAGAGATGGGAGGAATAAAGCAATCTGTTCATTGCTTATTATTGTGATAGGTGTGGTATAAAAACAGATATATAATATAGGTAGATTAGAAGACTTCCAAGGTAAAGGCAGGGAGGCTCCTAGGGTCATGCATGGTGGAGTCAGCTGGTTGAGAGGGCTTAGGAAAGTCAGATGATGTGGTAGACTAGAGCTGTGCAAACTCAGTGATTGACCTTGTGTAACCTAATTTTGAATACTAATGTTGGACTTAAACAATGTAAATTTGAAAGTTTGTTTTGTGAAAATCCACATTCTGCTTTACAAAGCTGCACAGGGAAAAAATCCAGAGGAAAAATATGGTGAAATAGAGAGTGCAGAAATAAATATACGGAGTGTGTGGAAATGAGCCAACAGAGGGACAGAGACAAATTCTGTTTTTGGAAAAAAATACAGTCATTGTATTAAGCATATGCAACCCACACACACTTTTTTTTAGCCTAGCTATGTGGTGGCGTTATATCCCTAAACACTTAGCTACAAACATTTTATTAAAAAAACATAACACAACCTGGTTATAACTTCTGTAATCTCCTCCTCTCTAGCCTTGATGCCAGCCATCGAGGCCTGCTTAAGTCTATTCAAAACACTGGTGCCAAGAGCATCTTTCTGACTCCTCACTCTGACCAGATCACTCCCCTCTTCTTTGTGTTCCTTCACTACCTCTCTCTCCTCTACAGCACCGAACACTCCTGGTCTTTGCCTTTCAGGCCCTCACCATGGAGCCTCACTCAATCTATCAGATCTGTTAGTTCTTATTACACATGAGTTCTGTCAAACTGTAATAAGATTCTATAGAAAAAAAGGCTATCGGATTTAATAGAGCACATTACATTTTCTATCGGTGCTTTGAATCATTCTGTAGCATTGTATAACAGGGATTTTTTTAAATTAAATTCTATGAGAATTTGAACAAAAATCAACAGAAAATGTTATTTTAATTAAATTCTACAGGAGTGCTTTCGAACATGGCCTCTTGTCTTATGCCATGGCCTGAAGATCCATGTTTGGAGGGAACATTGTATAGAGATAACAGGATTATATTGCCTCTTCTCTAGTGAGCAGTGAGGCTCATATACTGAAGGTTAAAATATAAATCACACCCATAAGCAAATAGCTGAAGAAATGTCTATATTTAATTTAGAGTGACAGATCCTCTAATGGCTCCTTCATTTCTGCACTGCCCCATCAGCTCTCAGTAAGGCCCCAGTCCTGCAAATATTTACATATCCGTTTGACCTGAAGCATGTGGATTGTCCCATTTACATCCGTAGGACTGATCTACTGCATAAAGATAAGCACATGGTTAAGCATTTGCAGAGCTGGCTGGGGCTTTAACAAATAACAACTAGAAGCAGCAGCAACTATATGGAACAAAACTTGAATTTGAAATCTTAGATTACAGTTGTAATTGATTGGCCTGCAGAATAGCCCTCCCTAGCCACTGCATGCTAAGTACGCCACACATGCTTTGTTTTAAATCCCATTAGACTGACAGTCATGCCATACTGGTGACTAAAGGAAGCTAAATGTAGTTGTAATGGGACCTGATAATTCTCACTTCCAAAGATGTTTTATTAAATTCTGAATCAGCTTACATTAAACTAAACAATGAGGGACTTAATTACTTCAAAGCCTGTTGATTCATTACAAGACAATAGCTTTTTAATACCATATTCAGCAGCTGACTCATCTAAGGGCTCAGCTGGTGCTTTACATAACACAGGATGCTGTGATTGAGACACACTACATAAATCATGTACCACTGAATGTATAAAAATGCATTTGTTATTGTAAATACAAAGCACTAACTTACATGAAGAAAATCAAAATCAAACGCAGTTTCAGTTTCCTATTCGCACAAAACAAAACACTGCATACACAATTATTTACTCATTTATTGCTTATGAATTTCCTTGCTACTTTTTATATCAGTGTCTCTCTCCCATCTCCAGCATCCCTCATAAACAAACAGCTGTGCAGGTTGGGAGTTTTCACTTAAGAAATTAGAACTAAGTTTCTAATACTTCAGTCTGTGCCATACTAATCAGGCCTAGAAGCAAAGAAAATAAAGTTATTCCCCTTATCCAATGTTATGTTACCTCATCTATATTAAAACCACACTATATTACACTCAAGGAACATTTTGCTATAGCAAAAACTAACAAAAGCAATAAAGTTCAATGACTCTTCTTTCCTGCTATGACCCGGCATATCAGCACACATGGCAGTATTCCATGCATACTGTTATTTAACATTTGTTTAGAGGTGTGCCTGGTTCTTTACTAGAAAACAAAAATCCCTTACAAATATATATGAAAGTCTGAGAATAGAAGTTATTTCTCTTTCATCTTCGTTTCTTAAGTTATGTGGTTCAGCTGACTCCTATACAAAACTCCTTGGTGTTTCCTATCTACATTTCAACATGAGACTGGAAGGATGGTCTTGTCATTATGGCCATGGCCCAGACTAAATTAGGTCTGGCTTCAGTCCTTGGCTGTGCCAAAAACTTCCTTTGTGAAATTAAGCAAATCTCTTAATTTCTTTGTGCCTCAGTTCCCCATCAGTTAAACATGGATAAAAAATATTAACTCTTCATGTCTTCTTAGATAATAAGCACTTCCAAAATGGGACTGTCTCTTAATATGCCTAGCACAACAGGACCCTGATCTTGGATTTTGGAGTCTCCAAAAGCTAAAGTAATACAAATAAGTGATAACACAATTAGAACACACAATATTCTAGAACAGCCCGGTTCAAGTAATACTGCCAATGTATTTACAATTATCTATATTAAATTAAATTCTACCATTGCTATCAGACCTAAGAAGCCATATATTCTGTCTGCTTGATTCTGGGAAATGCAGGTTGAGAATGAGGGAGGAGATACAGTGTGCAATTAAATTCTAGTGTGCAATTAAGTTCTCTTTCTTTTCTTTAAAGTGACAAATGCATTTCCTGTGCTAATATAGTCACTTGAAGACCATAATCACTCCTTAAATGACTCTGGGAGGTGCACTGATGGTGAAATCATATATTTATAATGTATAAAGTTGTCAGAATTCCCTTGTAAGCCCCACTATTTCAGGAGCTAGTCAAATGGAATACAAATGCATTCCAAGACTAAAGATGTGACAAATCCACCTATGTGTGGTTCTCAGGTGGGACTATTGTTGGATACTAAATATCACACCTAAAATATCAATGGATATAAAATTTAAATTCCAGGCCAGGTTCTGTTAGGCCTAATCACCTTGAGTAGTAGCTTACTCCACAAGGAATCACACTGATTCCAGTAAGACCACCTATTTAGTAACCAACTATTCAATGTGAGTAGGGGTAGCAGAATCAAGCCCTCAAAGATTGAAACAAAAAATATCAAAGTTATTCCATTGTCCCTATGAAATGCCAAATCAGTCAAAGTACTCTTCCGAGTGCTTCAGATACAGTGGGTAATTTTTATAAGTGCCTAAGAGTCTTAGGTACTTAGTAGCCAAAGTCACTAAAAGTCAGTGGGATCCTAAGTACCTCTGTAACTTTTGAAAATGCCCTTAGGCTCTTCAGTCATGTAGGTGCTTTTGGAAATTGTACCATGAATCAATAAAACTACTTTTATTGGTAGTGGTTTAGAGGCTAAAACTAAGCCATACAGTATATACAAACTAAATTATCTGCATCAGTTCATATAATGCAATGTACATTATGAGACAGATTATATCAGTTCAGTGTGTGACAGACCATGCCACCACTAAAATGAGAAAACCCAAGATGCAGAGCTATTAAAGGTATTTTACTTATATTCAGACTATTAAGGTTCAATTTTTTATTGATAAGATGTCAGATAATCCAGGCTCAATCCATTTATTAATCAAAGATAAATCAAGGAGGCTTATACATTACTAGTCTCTGGGGAACAGCTTTGCAGCAATCTTGTCTTACATCTCAAGTCCGTGTCTGTCCCCAAAGTGATGACAAAAATGGGCTGGTTTTATACCCTGCTTCTTTACAATGGACAGAAGATTCCCCCAAATTCCACTGTACTACCACAGATCTTACAGACCTTGACTTATCTAGCTTTGTGTTTTGTGTACCTAACAGTCCCAGCACACATAATTATCTGTACTTGGTAGGCTGTGCATATTCTGTAAGCCTCAACAGCACACATCTTATTTTCCGTCAGATTTTACATATACAATGAACAGAGCTCAATGTACAAAAACAGACTGCAAGAGTTTAGCTACCAGTAGATTTCTACAACATAATTCATAGTTTCAGAGCTCAGCACAAATACAAAGCATTCTATAAATACGTGATATACCTTTCTTGATTACTATTAGTTACTTTCTCATTTGAGTTTCACAACACATCTTATCCAATCACCCTTGTAGTTACAGCCACAAAACAGTGTACATATTTTTGTTACTATCTCTGTTTGAGAGAGTTAGTTTCATGGTCATTATTACAATTCTGTTCCTTATATTGTGAAACTACCACTGCAGCATCAGCACTGTATTTCTCAGGCAGTAGTATTCCACTGAACCTTTGGTCTAGCCATAGAGCATTATGGGATTCTGGTTCAGTGTGATTAAAACAACCTTTATTTAAATTATATTTAAATCTCCACTGGCAGAAATAGAGAAGGAGAACCCAAGCACAGGGTGCACAAATCCAAACACATGACCTAATATGTGGTACAACAGTAAGTATTGCTAGTTTCTCCTGGTTTCAGAGAAAACTCTAAGGAAAAAAAAAACAAACACTTTCCTAAGGTAAGAGTGTTAAGGTTTTTTTTTTAAAAAAAAATCAAATATGACCAGTGGGAAGGAGGAAGGGTTCCTTTGCTCTCCTTCTAACTGCCCTGACGTAAAAAGCTCAGTGGCTGATACCAAAAAGGAAGTGGAACTAAGAAACTATAAAGCTTGCCTCCAGTGCCTGAAGATCAGTCCAAATCAGAACTCAGTACCCGTAAGGCCTTAATTTAGGGGTTAGTCAGATGCTCTCTTACATTTAAAACTGAGCCTTATGAAAGAAACTATTCTATCTGAATTTTGTTACTAGAAATTGTAAGTCAAATTAATGCACTTTTTGTGTGGCTTTTTGATACCTACAATGAACCCTTGATTTCTTTCTGCCCTTCTTCTCTTCTCTGATTTTATATGTCATCTATAACCTGCATCTCCCATATTATAATTTTAGTATGATAAAATGATGTTTGAATATTTCTTTACATTTAGTAGAACAAGATTTGGAAACCAGATATTAGAAAATAAATGCTTAGGTTTTTATTTAAAAAACAAACTAAAATAAAAAAAAGTTTTCTTACACTTAAAAGTGGAAAAAATACTGGAAAATTACATCTTTGGAACATTGGGAGCAGTCTGCTTCTATGATTAGAGTACATATCCTGAGAACTAGTGAACAGCCTTCCCTCTCAGAGGCTGCATTTCTGGACTGAGTTTGCCAGAAAGAAATCACAATGCAAAAAAGAATTAGAAGTGAGTGATGCATTTTGGTTTCCACTAGTCTGTAGGATCAGCTGTTCCTGGCATCATAGATTCAGACTGATATAAAGTTGCATCTTCACTGCATTTTAATTAACAGGTAACTGAGAATCAGACAATATCTTCTCCAAGCAGCTCTTGATTTTGGTTTTCTTTACAGGTTGAAGGATAACTGTTTCTTATCTGCAACTTTTATTTTGGTCTGTTCAGTTATGGCTTTTCTATACATGTTTTATTCCTGTCTGTTCACTGTGTATTTGTTGTGACAGGACTGAAAGCACAAAACCTAAAGCAAAAATCCAACATAGAGTCAACTATATATCCTAGGAGTTCAGACTGACATACAGAATCCCTGGAATGGTAATTGGAAGTTGGGTATTTTGGTAGCTGAATTAAAAACAACCAAATTATCTCACTAGTTGCTATTTATGTTCAGTAAATATTTTTTTGAGGAAAA
Organism: Natator depressus; assembly: GCF_965152275.1. Lineage (NCBI taxonomy): Eukaryota > Metazoa > Chordata > Testudines > Cheloniidae > Natator > Natator depressus. Next base: position 142,659,448 of record NC_134234.1, read on the forward strand.
TGTCATAAGGAGTTTTACTACAGCATATGAATTTAGACATGCTTGGCAGCCAAGTTTTTGAGGAAGCAAACCCTTCCCACTTGGATTCAAAACAGATGGGGAACATATGACCCTACGTGACATACGGTGATGGAAAAAGTAAATGTGGACAATGTAAACACTGTATACAGTAGCATCTTCTATAATTTCCTGGACCTTTAATGCATTACTTCTTGTATATATGAATTACTACGTTAGTACATGTTTCCATTTGTTTCTCCCTTTTTTACAAATATACTACACAATAGCTGTACAGTCTGTAAAGTTGAAAACCAAAAAAAAAAAAAATTAAAAAAAAAAAGAAAGAAAGTAAGAATGTAAAGGAAGGCCTGTGAACAGTGCTTCAAAGGCTTCCTTCCAGGGCCAAATGATATGGAGATGTTTGGTCAAACAAGAAGAAAGATTAGCAAATATAAAAGACTTAGAAAAAGAAATACACAATTAGTTTGCAGACCTTATACACCATTACAAAAAATACTAAAAATCATCTCCCAAGATAACTGTGAAGGGGCAATTAAACACAACACTGTGCAAAAGAACAGAATTTCTGATTAAATTGGCTTGGAGCAGACTGTTTAAAGACTAATAATTCTGATATAGTTGTGGTATTTGTCTTGCTATTCTGGACTCAATAAACCATAATTAAGTAGGATAGCCAAAAACAAGACAGAACTAACACATTAAAACAAAAGAAAATATCACAAGAATATTTTGAACCTTACACTGCCTTATTCAAGTTAGTGATGGAGGAGAAGCTAAAATGTGTGCATCTCTGGAAGACCTATGTTTAGGTAAATTAATTGGAAGGCAGGTGGAAAAACTCGAGTCTCTACTAATAATCACTAAAACCCAATACAATACCAAAGCTTACAACTGGTTGTGCTTTCTCTAAACCAGATAGAATTGGAATTTTGCAAAGCACTTTCAAAAGAGAGAGGCTCACATATAGGCTGACCTACATGTGTTTCAAGTCTGGAACACTACTAAACACCATGGGTGAAATCCTAGCTTCACTGAAGTCCTTGGAAATTTTGCCATTGATTTGACCCCATGTTCTTGTCCTCAATATACAGAACAGTAGCAGAACATTCTCCAATCAGGCCAGTATTACTAAAGAGAGATGTTAAAATTATGACAGGAATATTTTCCATAGTAGAGCTATTAGAAGCATAAGTAGGACACATTGTACATGTTGACCATGTGGAATTCCTAGTCAGATTCAAATTTAAGCAAGATGCTGACCAAACTACTTGTGGTGTGTTTTGGCTGATCAACACTTATGAAAAACAGTTGACTCCCCCACCTGGAATATGTGATGGGAGGCATTCTGGTTTATTAATGTATATGAACTTCCTCATCTATGAAATGGGGACAATGATACTGACTTCTTTTGTAAAGTGCTTTGGGACCTAAAGACGATTAGGATTATCATATTATTTATTTTTAGTTCCGACAATGTGCTCAGCACTGCACAGGACACCATTATAAAACACAGTTCCTGATTTTCATTTACACTAAAGCCCTTTTACACCACTCTGGCAGCATAAAGGGCTCTTAAAGTTAGTGAAAGTGTAATTCATACCCCCTTGAAAGACTCTTCATATTGCCAGAGTGTTGTAAAGGGGCCATACTTTTAATGGGGCCTACAGTCTCTGCCTCAAGGAACTTGCATTCCAACAGGTAGATGCAGATATTACATATTCCCCTAGTGGTAAGTTTTTCTGTATTCTTTCCTGTTTGTGGCATTGCTCATATTATTAAGTTGTGGAGCTAAGAATAATGTCATACATATATTATTTGTACCTTAATTTTCTATGTTCGGATATTTTAGGGTTAAGTATAACAGTAAGCTGCTAATGTGCTGACAAGGTATTAGGGGACAAAGGCATATGTAGGCAATATTTTTCTGTCTAATACGTAAGTTGCAGATTCTTTAGTATTTCTTTGTTTAAAATATAAGTTACCAGTGGCTAGTCCTATAGGAAAAGGGGAAGAGTCAATGGAGACTACACCAAATATGAGCCCCAGGAGGATATAGGATGGGTTGAAGAGGATTACAAGGGAGAATAGGAATGGACAGAACTTGCAGCCAGAGGGAACAGGGGATAGACTGGAGAATAGCACCGTCACCAGGAAAAGGCGTGATCGGGGACTCTTTACTGAGAAGGATAGACAGGCCTGTAACCAGAGCTGATCCAGAGAATAGAACGGTGTGCTGTCTTCCAAGTGCTAAGATACAGGATGTAGACCTGAGGTTGAAAAGGATCCTAAAGGGAAAGAATCCCCTAATTATCCTTCATGTGGGAACAAATGATACAGCTAGATTCTCGCTGGAAAGTATTAAGGGAGACTATGCTAGGCTGGGGAAGACGCTTACGGAAATCGAGGCTCAGGTGATCTTCAGTGGGATTCTGCCTGTTCCTAGAGAAGGGCAACAAAGGTGTGACAAGATTATGATGCTCAACAGAGGGCTCAGGCACCGGTGCTAAAAGGAAGGCTTTGGGATGTATGGCCACTGGAAGGCATTCATGGACAGAGGACAGTTCTCTCGGGATGGACTTCATCAGAGTAGGGAAGGAAATAGACTTCTAGGATGGAGGCTGGCACAACTGATTAAGAGAGCTTTAAATTAGGAATTTGGGGGAGATGGTTGGGAGATGTTCAGGTAATCTCCATGCCGGATTTTAGCATTGAGAGGGAAGAAAATGAAATAAGAAAGGATACAGCCGTGGATAGGAGAATGTATATAAGGAGGAAGGCAGTGTGGATACCAGTGTAATAGGTTATACTGGCTGTAAAATGACAGTGTCTAATAGGGTACAGAATGTGAGCGAGGCCAAACAGCAAAAATTAAGATGTTTGTACACCAATGCGAGGAGCCTCGGTAACAAAATGGAGGAACTAGAGCTACTGGTGCAGGAAGTGAAACCAGATATTATAGGGGTAACAGAAACATGGTGGAATGGTAGTCATGACTGGACTACAGGTATTGAAGGGTATGTGTTGTTTAGGAAAGTCCGAAATAAAGGTAAAGCTGGTGGAGTAGCATTGTATATCAATGATGAGGTAGAATGTAAAGAAATAAGAAGCAATGGAATGGATAAGACAGAGTCCGTCTGGGCAAAAATTACATTGGGGAAAAAAACTACTAGAGCCTCCCCTGGGATAGTGCTTGGGGTGTGCTATAGACCACCAGGATCTAATTTGGATATGGATAGAGTCCTCTTTAATGTTTTTAATGAAGTAAATACTAATGGAAACTGAGTAATCATGGGAGACTTTAACTTCCCAGATATAGACTAGAGGACGAGTGCTAGTAATAATAATAGGGTTCAGATTTTCCTAGATGTGATAGCTGATGGATTCCTTCATCAAGTAGTTGCTGAACCCACTAGAGGGGATGCCATTTTAGATTTGGTTTTGGAGAGTAGTGAGGACCTCATAGAAGAAATGGTTGTAGGGGACAATCTTGGTTCAAGTGATCATGAGCTAATTCAGTTCAAACTGAACAGAAGGATAAACAAAAATAAATCTGCGACTAGGGTTTTTGATTTCAAAAGTGCTGACTTTCAAAAATTAAGGAAATTAGTTAAAGAAGTGGATTGGACTGAAGAATTTATGGATCTAAAGGCAGAGGAGGCCTGGGACTACTTTAAGTCAAAGCTGCAGAAGCTATCGGAAGCCTGCATCCCAAGAAAGGGGAAAAAATTATAGGCAGGAGTTGTAGACCAAGCTGGATGAGCAAGCATCTTAGAGAGGTGATTAAGAAAAAGCAGAAAGCATACAGGGAGTGGAAGATGGGAGGGATCAGCAAGGAAAGCTACCTTATTGAGGTCAGAACATGTAGGGATAAAGTAAGAGAGGCTAAAAGTCAAGTAGAGTTGGACCTTGCAAAGGGAATTAAAACCAGTGGTAAAAGGTTCTGTGGCCATATAAATAAGAAGAAAACAAAGAAAGAAGAAGTGGGACCGCTAAACACGGAGGATGGAGTGGAGGTCAAGGATAATCTAGGCATGGCCCAATATCTAAACAAATACTTTGCCTCAGTCTTTAGTAAGGCTAAACAGGATCTTACGGATAATGGTAGCATGACAAATGGGAATGGGCATATGGAGGTAGATATTACCATATCTGAGGTAGAAGCGAAACTCGAACAGCTTAATGGGACTAACTCAGGGGGCCCAGATAATCTTCATCCAAGAATATTAAAGGAATTGGCACATGAAATTGCAAGCCCATTAGCAAGAATTTTTAATAAATCTGTAAAGTCAGGGGTTGTACCATATGATTGGAGAATTGCTAACATAGTTCCTATTTTTAAGAAAGGGAAAAAAAAAGTGATCCGGGTAACTACAGGCCTGTTAGTTTGACATCTGTAGTATGCAAGGTCTTGGAAAAAATTTTGAAGGAGAAAGTAGTTAGGGACATTGAGGTCAATGGTAGATGGGACAAAATACAACATGGTTTTACAAAATGTAGATTGTGCCAAACCAACCTGATCTCCTTCTTTGAGAAAGTAACAGATTTTTTAGACAAAGGAAACGCAGTGGATCTAATTTACCTAGATTTCAGTAAGGTGTTTGGTACGGTGCCACATGGGGAATTATTAGTTAAATTGGAAAAGATGGGGATCAATATGAAAATTGAAAGGTGGATAAGGAATTGGTTAACAGGGAGACTACAGCGGGTCCTACTGAAAGGTGAACTGTCAGGCTGGAGGGAGGTTATCAGTGGAGTTCCTCAGGGATCAGTTTTGGGACCAATCTTATTTAATCTTTTTATTACTGACCTCGGCACAAAAAGTGGAAGTGTGCTAATAAAGTTTGTGGATGATACAAAGCTGGGAGGTATTGCCAATTTAGAGAAGGACCGGGAAATCATACAGGAAGATTTGGATGACCTTGTAAACTGGAGTAATATTAATAGGATGAAATTTAATAGTGAAAAGTGTAAGGTTATGCATTTAGGGATTAATGACAAGAATTTTAGTTATAAGCTGGGGACGCATCAATTAGAAGTAACGGAGGAGGAGAAGGACCTTGGAGTATTGGTTGATCAAAGGATGACTGTGAGCGCCAATGTGATATGCTCATGAAAAAAGCTAATGCGGTCTTGGGATGCATCAGGTGAGGTATTTCCAGTAGAGATAAGGAGGTTTTAGTACTGTTATACAAGGCACTGGTGAGACCTCACCTGGAATACTGTGTGCAGTTCTGGTCTCCCATGTTTAAGAAGGATGAATTCAAACTGGAACAGGTACAGAGAAGGGCTACTAGGATGATCCAAGGAATGGAAAACCTGTCTTATGAAAGGAGACTCAAGGAGCTTGGCTTGTTTAGCCTAACCAAAAGAAGGTTGAGGGGAGATGTGATGGCTCTCTATAAATATATCAGAGGGATAAATACTGGAGAGGGAGAGGAATTATTTAAGCTCAGTACTAATGTGGACATAAGAACAAATGGCTGTAAACTGGTCATTGGGAAGTTTAGAGTTGAAATTATACGAAGGTTTCTAACCATCAGAGGAGTGAACTTTTGGAATAGCCTTCCAAGGGAAGCAGTGGGGGCAAAAGACTTATCTGGCTTTCAGATTAAACTTGCTACGTTTATGGAGGAGATGGTATGATGGGATAATATGATTTTGGTAATTAATTGATCTTTAAATATTCATGGTAAATAGGCCCAATGGCTTGTGATGGGATGTTAGATGGGGTGGGATCTGAGTTACTACAGAAAATTCTTTCCTGGGTATCTGGCTGGTGAATCTTGCCCATATGCTCAGGGTTTAGCTTATCGCCATATTTGGGGTTGTGAAGGAATTTTCCTCCGGGGCAGATTGGAAGAGGCCCTGGAGGTTTTTCGCCTTCCTCTGTAGCATGGGGCACGGGTCACTTGCTGGAGGATTCTCTGCTCCTTGAAGTCTTTAAACCACGATTTGAGGACTTCAGTAGCTCGGACATAGGTGAGAGGTTTTTCGTAGGAGTGACTGGGTGAGATTCTGTGCCCTGCGTTGTGCAGGAGGTCAGACTAGATGATCATAATGGTCCCTTCTGACCTTAATATCTATGAATCTATGAACCAGGTTCTTCCCTTCTCTGTTGCTCATAAAGATTGATAAGGATGCGGCTGCAGAAAAAATGCCCGTTGTGTAAAAGAAGGTAAAAGGAATGTTATCTTCCTCTCCCTCCCTTTCACAGCTCCATAAACCAGCCCTGGCTTAGGGCCCCTTCCCCCCTTCTCCTGAGAACTGTTCACGGCCCCTTCCTCCCTCCCCTGGGAACTACTAAGAAGGAAAATTTATGGCAACAAATTGTTGCAAAGAAATGTATCTTCAAGGTAAAAGTGTGTGTAATGCTATGAGCAATAGATGGAGGTGGGTTTACTAACAGTGGGTGTTTCTATTACTTAATAAGGGTTTTGGGGGTGTTGTAACGGATGTAGGCATATACATACTAACCTAAACAAAAAGAGTGTGCTGTAACTAATTCAGTGCTTACTGGACAATTGGTCCAGGGGAACAAGTATCTCAGTAAGGAAGCCTGTACTCATATCTGCCTCTGGGTCAACCTGCTCCTTTTTCTTCTAACATTAGACTTCTGCAGTTTTATTTCACCTTCCTTTTGTGTTTGTAAAATAAATGCTGATATTTCAATGGACAGGGAAGGTGGGATTTTCCAAAGGGCTCAGCAGTGGCCTAACCCTCCAGCTGAAGGTCAAAGGCAGTGGGAGCAGAGTTTGGCCATTGCTGAGTGTTTTTGAAAAGTCAAACGCAAAGTGACTGGGACTGTGTGATACTGCATGATTGAATGTAGCCATTTATATCAGTGATATTGCCACTGTTATACAATTGTAACAAGTTTTGTGCAAAGTATATCATGTAAGGTGTCAATGGAAAAGTTATGCTTTGCCAAGTATGATTATCCTGTTTATATCCATGTATCATCACTGTATCTGAAGTTATGAATGTTGGCTGTGTAACTATATCTTAAATGTGTTTGTTCCTGTGTGACACCAGATAAGATTTACCTAAGAGTCAGACAGCTATGCGTTGATGGCTCATTAAGGACACTTAATTCTAACAATGGGTCATAGAAGAAGCTCCTCTTGCCTGATGAACATTCCTGTGGACGCCCCAGCCAGAATATGGATAATGGGTGCCCCTGTGAGTCAGTAAGCCCTTTGACTTGCTGATGTGATCCTGGACTCCATCTTGTGCCAGTCATTTTCCACAAACTGTACTGTGAGCTTTGTTCTGGGACAATACAATTCCAAACACATGGCAGAGGGTATAAAAGACCCTTGAATCATCTCCATGTTTTCTCTTTCCTGTTCTGATTCTCTGGACTGTGGACTTACAACTAAAAGGAGCATATTGAACTACGGACTGAGGACCTTCCAATCTTCTGGAAGTTACCAGAGAGACTTTCCAAGCCAGCAGCCTATAACATCACTGCCACAAACCAGAGATAAGAACTTTGCAATGATTGTATATATATATATAGATATGTAATCTATTAGCCATCTTAACTCTTTTCTTCTTTTCTCTTATAAATAAACCTTTAGATTTCAATTGCTAAAGGATTGGCAACAGCATGATTATTGGGTAAGATCTGAGTTATATATTGACCTGGCTGTATGGCTAGTCTCTTGAGATCAGAAGAACCCTTTGTTTGATTAAATTGGTTTTCAGTAGCCATTCATCATAAAGTCTAGTGTCTGGGTGGTGAAATAAAAGTCTGGAATGCCTGAAGACACTGCATTTTTGACTTCTTGTTAACCAGTGTGGTGAGACAGAAGTTTACTTTTGTTACTGGTTTGGTATATCTAATGATAGAATAACCACCAGTGTGGGGTGAGTCTGCCCTATTTCTCAGCAGTTTGTCCTGAATATAAAACACTACCAAAGCAGCATTTTGCACTAGTGCAAATGACTAAGTGAGGTGGAAGAAAACACACTCCCTAAGTCTAAATGTTAACAATATGTTAAAGAATGTTATTGACCTAAAATGTATATGTCTGGCTGAGACAGATTGATGTGTGTTTAGGTGTGTGTAAATACTTGCAAAACCATTAGTATGGAGACTCACAGCCCATACCAGGAAGACCAGAAACTGAACTTGTTAGGGCACAGTGTGAAAAACATCTAAAGAAACAGAAGAGACTAATGTAAATTGGAACATGGAAGAAAGGATGCAGATGAGGATATTGTGATAATTTGTCACTGACAAACAGCCTGACACCTTCCATTATCTTAATATTTTGGTAGGGATTTTTTGTGTAGCTAGACCTCTCGTAGTGGGTTGATTCATGCATCCATTATTATGGATGGCAGACCTCAAAACCTTAGCTATGGATAGTTAGATCTTTCAGTTCCCTTATGATTACTTTAGCATGGCACTCCATCTGATCACAAAATAGCATAGCCTAAAAATAAGGACATGTCCAATAAGAATGATGATCTGGATAGTCTCTCTGACATTGGACCCCAGATTTAAGAAAACTAATTGCACATCAGATCAACCCAATAACAATGGAAGTAATCATCTGCAATATCTTAGATTACTTTTCCTGAAAATGTTGACTAAATTAAAGTTTCATTTTAATTTTCTTATCCCTCTCTGTTCATGAGGCAGCTGGTTATTGACTTTTAGCAGAATATGAGCATTAATCTAAATCTCATTTTTAAGAAAAAAATGTTCTTCATCAAAATTTTGTGCACACATGTATTATTCTGCTGTTCATGTTTTCTTTTTTTTCAAAGGATATGGATGAAAAATGTGCATGTCTGCTAATAAACTGGAAGAGGCGTCAAAAGCAGCATTGTTTTTCATTGTGTTTATTTAATAATTGAAATAACTAATTTTCAGGGAAAACAAGATGAGAGTTGCAAACATTTGTAGTGGGGAATGGAGTTCTTTATTGTTGTTTCATGATGACATAATCAAGATATAGGATTATCTACATCAGAGAAGATGACATTATTTTCAAGCAGCATTGTGGGTATTTACATCTATATTAAAACCTAATTATGTTTTTTGCTAATTAATGAAAGAAGTCAGATTATTAGTCCAGGAGTAAGAATTCTTTTATTCCTAGATCTGGTGAAGCATGGCAGAAAAGCTAGAACTTCCCCACCAAGATGCTTCAACCCTGACCTCCAATAATCACCACTGTGTTAGAGGTTAATTTAGTCTCTGTTCCCATTCACCCATGTGTTCTTTCCTGAGGATAACATCCATGTTGGGGCTTTTGTTTTTGGATATTGGCTGACTTCCACTAGGGACTGAATTTAGACATCCAACATATTTCATATATATTATGACACACTTGATATTGCTAACTGGTCGTGGAGAAAAATTCCCATTGAGACTATAAAGGGCTTTGATTTAGGCTACAGCTGCTGAAAGTCTCCATATCTCTTTACCAGTCTATCCTCTTTCCCATGTTGTGGGGTTGGTTTAAGGTGACGTTTGATCTATTTTTGTTCTCTTTTTTTATTTGATGTTATACAGCCACTTATTCATCTCTGGAAAAAAATGGATAGAGTTTATTTACACAAGAGGAAGTAGAAAAGATTATGCTTGATTGGAATATGGAAAATACATTCACTATCATGAAATTCACTGTCACTGTTGGATTTTACAGGTCATGCACTGAACCATAAAACTCTGTTCATTTTAAAATAGCTTTTAATTCCCCTTTGCACATCCCACATACATGCAAAACTCAAGCCATGGCTGTGTGCATCATTGATTTGGTTGGCTTTCAGGTCATAATTTTGACCTTTGAAATGGACGCATACCATACAGTACAGACTACTTGGGAAATTGTGTTCTCATCTCAGCACTTCCTCCATAGTAGACCCCAACAAGATTTTTGTTTAATTACTGAATGATTCATGCTGTAATCCACGTAAAGCTATTGGATCCCACTTTGGTGATATAAAATTGCTATTACTACACCCACGAAGTGGGACTTTCACAGTATTATGACCAAAACCACACACACAACCCTGAGCTTGATGCTACAGTGGCCCCAGAGGCAATCTAAAGGCTGGCATGAGGCAACGGAGGGGGGTCGGTCTGCAGGTATCCTGGGCCATTTGCAACATATCTAATAGCAGTTCTGGAGTGGTGAAAGCATATACATACTCTTCCTGAGTGATAAATCAGCCTTTTACCTAGTTTTAAATGGGTGCCGAAGAGCCCAGCTCAAGATGGATAGCGAGGGATAGATTTATTTTTAGTATTTTTATCCTCTCAGTTTGCCTTTCTTGTTTTCTTTCCTAGAAAGAAAACACTTTTTCTGTGTCAGGTCCAGAGTTATAGTCTTCCTGTGCCGGAAGGGGTACTATATGAGGGACTGCTGCAGAGTAGGCCCTGCATTACCTTTGAGTTCCTCTCACCTGGCTTATTTATTGAACTTCATTTAAACCCATAGGAGATGCTCATCCCAGGACTTTTTATTCGCCTTGACTAAACATGAAAAGTCTTCCATAGCCATGGCAGAAAACAAAAGGGTGAGCAAAAACATAACAAAACAAATCATCCCCACCTCGACTCCCAACAACCCTCCCCTCCAAACCCACACACCTCCGTCATCCCCACTCAGTCAAATAGATGGACTGTGCAACATGCCCTAAAGACCAACACACTTGGGCTGTTTCAAAAGGGAATGCATTTAAAAGCCACAGGGCTTCTTGGAAAAGACCAGCCAGCAGACTGCCGCATTTATGAGTCCACGGGGGTTGAAGCTTGAGTGCCTCTGTCTGACTGTAACTGCAGCATTTGACCTGTGGAGAGAGGTGAGCTCTCAAGTAGGCATATTCCTCAGCCAGTTAAGACTTTGTACATCAAATCTACACATTAAACTTTCCTACATGGTTAATTCCCAAGCAAGCAAAAAAAAGTTATAGGCTATTATGACATCTTATGACCTTGTACGTATTTGTTACATTTGCATTTACAATCAGAGTAAATTTTTAGGCCCAATAATCACATGTCTTCTCTGACGCTGGCTGATCCATCCCCTCCCACTCTCCTTCCACAGGCTCTCCGTATGGCTCTCTCAGTCTTTACTCTGTGAATCCTTTTTAGAGGCTTGCAAGCACCACCTCGGTATCTTTGTCCTGCATTGGGAATGTTCCATTCTCCACATGCCAGCACCTTACTGAAGGAAGTTAAAACTGATTTCCCCCAGGATGTAGTTACTCTTTTGTTCTTCCTTGGTAAGATCTATTCAAGTGCTTATAATCCTGCATTATGGGCTATTGTCCCTGGCCTATGAGGGGCTGGATTAAAGGCTCATCAGCCATGGTAGATACACAGACCTAAAACATTCTATGATACAGCAATTTTCATAATAACTTCAGCTTATTGACCAGAATTCATACACTGTAGAGAGTCCCCAGATCATTACCCTGGATGCCCTATTTTAGAAGGGCTGACATAACCTCTATACATAACCTCATAACCTCTTGAAATAACAACTGAGCAACTGCCTTCTGCACTAACTTCAGTTTTCAGGGTGATTAAAGCATAGCTCCAAGTAATTGGCACTGCAGTACTCTAAACATGTAGTCTCATTATGACAATTGGGATGGCACATAGAAACACCATATTATATACTTCCTCAGTAGATGCTATGTGTGTGTGTGTGTGTGTGCGCGTGCGCATTGCCAGACATCCTGCTTAGGCTCCTGATCTGCCACATGATTGGGATACTGTGTACACAATGGTCTTGTGTGTGCTTGTTCCACTCCCAGCTCTGGTCGCTGATGACAGTATTGTTATAGCTGCCATAATTCATCTGTATGTAGCATTTGCCCCATCAGCTAATTACAAGAGCAAATGTAAAGTCAATACAAACCCTGCAACTGGCCTTAGCAACTCTGATTTGACTTATCTTTTTTCTGGGACAAACTTGATCCATATAAAACAGATTAGCACTCATATTACAGCCAAAGAATTGAGACTCATATGTGTAGAGAGGAAGGTCAGACTCCTGAATGTTTTACAGTGGGAATACCTTTAGGTTCAGAAACAGCTTTTATATATTTTGAACAAAATAGTGTGGCAGCATATTGGTTTATTGTTGTTCCAGTTCATAAACCTTCATTTAAAAATGCAAGTACATTGGAAACATTAAAATGATAACAAATACCTCATTGGGAAAGAGTGGATTTTAATTTCAATTAGCCATTAACTCTAGTTGTTTTGCCATTTTATTCACTGCATGTTAATTTGCAGCTTCTTGTGTATTATCCCATGATAATACACTCTCAAAGCAAATATCTTTGCTTAAATCAGATTTACAGTAATTGTTACCCTTTACGAGACAAAGCACTGTTATACTACAGGCTATGAGGAATTTCTGAGCAAAATCCCACCCAGGAAACTCAATACACTTTACATTGTGCTGCAATACAGCTGGAACAAAGCTTCAGCAAGGCACAAGTTGGTTCTGAATCTATCACATTAATTGTTTCCGTATTTGCTGAGCTACTACTATCTTCAGTTGCAATTAACATGGCATCTGGCAAAGTACTAGGTTTGAACACTGATTATTCATATGTCACTCATTAATAGTCATTAATAACAGATGAATAATTTGATCAATTATCAATTAACTTCTGGCTTAGATTTTCAACTCCTGTGTTCCCCTTATGAAGACACATAGTATGTACTGTTTCAAGATCCTTGATCTTTGCTGCTTCCTTGATCTGACGAGGAAGCCAGGATTTCTTTCTTTTTAGTCTTAAGCAAAATATCAGTGTGGCCATATAACATGCACACTACATTTCAGGAGCCTAACAATCACACGCTATAAGCATTGATATTAGGACTTGTGAGCTAATGACACCACTGGAATGGCCGGATAAAAATTCTCAAAGGGCTAGATTTTGACTCTCTCTGCCAGCCCATGCTAGGACATAGAGGGGATTAAGATTCTCCTCTTTTCCCATATGGCCTACCTGGACCTTGGGCCTGGGCATGCATGGGGAAGGGCAGAGAATGGGAAGAATCTAGGCTTCACTCCCTACAGAGACATGGAGGGAGTAATAATTTACTGCTGGTAAATTACTACCCCACCCCAGATTAAGCAGGGAGCAGGAAGAAATTGTGACTTCGTGAGCCACAGTTCTTTCTTTCGGATGGTCCCGGTGTTGTACAAAAAGCTATATCCTTGGGTCACAAACTAGTACCAAATTAATTACTTTTAACAGAACAATTGGTCCATTGCAATTCAGTATCCTGTTATTTTTTATTCACACATCTATTTTCAATAGAAAAAAATTATACTACTGTGTTGATGCACTAGGTGTAAAATCTGGTGTGTGAATTTGTGAGGGGTAGGTGGGATAGGAAGGAGAAAACAATGTGAAGACTGGAGATTTGTATTGCTATTTTTAATTTCCCAACTCCACTGCCATTCATAATCCAGTAGGCATCAGAGATCAGAATGGAAAAATAAATAAATGGTGGTACGGTCACAGTCTGTCCCCATGTTTGATGCCAAAAGGAAATGCCACTCCTTCAAATGATGAAGACCTTCATACTTTGATTGTTCTTGCTCTTTCATGCATGTTGTGAACGACTGTCAAATAGTTAACATTACTTACATTTAACTTTGCAGGGTTTGGCTTCAGAGTTAATACCTCCTGAAAATGCATAGGGACAGTTCACACCTCACAGCTGCCTACAGAGTCAGACACTAGCTTACGTCTGTTTCTCATTTTAAAAACTGTCTTCACAATAATAAGGACTAGCGAGGAAGGCCCAGATCATGAGCAGAGGCCGAGGAGTGCTTTGCACAGCTCAGAGTATGAATGCAAATATGGCTTTAAGGTAGCTTTGCACTCCTCCAAACCTGAGTCCAACATGGATGAGCATTGTCCCTTGGCACAATAGAGTAGTCATCAGCCTGATGGCTGCTCTAAATTATGCCAGTTACCTATAGAGCTAAGGGATCCCCGGGATGCAGGAAAAATTCAGCCACATGCCCTGCACTGACTATCAGGAGGACTAATGACATAGAAGGAATTATGCTGACTCTTTGGTGCCTGAGGATCCCACTAGGCTGGAGGGATGCTACTGTGGCTGGCTAAAGCAGCCTGAGAGCAGCTTTAAGCTGAAGGAATGGTGTAGAATTCGAGTCTTAATTTAGATTCTGAAACAATAGACACACCTGCCAGGGAGAAGCACCAACTGGCTGAGCTGCTGTGAGCTGGTTGAATTTGACCTGGCTATACAAAGGGAAAACTAGTGCCATGACTCCTCTGAACTGGGGATGTGGCAGGGATGTAGAGGAAGCAGAACGCTAGTATTCCCAACCATTCTGCCTGAGCACACCGCTGGGTAGGCAGCATGCTCAGCCAAATCCTTTCCAATGCTTCCAAAAGCAGCACAATGTGCTATGCCCACCCAACACTTGTTACCCAAAGTGACTGAACATGCTCCCTTAGGGCAAAAGAGCAGTGCTTATGAGCTGGACCCTCAGTCTGCCACTTAGAGAAACACTAGAGGCCAGATTTTCAAATGTATTGAATGGCCTAAAGTTTGATTTCAATGGGACTTAGGTGCCTAACCTGCTTAGTTGTTTCTAAAAATGCCACTAGCCATCTTTTAGGTGCCTAAATATCTTTGAAAATCTGACCTTAGTTTTTTCATAACAAGGAGAACTGGGGAGATGGGTGGAGAATCTCTCTATTCCCTTCTCCTCTCTGCACCTACTGCTCCCATGAAAGATATGGGCAGATTCTGCCCTAATTAATTAAAAACATACCCAGATCTATACCCTGCCACTACCTTTAAAGCAAACTCACAGTCCGAGAAATGCAATGTTGCCACAGAGAACAGAGTGAAGCTTAGATTGCTAAACTACAAATCCAAAGCTTGTTTTATTGGCTGAAGATTCAATCATCAGTCACCATTCCTAGATCTGCAGGTCAGTCAACCTCACCTCAGTCCCCGGAAAAATCATGGAGCAGGCCCTCAAGGAATCAACTCTGAAGCACTTAGAGGAGAGGAAAGTGATCAGGAACAGTCAGCATGGATTCACCAAGGGCAAGTCATGCCTGACTAATCTAATTGCTTTCTATGACAAGATAACTGGCTCTGTGGATGAGGGGAAAGCAGTGGGCGTCTTATTCCTTGACTTTAGCAAAGCTTTTGATACGGTCTCCTATAACATTCTTGCCAGCAAGTTAAAGAAGTATGGGCTGGATGAATGGAACTATAAGGTGGATAGAAAGTTGGCTAGATCATCGGGCTCAACTGGTAGTGATCAATGGCTCCATGTCTAGTTGGCAGCCGGTATCAAGTGGAGTGCCCCAGGGGTCGGTCCTGGGGCCGGTTTTGTTCAATATCTTCATTAATGATCTGGAGGATGGCGTGGATTGCACCCTCAGCAAGTTTGCAGATGACACTAAACTGGGAGAAGTGGTAAATATGCTGGAAGGTAGGGATAGGATACAGAGGGACCTAGACAAATTAGAGGATTGGGCCAAAAGAAATCTGATGAGGTTCAACAAGGACAAGTGCAGCGTCTTCCATTTAGGATGGAAGAATCCCATGCACTGCTACAGACTAGGGACTGAGCGGCTAGGCAGCAGTTCTGCAGGAAAGGACCTAGGAGTTACAATTGACGAGAAGCTGGATATGAGTCAACAGTGTGCCCTTGTTGCCAAGAAGGCTAATGGCATTTTGGGCTGTATAAGTAGGGGCATTGCCAACAGATCAAGGGACGTGATCATTCCCCTCTATTCGACGTTGGTGAGGCCTCATCTGGATTACTATGTCCAGTTTTGGACCCCCACACTACAAGAAAGATGTGGAAAAATTGGAAAGAGTCCAGCGGAGGGCACAAAAATTATTAGGGGGTTGGAGCACATGACTTATGAGAAAAAGGCTGAGGGAACTGGGATTATTTAGTCTGCAGAAGAGAAGAATGAGGGGGAACCTGAAAGGAGGTTCCAAAGAGGATGGATCTAGACTGTTCTCAGTGGTAGCAGATGACAGAATGAGGAGTAATGGTCTCAAGTTGCAGTGGGGGAGGTTTAGATTGGATATTTGGAGGGTGGTGAAGCATTGGAATGGGTTACCTAGGGAGGTGGTGGAATCTCCTTCCTTAGAGGTTTTTAACAAAAGATTTCTGACAAAGCCCTCGCTGGGATAATTTAGTTGGGGATTGGTCCTGCTTTGAGCAGGGGGTTGGAGTAGATGACCTCCTGAGGTCCCTTCCAACCCTGATATTTTATGATTCTGTGATCTTTGATCTTGAATATTTAATTCAGAAAAGAAACCTCAAATGCTCATTTTCTTTCACTTTTATTTTTGTTTGTCTGTTTTATTTCTCTTTTCTTTTTGCACAAAGGAGGATGCATATTTCTTTCAAAACTTTCTCCTTTTCAGATCTGATTGAATTATTTATTTCCAATAATTTATCTGGCAATATTTTTTCTATTGTTCTATTCTATTTTTTCTAATCAATCCTGATTTCCATTAAATGATTCATCATTCCAAAATAGTCACCGAATAATTTATGAAAGCAAATTTCAGCCTATGGATTTTTCAGAAACCATTTGCTGATACTTGCATTGTATATTAGCCACTCATTTTTCATGGTGTGTGACTGGACACCTAAATGACATGGTATTCTTTCTATTATGGGACTGGATGATAAACTCTTTAAATGAGTGAATAGTGAATGAACAAGAAATTGTGAATAATTTCTGGTATTAGTTTTTGGATGAATGCTCTTTCATTCCAACATTTGTGAAATTTCCAGGATTTGCAAAAATTTCCACAAATGGATATTTGTGAAAAATGAATTATGTGACCCCTAAAATAAGAGTAAACTCATCTTTGCACCTTTTACTGTAACTTACATCAGCTCGACGTGGGTTTAAAATGCTACTACATCAGAACGGTGACAATTTCTACTTGCTTTGCGCTAGGGTAAATGACCACAAAGAATTCAGGATAACAATTTGGCCCACCACTGTATTTTTTCATGAATTTCTTTTTCTACTGTTCAGTCAGTTGTAGTAATTTTGATAAGCGATTTTCATTGAACTCTAGTATTTCAATCTTCCTAGTCACCACAATGATATTGGGTATATTGCCTTCAGTTACGTATTTAATCTGAATGATTTAACAGGATGCCTTGCATCATTGCAATAACAGGACACCATCAGAAAATGTAAAGAGATGGGGTTTGCTCGCAGACATGGTTAACGAGACTGTGACTGTCAAATGCAGTGCACAGAAGAGGAAGATAAGAGCAATCATCCTGTCCATTTCTGTAAGTGATGTTTAAATGGAGAAATCCTTGAGATTTTGTTAAAGAACTGAGGTTAGTTGTTCATCGCAATTTGCATATTGGGTAGAAGTGGATTAAATGACAGCTTAGAACCTTGCACAGGAGCAGCAACAGAGTCTCTTGATGTCATGGGCCAGACTGTGGCTGTCCCTAATGCATTCACAGGTGAGTAATTTGCAGGAGTAAGATTCTGCTCACACACAGAAACGCCCCCTTGGGAAGACTTCAATGGATCTTGGCTTAGCCATGGAGGGAAGACCATGGACTCTGGACCTCTTGCATTCCACCAACACCTATTCTTCTTGTGCAGGAAGGGGAAAAGGGGCCTTGTCTTTGTGCCCAGCACAAACACCATCAAAGCTGAGTCAGTGCAAATGGGAAAGTAAACTGGACTCAGCTCAAAGGGTGGCATAGATTACTTTATTTTACTGCCTCATTTTCAAGCCTAAGAACAAATGATCAGCCTACTCCTATACTGGTTTTAAATGAAGAATACCCATAGTTGACCATGCACACATTGGGCAAGACACAGATACTTCATTCTAGGCAGTAAAAAGTGCTGTTTGAAAGAGGGTGACTCAAATACATGCAGAAGCCTGAGAAGAGTAGCTTTCTCTCAGAGATCACTGATACAAAGCTTTACAATGAGTATTTCACGTTTCATAGATTCACTGTTTCCACAACTGCAGTTAACATATGACTCAGGTCACTGAGTAGCACCTTACTACATGAGTAGTTCCATGGACATCAGTGGGACTACTTACATAGGGAAGTAATAATCACAGTGAGTCACAGTGGCACACTCAGATCCGTAATGATTGTAGAGAGCTTCCTATAGCGGGGTTTATTCAACTCAGACATTAAACATTTACTTTGTGCCAAATATTGAGATCCTCAATTAGCTTTTACTCAATCCCTACTCAGAAAGCTCCCAACTGCTTTCAGTGTTCCAAGGATTAGTGCACAGAAGGTACCCTGAATGTGCAGATCTCCCCATTCTGTGTGACTTAGTCCTCTGATCTACACTCTATGGAGGCACCAAGGATCTGCATGCGCAGGAGGCCAAGGAGACATGCATAGTCTTGGCAACCAGAGGTAAATCTGCTGAAAAGTTAAGGCAGTTTAAACAAGGCCCCTCTGTGCCATAGGATCCCCTCTTTAGAGGCATGGGCTACAACGTTTAATGCTGGGGGAGAAACCCTCACAATGTGGCTGCAATGGTCTTGCACTGCCATGGAATATGCGGCCTGGAAACATGGCAGAGAAGTCCAAAAACCAGAGGGTCAGATTTCGAGCCCTTGTTCTATCTGTGAGCAGTTAAACATATGAGTAATCTTATTGGCTTCATTGGGGCTGCTTGTAGGAGCAAGCACTCACCAGTGTAAATAAGGGGGTTACTCTATAACCCCAAATGATGGGAGTAAAATTCAGTGAAAGGAACCACAATGAGCTTTTCTGCTCTCAAAGCCCTATGCCAAGGGATTTTCTGCAGGAAGGGCAATCCCCTGAAAGTAAAGGGCTCTGGGCTTGGCCTTTGTGAATCAGTTTATTGTACAAATTATTAAACAGAATGAGGTGAATTATTTTTTACATTTCAGCTCAGTAAACTTGGTCTTTACTAAGTTGGGGAAAATACATCATGTTCAGTTGGTTTCTGACTTGTTCGTTTATTTTGTATTCCCCCAGTTTAAAAAAAAAGTGCTGTAGTTTTTAAAATTCAAATTTTGCAGACCACTGGTCCATAATATGAAGTAGTCACAATTGACAAAACTGCCATATTGTCAATGTTACACAAGCAAGTACTGTGCTTGGACAGAAACCTCCAAAGTTTGAAAAGCTGCAGAGGGAATGGCGTTCAATGGGACAAACAGAGAATATATGAAGCAATATAAGTCAGACTCCCATACAGCTACTTACACCCACTCTCTGGATATTTAAGGAAATCTAAGTTGGTGAACCTTATATAACAGGGGGTTGGCAGAAGGAATAGTTTTAAGTAGCTCTCATCTTCCTTTACCTACCACCTTTGTATGTAAATTACTCCCTTATACATTGACAAGGTGAGTGTAAGTAGCTGTAATGGAGTCTAACTGATTAGAAGGGTGCCTAACCTGTGAATTTGGTCCGGAAAGTGACATTTGAATAAAACCTCCTCTGCAACACTTTAAGAATATGGGATTAAAGTTTCACTTTTAATAAAATTTATATAACACAAATTTCATATTATAAAACTGATCTGATCCCACTCCATTTCAGTAGGACTTTATATATGATAATCATTAGAGCCCTTAAGCATGCAGGATGTGCTACTCTTAATATACATTGACATTGTAATGGCATTCAGGCAGTGAATCATTATGCCCTATTGAGAACTAATGAATCTATGCTATAAATTTAACACAATAGATCTTGCAAATGATGCATGTTATAGGGCTGTCTTAGGCCTTATGAGGTAGGACTTGACTCTGTGGCTTAGTGCAAGGATGTTGCAGGGGAACAAAGGATTTCCATTTCTACTGCTCTAAATCAGAGTTTAGGTCCCTTTCTGGACCCCCAGCATACTCTAAAATGAGGGAATAATGTCCATATCTGGTGGCATCCCAAAGATAGACTATGGTGGAGTAGCTCGTCTGTGACTTATGAAGATCATGGAAAAACATCAGGTCATGCAGGCAGCAAGGCCAATAAGTCCCAAAGATAGCAAAATAAAGGGTTTAAGGAGATATCAAGTGGGTATAGTGAAGCAGTCATAAGCAATCAAGCCAGAATGGCTGAAAGGAGTATGTTACAGCTTGGTTTGTAAAGCATATCAGACCTCAAACCCATTCTCACTTTTACCAGGTTTAAGGTTCCATGAAAACTTGCACAGCTTTAATTCTCATGAAACTTCAACTGCATGAAAGCTGCAACTTAAGAGGTTTGGACAAGCATCCAAACGTTAAAAATGTCTATACAGAAAAAAAGCATCCTCAACTGATTTGAGGTTTGCTCAGTATGAGTAAGAACACATATTTTCCCCATATAGTACTTCAGTAATATTGACTCACAGAGCGTGTTA
The DNA here is from genome assembly GCF_965152275.1 of Natator depressus. Lineage (NCBI taxonomy): Eukaryota > Metazoa > Chordata > Testudines > Cheloniidae > Natator > Natator depressus. The sequence continues at coordinate 142,679,866 of NC_134234.1, forward strand.
GCTAGAGAAGGAGTCATAGACATGGTTTGAAATTTCCTTGCTGAAATGTTCATTTAAAATATATTAGGGATGGTGATTGGGGATAATGCACTTCTTAGGAAGGTGCTAGTGATTGTGTGCTAGGTGTTTGTTTTGCAACCATCATTAATATTTATTTAGTAATTGTACTTAGACTGAGAAATCTTTTATTAACATGAGTCAAACTTAATCATATAGCAATTGTTCAGTTCATCCTGAAAAAAAATCTTACATTGCCATCTGTTGAAGACTAATAGGGACTCACAAGGGAAGAGGAGGAGAGTGAGGTCACCCATTGAATTGAAAGGGGAATATTATGAGTTCCTTTTTCCATCTCATGAATCTCAACTATTTTATAGCCACTACTGCTATGAACATACTACATTAAAAAGTCAACATTTGCCAGCAGACACTACACTCTTATGGCAGGAACTTCTCATTCTAGGTACGGGGGAAATTATAGTACGTCAAATATTACTGTCTGGTCTGTAAGTGTTGACTTTTTAATGGCCACTTCTGTAGTACAGGTAACAGGACAAATGGTTTTAGGATATTAAATGCCTTATGTCAACTTTTGAAAATACTCAGTGAAAACAGTAAGGTTCGTACATGTTACTTTTGGCCCAGTGGTCCCCAAAGAGACAGCCATATGATAAGGGGTTCAGAAGGTCATTGTACTATATGTCCTCTGCAATGATAAACACAGAGGGATGACCTTTTCCAATGAATTGTGTTTAACAACCCTAATAATAAAAGGCAAATGAGACCACCGAAGTATGCCAGCTAGAATGGATGTGAAGGATGGAGGAGAGAAGGGAATTATAGACGACCTGAGGCTGTGAGCCTGGGATACAAGAAGGATGGTGAAATTATGTGCTGTGCAGATGAAGGGAAGCAGCAGATTGGTTTTTGTTGTGCAGAAGAAGATGGAGGAGTTCTATTTTTCCTGTTCTGATTGTAAGTTGAGAGCGGGAGACCCCTGAAGAGATGACAGAGAGAAAGTTGCATTTACCAACAGAGGGAAGAAGAGAGAGGGGAAGACATGAAACCCCCATGGGAGATGCTGAAAGAGTGGTCAAAAAGGCAGAAGGAAAACCAGTCACAGAGCTGGTGACAGAGTATTATGAAGGTAAAAGTGATAAACACACAGAGAAAAGTAGGACTGGAGAAGAGGCCTTTAGAATGAGCCAGGACGAGGTCATCAGTGATATACATGAGTGGAGTCATAAAGGACAAGAAGAGAGTTAGACAAAGTACAGGACTGGCCACAGACAAAATAATATGGAGTAATATGACTCCACTCATGTGTATCACTGATGACATTTTCATGTATCCTAATGTGAATTAATATTAAAATCTTACAGAATTACAAATTACTTTAAATGTCTGCCACTACCGAGTTCTGAGATATACCTTCCACCCTGGGACATAATAGCCACTGCTGAATGTGAATGAAGAAAGAGGGTAAAAGGTGGTGCAAATTCTCTTGCACTCTGGGGCTTCCACTGTTATCAGTGCTGTAGAATGAGATCTTCAGAAATGAAAGCCTCCCTCCTCTAGCTGTAGTGGTATTCCTTCTTCCTCCTGCAAAGCATCTCTCATCAGCCATTTTAGCTCCAGGGGTACAGAATGAGGCTTCTCTGGCAACAGTCACACGGTATTGGATGCTGTATTCAGAACTTATCTCCTTTAATATTTTGAGTAGATGCTAGTGCAAGCATTCTATATAACACTTTCACTACATGAAGCTGTACTTTGTGAAGTTGAAACTGGATGCTTTCCACCCCTTCCCCCGGAGGAAAATGACTGCCATACTCAGTTGCTTCAGTTTTACCCAACTTTGTCAACATATTTATCCTACAAATATTTATTTTTGAATCAGACATTGTTATGCACTTTTATAACTGAAAAGATGCAGGGGAAATTTATACGGCCTGTGAGTTCTGAAATAAAACCTTGAGTATGGAATGTATCATGTAACCCCTATGCAAAGAGTCTGCTACAAAGTCTATACACTACTTAAGCACCGCGAAAGCCTTGTTTAGAGTAAGACATAAGTAGGGCATTTGCAGGCTCCCTTCACAGGGGTACAATTCACACTGTCAGAACAAGCATCACAAAGTGAAAGAAGACCTGAGTATTTCAGAAGGGTGTTCTCAACTTTTTCTGATAGCTTGTGTTGCTAGGGAAACTGTATCTTTTGTCTGAGCCTACTCAGAGCAGCTGGCTCTCAAATAATGTAGATTAGAATACATTATATTTAACTAGGAGCATGGAGTGGAATAAATTAAAATGTAAAAAAAAGTTTGATGATCAAATGTGTTTATGATACAAAATATGGTCATTAATAGTATAGTTCTCAGTCGGTAACATACAATATCATATTCTGAGCCATCTCAGTCATGTTGATAGCAATATGACATCACACTATGGCTGGCTCCACCCCAACCAGTCTGCCAGTGAATAGCAGCTGCAAAGCTGGTTTAGCTTGGAATTCTTCAATGTTTGAGAACCCCATGGGAGCACAGAACTAAAGTACCTTGCTCTATGCCACCCTTTCATGGATCCTCTGGCACAGTGAGAGTTGCTGGGGGAAGAGGCCGCCCTTGCAATCCAGTGATCCCCCGCTGCTAGAAAACACCCTTGGGGGCTGCTGTAGCCTGCTGCAAGTTAAAGCAGCACACTGAAGCAGCTCTAACTTGCTTCAGGGGCCAAACTGGACCCTGGACAGCCTCAGGATCAATTGGCATAAGGTGGCATAAAAACACTCTTGGCTCCCTTTTGCTTCTAAAAAAAATGCAGACCATGATTTAAAATACTCTGTGTTATAGTATCCATTTGAAGGAGGAGTATAATTTTGTGCTATAGCAATGTAAAACTCCTGAGAAATAACTCACATGGATGAAACATATACCTGACATTTTGCTATTTACATCCCTTTTCCCCTATGATGTAAACCTCAGGGGTTTTTAAGCCAATTTTTTTTAAACCCTCCGATTTCCTTTGCAGATCAGTTATTTCAGCCATCTTATCCCTGTTCTTTTCCCTCCTAATATAAGTCTTTCCAAAATGCTTCTAGGCATGCTACTAGTTCTAAATGGTATGAATTAATTAATCTTCATAAACAGCAAGCTCTCTCTCTCATGGTATCAGTAACAAGTTTTTAAAAAATCCTGTATTTGTCACTGAGAAGTTTCTGTTCTAACGTAGCTGAGACACCATCATTTTTTGTAGTTTCTTTTGTTTTTCGAGCACTGACGCTATTCATCTAAACAGTTTGTCACACACTGCACAGCATAGGTTGGCTTGGTTCCCAGCCATCTTCTCCCAAATCTAATTGTCTGCTTCCCTGTCATCAGCAGCCAGCTGTGGTCTATTTTGGCTATGTTGTATCTCAAATACAGAGCCATATTCTTTAGAGCACATATACATTAGAGCACAAAGGAGATCAACAATCTGCGCTGTTAAATTCTGTGGCAAGAACCTCTAAATTCTGTGGCAATGATAATTAATTATACTTCCTTCACTCCCATCTCCCCAGCTCTAGGACGTATAGTTAAAAATACTCATTAACATAAAACTACTCACTGAGTATTTTCAGTAATGATAATTTTTCATGATGGGTTTTTGTCAATATGCTCTGCAATCGGGTATGACTCTATTGGCTTCAGCAGTCACTATGCTGTCTAGGCAGCCTGGTTCAGAACCTTCTTCCTCCACATACACTAAGTAAGAAGGAGCTCTCGCAGATGGCTTCAGCAGCTCATCTCTGTGCGCCTTAGCTGCTGCACTGCTCCCCAAAGAGCTTTGCTGGCCAGCCTAAACTCTGGATGCAGGTTGGATTCCCACTCAGTAGGACAGTACAGCACAGCACAGGGAGACAACAAAAGAGACAAAATGATGAATTCCACAGGAAAAATGTTGAATTCTGTGGCCTCTTGGAAAAATGTCATATTCCTTGGCTATGGCATCATGGAGTCCATAGGGCCCTGAATGAGGCTGTTTACCCCTCTCACAGTAATTATTTCAGGGTCTCTGTAGTCTTAGGCTGGCATCACTGTATTGGTTTATACTTAGTTCACTGTTTCAAAATTAGCTTTGCAATCCTGATTTCATGAAACCAAATTTTAGATGAAGTCTCATATTCTGGGGTGAGTTCCACGGGTGCACAATCATAGAATATATAGGACCTTTTAAATGTATCTAGGTTTTAGTTTCAGTATGTTTCTGATTTCTAAGTGTGAGCACAAAAGAGGTTCCCGAGAGGCACAACATAAAAGTCAGAGCCCTGGAGAAAGGGGGACAAAGGTGGGTGTAAGCCTAGATTCAAACTGTGCTGGGGTCACAGTTCTATGGCAGCCTACTCACGTTTGCCTCTATGGACTTATGCAGCCCAGACTGACTATAGCACTATGAGCACTCCTACTCTTGCCCCGATACATGCCCTCCCACTTCGAGTATGCCCCCTGCAGTAGGGGCTGCAGAGGGTCATAAATGCTGGCTATACACACTCAAGTTCTTCACTATACCACTGAGGCCTCTTTACAGAAGCATATAGAAGACTGGGTGTGTGCCAGGATCTGGCCTCTTCACTGTATTACAGAGATTATACATATATACATTAACATACAAATATACGTGGTTGAGACTTTTTTAAAAAATGGGAGCAGATAGGGTCTCATCACTTCTGCAAAAAAACAGTGAAAGTCTACGTCTAAAGGCCTAGCTCAATGGCATAAAATTGTAGGGGGCAGGAAGGAGGCTGACATTTGGCTTAGCAGGAGAATGTTTCTTTATATGTTTGAGTTCACAAATGTGGGCTTCCAGATGAACTTTAAGGCATTAGTTCATGACCAACCTCTTGCAATCAGAACTGCGGGGCTCCCACACCAATCATCAGTCTATCAGTATTGCAAACAGTGGGGTCCCGGAAATCATTGGAAAACTACATTCAATCACTTTTTTAAATGCAAGGCTCAGCATCATTGATGTTGTTGAAGAAGAGTCACATCGCTTCTGGTTAGGTCAGTATATAAGGATAGGCTGATCTGCATTTGTCATATAATAAGTTTAAATGTAGGGAAGCTCTCCTGTGTTGTATGAATGTTTTATGAGATAGGAATTAAACAGCCTCATTTACTTAGGTTTTATGAGCTCTTTAAAAAGCCTTTACACTGAATTATACATCATTGTGGTATTCTTAAAACAAAGGAATTGTGTTCTAGTTCACAACCTCCTAGGGTAACTCAGATGTTTTTGTGAAGATTTAACTTAAGGAGAGGGGCATGACAATTCCATTATAAGAGTGTTTTTGTTTGTCTTATCTTTTGTGTTGGTGTGAATGAAAGATTCCTCCAGCTGGAGCTATTAAGGTAAGTATAAACTGGGTGGGCAAAGAAACTCATCTCTCAGGTTTGAGGATACCCATTACAGTGACTTGTCGTAGGGAGTTGAGGATTGGTGATGGCAGAAGGCACCTCATTTTAGGCAGATCTCACACCTTCTAATATACACTCATCTGGCTAAGGTGGAACAGATCATTCAGATTCCTCCATATAACTGCCAGTTTTGCTGTGAATAAAACCAACACAATTCATATTTCTAGCATGGAAAATCAACTGGATCTAGCATTTATCCCTGAGAACTGATGGAATGATGATTATGCAGGCCCAATCTGTCATGGCTGGTTTCAGCTGAAAATTCAGTGATCCAGGGAGTTATTGAAAAGGGGAAGCAGCTGAGATATCTCCTCCAGCTTGCAATATACAAGATGGCCAGGCATTAAGTAATTTGGCCATTTCCTGTTCTCTGATGCAGGAACAAAATTAATGATACTGCTGATGTGCAGATCCTGGAAGGGTAATTTCATGAATTCTCTAAGTAGGTGTCAGTGAGGCTACTGCAGACTCTGAAAACTATAAATCATAAAACCTAACACAATTTTAATATTCATAAGTATATATATAACTAGTGCGTTAGACTTTGTGAATTATTTCACATATATATTTTCAAATAAAACCGTTTTATTATGAATATTCCATCTAGTTTTAATCTGTATGTATATCATTAAGTATATTCTATTGGTTTTTTTGGAGAATATTAACTAAATATTAAGTAAAGTCTGACATTCATATCGATCTGTGTATTGAAATAGGCTACACTAGTGTTGTTATGGAACTCGCTCTACGTTCTACCTTGCATTACAAGTTTCTATGGATCTCGATGATGGAGGTTTTTTCTGCTAATATTTGGTAGGAAGCCCCCTTTACAATTGACATTAGGCTAAAAACAGAAGAATTTCAAAAACACACTACTTGTGCAGTATTATAGCTATATAATGTGGGCTCCTTATACTTAGATTGATTATGTCATACAATAATGTGGTCTTTCGTAGCTCATTGTTTCTTAAAATATCCTCTGCAAACTATGGTTCATTCACTTCTCCCAAATGGAATAACCACTAGAGTTGTGGGTGCTCACCAGGTCTCCTATACCTTTCAGGGATTTGGCCCATTACTACTGTAATGTGCAGAGACACAAAATAAAATGAACATATATACACAAAAGAGTGGTTCCTTTTCGCAGAGTATGTGACACACTATACTATATTTAAAGTTACTTGGAAACTGAAGACGCCAAATGACTGAGAACGGTAATGGTTTTTATTGTATCCCACTAGCCATGTCTTCAGCCTGACACTGTACACAGCATGTTTTCGCAGTGGGAGTACCTATATGACAGCTAGAGGTGAGATTGATATTAATTCTGAAATTTAGTCCATTTTGACTGTCTGATCTTGACAAGAGAAGATCAAAAACACACAGTAAAGTTATTCTGTTTTATTTGTGGGGCTTAGATCATATATCAAAGCTCAGTAAATATGTAATATTTGAATGAATCATCAAAAAAAAATCACTGGTTTGGGCTTTCTGCAAGTATAATATGAAAAGGGAAAATAGGATAGACAAATGTGAATCTTATCAAATCACATCAGCCACTTTCAAATCATGGGTGCAAAATACCTAATGATAAAGCTAAATGTTGATGTTACATTCACCAGATAGAAGTGGCTGTAAAAACATATAGACATAACTCATTTTTAATGGTTATCTGTCATAGATGGATGGAGACTGGCTATAACTGCTGATCAATTGTGGTTAGAAATATACATTTCGTATAAAAGTTCATAGAAGTTTTAAAAAGGTTATAAAAAGCACTAGGGGCCCCATTCTATAATCCTTATACAAGCAAAGCTTCTATTGGTTTTGGCTGAATATAGCCTCCGTAGCACACATTTATAATTCTTAAGAAAATGAACACAGGGATCAGAAAAGTTCACTAGATTCAGCAGAGATTTCAGGGCACTGGAAAGTGTCATTTAACAAAAATTTTATTTTATAATTTTATAATTTAAAATTAGGGTTAAAAAAAGACATGTCTGGAAATACAGTATAGACCTTTAAGCACTGTATACTGTAGGGAGCATCTTGAAAACTATATTAAGGCAGATGTTAGACAGTACGAGCAAAACTCAGTTATCTGCAGGGCAGCCACTCCGGATTTAAGCATTGGAAGTCATGCTGAACAAATTTTCTGGAGTTCTGAGATGATAAAAGTACCGTGACACATGAAGGGAATTCAATGGATGTTAGAGATAGGTGGTTAATAGGGATTTCTGATACTAATATCTTTTAGAATTGACAAAAAAGATGCCAGTTGTGCATGTACTTAGCTAGTCTACATAATAAATATTACTAATTTTCTCTTTCTTCAGGGCAGGGACTGTCTCTTATGTGTTTGCATAGGGTCTACTACAGTGATGCCCTCTCTGACTTTGATTGGGGCCACTGGATGCTATAACAATACTGCCATAACAGAATTCTAAAACTATCAGACAACGCCTTATATGAAAAGGATTAATAACTAGGGAAACTAATAATTGATTTAGACTAAAACTGGGAGCTGGCCAGAAAACTGTCTTGAGTGAAGGAGAAAAAGAGAAACTTTTTATTTTAGCAAGTGGTTATAATACTTCAGGAATCAAGTTTGGATGTTGTGAGGGGTTAATATGCTCTTGCCTCTTGGTCTGGCCCTGTCAGAGCCCAGCCTCTGCAAGAACAACTTCTGTGTGTTCAAGAATTAGAGATGTATAGGAGCGGTTGTGAATTTTTCCAAAGGTATGTACAGGGTCAGACCCCATTTATGGCAGTTACATTATCTAGGACACATTGACTAGACAGACTTACTCCCCCAGAGGGGAGACATGCCGCTGCTTCTGGGAGCTGCCCGGAGCCACGGCACACGTGGAGCAGGGCAAGCCCCAGACCCTGCTCCCCAGCAGGAGCTTGAGGGTCGGATTAAAATGTCTGAAGGGGTGGATTTGGCCCCCGGGCTATAGTTTGCCCACCCCTGGTCTAACTGGCTGCTATCTATGGTTACTGACTGCTAAGTAAGCTTGTCCAAGATCTTCTCATCAGATTACAACCTTATAGTGTATTTGTTTTTTATCTTCATTGATTTCAAGCTCCATTTTCCCTGACACTTCCTTCATGTCATACTTGTACTATATATTCTCTCTCTCTTGCAACAGCTAGGCCATCAACATATTCACAGATTTTGTGCAGGCCATTTAAATTCACCCCATCCTGAACATTTCTCAATGATTGTACTATTTTTTTCATAGTCATGTTAAAGAGTACCATACCAGAAGCAGAGAGTAACATGAAACTGGAAAGAGAAGCACAAGTGCACATGATTATTACTGCCCTACCAGTCTCCACTGATAAAATACAGGGGATGAGAGAAGACTTTTATGCAGATGTAAAACTCCAGGGCCTCAAAATTGCAATAGTTGAGATCTGGTCAGAGGCAAAGAGAGAAATCTTCATCATTAGTTATGAGTTAACGGTGGTGATGTAACTCTTACAGGAGAAAAAATAGTGATTCCAAGCAACATAAGGAAAGAAATGCTTTGTCTTATTCATGAATGATAAGTGTGGAATTATGCCAATGGAGAACCTGAGAAATACTACACTGGGCTAGAATAAACACACTGACTTCTGACATGACTTAGAAATATGTCAGATATGCTGACCTCACCATGAAGTATATGAAGAACCTTGAATCATTGGCATATACAAGAAAGACTTTGTGGAATGGCAACCAATTAACCTCTCTTCTTTTGAAGTGAGAAGCTCTTTAGCTGTGTATTTAAGGTGTTTGTGTCTAAAATCTAGTGACAGCTCAGGCTCTGTGGCCCAATTGGTTAGCACATTTGGCTGTTAACCAAAAGGTTGGTGGTTTGAGCCCACCCAGGGATGCGGTCCTGCTTTTTTGGGGGTTGGACTAGATGACCTCCTGAGGTCCCTTCCAACCCTGATATTCTATGATTTAGATTGGGAGAATCAGTGTTTTATTATCTGAAAAGTATACCTGCAAACCATTGTCAATGGCAACACTAGTACAATTTAGTTGTATTACTACAACTACTAGTAGTAGAAGATTCAAAGCATGGAGGCTGTGATCGTTTACACGGTTTCCAAATTATTCAAAGTCAAATACAGCTTGCTCAGGAAGGACGGGCAGGATAAAAAGGGAGAAGGCATTGCCTTAAAGACTGAGAGGGGACATGATAACAGTTTTCAAGTACATAAAAGGTTGTTACAAGGAGGAGGGAGAAAAATTGTTCTTAACCTCTGAAAATAGGACAAGAAGCAATGGGCTTAAATTGCAGCAAGGGCAGTTTCAGTTTCACTGGAATAAATTGCCAAGGGAGGTTGTGGAGGTTGTGGAATCTCCATCATTGAGGATTTTTAAGAGCAGGTTGGCCAAACACCTGTCAGGGATGGGCTAGATAATACTTAGTCCTGCCATGACTGCAGGGGACTGGACAAGAATCCCTCTCGAGGTTACTTCCAGTCCTATGCTTCTAAATGGGCTAACAGAATGGATCATTGAAAAAATTTTAAAAATACAGCTAAGAATTTAATGCAAACTCCACCCCCCCCCCCAACTAACATTCAGAAATACTCCTCAAGATTTGACCTTGAGATCTGCTGGAAAAGTCTCACAGTCACTTGGAGTGGCAGTGTGGCCCATTGGGTAGGGCAGGTGAATGAGAGTCAGAAGACATAGGCTCTAAACCTACCCATGCTACTGACTTGCTGTGTGACCTTGAGGAGGTCATTGCACTTCTCTGTGCTTCTGCTTCTCCCCTTCTCTTTTCTTCATAGAGTACAGACATTTCAGGGCAGAGATATTTGTTGTGATGTTTGCACATTGCCTAGCATGGTGGAGCACCACGTTCTTGGGCCTCTAAGCATTACTTCAATACATAAATACAATAACAAAGAACATTCTTTGTTGCGGGAAGTTGTTGTCTCATGTGCCCACTGAGTCAAAAAGTGTTCAATTACATTTTCTGGCTTTTTCATTCTTCCTTCTGCATAATGCTATTTATTATATTAATTATTATTATGACTATTATTAATTAATTAAATCACAGTCTTGTTGCAGCATAAGACACCAGGGAAGACACATTCCTATGTTGAGAATTTTACCATCCAACTGGCAACGTGTTCTACAAATTCTTTTTTGAAGCAATTTTTGAGGGACATTAAATAGTAGCCACGTAATAGACCCTCAAAATGTGTGCATTCATATTTTATACTTTTTTGACACTAGTTACTGCTAGAAATAAAGGATTGCTTGTCAAAAATTTCTTATGGGCTACTTTCAAAGAAATAAATGAGGTCAGATGACTATTTGACTCAAAGATGTGTTTTAATCACATTATTTTTGAAAATGAAAAAAATATTTCTTTTGATGACCTGATTATTACATTATTATATTCTTCTTCTAGCATCTAGTGAAGTCCCCTATGACCACTGATTTACATCAAAGTTTTGCTGACAATTCAGCCTTCTCAGCTTATTCTTATAACTAGGAGAAGAAATGCAATGTAGTTTAGTTTGGATTATTCACTAGAGGGCAAAGGAGATGAAATTCAATTAGATGGGAGAAGAACAGTAAAATGTTACTATCCTGCAGTTTTCATAGTGCTACATAAGCCTAAGACCCCAAATATATATGACATGACAGATGACTGGAAAGGTGCTTTATTAGATCGTGTGTGTGTGTGAATTTCATCTCTGGTACTAAATACACTGATTGGTCAGAACAGCCTTTGAAAAAGGCTTTACACAAAGGAAACAAACATTTTAATCAGGATTGTCAAGCGATTAAAAAATTAATTGTGATTAATTGCTCAATTAAAAAAAATAATCGCAATTAATCACACTGTTAAACAATAATAGAATACCATTTATTTAAATATTTTTGGATGTTTTCTTCATTTTCAAATATATTGATTTCAATTACAAAACAAAATGCAAAGTGTACAGCGCTTACTTTGTATTTTTGATTGCAAGTATTTGCACTGTAAAAAAACAACAGAAATCGTATTTTTCAATTCACCTAATACAAGTACTGTAGTGCAATCTCTTTATCCTGAAAGTTGAATTTACAAATATAGAATTATGTACAAAAATAACTGCATTCAAAAATAAAACAATGTAAAATGTTAGAGCCTACATGTCCACTCGGTCCTACTCCTTGTTAAGCCAATCGCTCAGACAAACAAGTTTGTTTACATTTGCAGGAGATAATACGGCCCAGCTCTTGTTTACAATGTCACCTGAGAGTGAGAACAGGCTTTCTCATGGCACTGTTTTAGCCAGAATCGCAAGGTATTTACAGGTTTCAGAGTAGCAGCTGTGTTAGTCTGTATTCGCAAAAACAAAAGGAGGACTTGTGGCACCTTAGAGACTAACCAATTTATTTGAGCATAAGCTTTCGTGAGCTACAGCTCACTTACGTGCTAGATGCACTAATGATTCATATGTCTCTTCATGCTTCAACCACCATTCCAGGGGACATAAGTCCATGTTGATGATGGGTTCTGCTCAGTAAGAATCCAAAGCAGTGCAAACCGACGCATGTTCATTTTCATCATCTGAGTCAGATGCCACCAGCACAAGGTTGATTTTCTTTTTTGGTGATTTGGGTTCCATAGTTTCTGCATTGGAGTGTTGGTCTTTTAAGACTTCTGAAAGCATGCTCCATATCCTGTCCCTCTCAGATTTTGGAAGGCACTTCAGATTCTACAACCTTGGGTCGACTGCTGTAGCTATCTTGAGAAATCTCACATTGGTATCTTCTTTGCATTTTGTCCTTTCTGCAGTGAAAGTGTCCTTAAAATGAACCACATGTCCTGGGTCTGAGACTGCTATAACATGAAATACATGACAGATGCATGGAAAACAGAGCAGGGGACATACAATCAGTGGTGAGCTGGAGCCAGTTCGCACCGGTTCGCTAGAACCAGTTGTTAAATTTAGAGGCCCTTTTAGAACCGGTTGTTCCACGAGGGACAACCGGTTCTAAAAGGGCTTCTAAATTTAACCGGCCAAAAGTGTCGCCTTAGGCGCCGACTCCAGGGATGCTCCAGGGCTGGAGCGCCCAAGAGGAAAATTTGTTAGGTCAGCAGAGCACCCACCAGCAGCTCCCTGTCCCACCCCCGGCCCCAGCTCACCTCCGCTCCGCCTCCTCTCCTGAACACGCCGCCCTGCTCTGCTTCTCTGCCCCCCTGACTTCCCGCGAATCAGCTATTCATGCGGGAAGCTGGGGCAGCTGAGAAGCAGGCTGCAGCTTCCCACTCAGGCCCCAGGAGGCAGAGGTGAGCTGGGGTGGGGGGGGCGCGAGGAGGGCCGCCTGTGCCGCAGAAGGTAACCCGGTGGGGGGGCACGCAGGGGAACCGCTCCCCACCACAGCTCACCTCCGCCACCCTCGGCCTGAGAGAGAAGCTGCGGCTTGCTTCTCAGCCCTCTCCGGCTTCCCACCGAACAGCTGATTTGCGGGAAGCTGGGGTAGGGGGCAGAGAAGCAGAGCGTGGTGGCACGTTCAGGGGCGGAGGCAGAGCAGAGCTGAGGTGAGCTGGGGCCGGGTGCAGGGCGGGGAGCTGCCGGTGGGTGCTCTTCACCCACCAAATTTTCCCCGTGCGTGCTCCAGCCCCGGAGCACCCAGGGAGTCGGCGCCTAAGGTGCCACTTTTGATGTGATCAGTGGGGGAGTGGCTGCTTCCCCCCTAGCTATGCTTCCCTGCCCCTAGGAGCCAGAGGGACCTGCCGGATGCTTCCTGGGAGCTGCCCCAGGTAAGCATCTCTGGAACTCCCCACCTCGCCCCCCGGCAGGTGCCTCTGGCTCTTCGGGGCGGGGCGGGTGGGCACCCACTATGGTGGCCTATGAGACCCTCCTGCCCGGTTCTGGGGGCAGTCAGGGGACAGGGGAGGGGGGGGGTCGATGGGGCAGGTATCCTGGGGGGGGGGGCGTCAAGAAACGCGGGGAAGGAACGATAGGGCAGGAGTCCCGGGAAGCGGGGGTGGGCAACGACCCCCTCGTGGGGTGAGGAGGGAACCCGTTAAGTTTTTGGCAGCTCATCACTGCATACGATTCTCCCCCAAGGAGTTCAGGCACAAATTTAATTGATGCATGGAAGCATGTCCTCTGGAACGATAGCCGAAGCATGAAGGGGCATATGAATGTTTAGCATATCTGGCACATAAATACCTTGCAATGCCAGCTACAACAGTGCTGTGTGAATGCCTGTTCTCACATTCAGGTGACATTTTAATTAAGAAGTGGGCAGCATTATCTCCTGTAAATGTAAACAAATTTGTTTCTCTTAGCGTTTGACTGTACAAGAAGTAGGACTGAGTGGACTTGTAGGCTCTGAAGTTTTACATTGTTTTGTTTTTGAGTGCAGTTATGTAACAAAGAAACCTACATTTATAGGTTGCCCTTTCACGACAAAGAGATTGCGCTACAGTACTTTTATGAGGTGAATTGAAAAATACTATTTCTTTTGTTTATCATTTTTACAGTGCAAATATTTGTAACAAAAATAATATAAAGTGAGCAGTGCACACTTTGTATTCTGTGTTGTAATTGAAATCAATATAGTTGAAAATGTAGAAAAACATTCAAAAATATTTAATAAATTTCAGTTTTTATTCTATTGTTTAACAGTGTGATTAATCATGATTAATTTTTTTGAGTTAATCACATGAGTTTACTGCGATTAATCAACAGCCCTAAAAATACTATTTCTCCTATTTCATCTACAGTGCAAATATTTGTAATAAAAATAATATACACTTTGATTTCAATTACAACACAGAATACAATATATATGAAAATGTAGAAAAACATTCAAAATATTTAATACATTCAATTAGTATTCTATTGTTTAACAGTGCAATTAAAACTACGATGAATCTCGATTAATTTTTTTTAAGTTAATTGCGTGAGTTAACTGTGATTTATCGAAAGCCCTAATTTTAATACAATCAATTGTAGGTAAAACTGTTCAGAACAGATTTGATTTATGGCTCTTGGTAGACCAATATTCAGGTTTGATGCTGAATGCCATTTTGTCTTTGAATTTCCATTCAACAGCAGCTTAAACATCAGATGCTTAGATTTAAAATATTAATAAAATACTTTTCCTGTTTTAGATGTATCCTGAATAGGAACAAATATCTTATCTGGGTAGCTTGAACAAGGATTGGTTATTATATATGCTCTTTCTCCAAACTGGAAATACAAACTAGCTTTGCAATAGCTGTATCTACACAAGAATGACATTTGCTTTCTGTTAGCACTAAAGTTCCCCATCCCAAATTCAAATACAATTTGAAAAGAAAGACATTCATTCATATTATCCAGGATGGCTCAGAAAATATCAGAGCTTTACTGTATCATATGGGATTAGACTCAGCTACAAATAATTGTGCTACAAGGTATCAGGAAAGCTGTTTAGAAAAAGGGAGAAAACATCAGAAAAATGCACATTTTGAAATTTAAATTAGCACTAGATTTAAAAAAAAAAGTAATGGCACCCATGAGTTCACCTTTCTCAGTGAGAGAAATGTTCATTTGAGTTTTGAGCATTAAGGTTTCAGCTGCAAAGGCAGATGCTTTGAAGAAGCCATCACAGCTTGTCATGGGAGAAGGCAGGTGGATTTATATTAAAAATGTTTGGCCTGAAAAAAAAAGTGACATGAAAGATTTCCATGAAGATTGCTCATTACTTCTCTGATTCCTGATTCCCTTTTTTGCAACGATGATACGCCACATAAGATTACTCACTCTAAGTGGCTGGCCTGAGAAAGAAGTTACTCTTGGATGCCTTGGGTCTCAGGCTGGTTACTTTTTTTACTACGGCCACTCCAGGAGAAGGCATAGCTGGCTCCTTTTTCAGGAAGCTGTCTTTTTTCAGGTAGGCGAGTTTCACTCAGGGCCACTATCTGGATGTTACATCTGGTGAGTTCTCCACTAGCTAGAGCTGTTCTTCTCTCTGGTCTAGCTGCTTTTGTGCAGTCCAATAATGTGTTCACATTCTGAGCACCGCTGGCGAGAGGTGTCACCTTGGTCCTTTTTTTTTCAAATTATTTGTCTTTTTGTGTGATTTTTGACCGCTTTAGAGGGATCCCCATCAGCCACAAGATGCTGACCAGGGTTAAGATGAAACAGATAATTTTTAGGGCACCTTTTCTTGTCTTTTCCTCATACTGAGGAAGTGAGCAGTATGATCCTAAATAGGACTGCTCAGTCACCCGGGGGCTGCTGAATTCCACTGCTACTTCAGTCCAGTGAAAAGCAACCATATACCCTGTGATGCCTCGGTGCAGGTCTGCAGCTACAGCTCCCAGTGTATCCACATCTGCTGCTTTGCTGCTCACCCATCACCACAGGACTTGAGCAGGGGGATGAGTAGTTTATGTCATGACTAGCACGTGAACTGGATTTAAGTGAGGAAAAGTTGCGCAGAGTCTCCCTCACTCTCTCTTCCAGGCCTGTCTGAATCCAGTGGCACAACAATGTCAGGATGTCTGGAGACAGGTCTGAGTGCAGTGGAAGGCCATCAGGTCCTACTGCACCCGAACTGATGTCCTAGGCCATCCACACAGCTCTCACCATCCACTTTCACAGTTAGAAAGATAAGCATATCTGCTTCACCACCTGGTCCACCAGAGAAGACTTTTCAGAGGGAGCCAGGTGTAGCTGTCTACTCTGGTCAACAGTCGCAGGTAGCATCATCTACTGTTACTTACAGTAGCACCCGTAGCCTGACCTGTCTTGAGAAGTTCAGACCGTGTTTCAGCTGAAACCTCACCTCAGATCTGTTCGCCAAGAGTGGCCTGACCAGGAGTACAAGATTGCTATGCCAGACAGCAGGTGCTCCTGTAGTGCTCCAGCCCATGCATGTTTTGCAAGGTGTGGCAGGGTGCAATCTCCCAAGTCCAGAGCAGCTCTTTAACTCCCTCCTTTCCAGTGTTGGGTTTGTAAACCCTGCATGTGCATCAGCAAGACCAATCTTTCAAAGTGTATCGGTTCTCTTGAAATTTTTGGAGCATGAAGGAGGCTGCTGACTTCGTAGATGTTTTGATGAGGTAGGTGATGTTGAGTAGGATGCTGGCTGGACATTAGTAGAAGGGCTTTTTATTGGCAAAAGGCTACTTTTCATTTTTCCAAATAATTGTTTTAAAACTTTGTACATGCGCTTAAAGGTTTGGTGAAGGCACATTTGGATCCAGTGAATAGATAATTAAATAAAACAAGTAATATGCTTTTCTAAAGAAGAATGCCAGAACAAAATGGTGGAGTATTTGGGGAGGCACTATTTCCACTGCTATAACTTAGAGACATGACAGAAGTTCTATGTAGGTCTTGTTAGAAAAGACTTTGTCATCAGGAAAAGGAGCCACTTGGTTACCGATGGGTATTCTAGACAGTGGTGAAATAGTATTGGAGGAATACACTTGACAATATTTTTCCATTTTCCATCAAATAATTATTAGAGAAAGATTTTTTTGTGGTATTTGACTACCTCTATAGCTGGCAAAATATTGTTTGTCTAATACATTATCTGAAGAAAAACATAATATTGCCTAGTGCTTTATTCAACAATTATTTTATTCTGATATTGAAGTAGCTCTAAACTGGAGCATCAGCAATGAAACCGAAGGGGCAGGAGATAATCTAAAACAGCCCTGAAGGAGTCAATTATGTCATGAATCCAATACTGGACTACAATATGACATAGAAAGATTGGTAATCTGTAAAAATGGCAAACACGGCCATGAAAATGATTTGATGGGAAAATATATTTTCAAGCTTCTTTCATGTGAAAGTCCCTTTGTAAAGATGGATTGATGAAGCACTGACATTTATTTCAAATGAATGGTCAAATCCTCCAAATTATTAATGCCACCAGTGATTATACATTCCACAGGCAAATTTGGAAATGTTTCCCCTGAAACGTGCTCTGTGTAAATGTAACATTGTCTGAGCTAATTCTAATTCAACAGATCAAAACTGCGTCTCAATGCCAGATGAAATTCTTTGAAGTCCCCCCAATTACTATCACTCTTCCAATTTTTCTGCTATTGGATACTTGTTTTTGCCTAGAGAAGCAGCAAGGCAGCACCTGGGAATGTCTTTAATTAAAATCTTAATTATTCCAAAAATTCTAATTAGTTACATAAGAGAATGGTAGTTACTTTCTTCTCTAGTTACTGGTTGACTGTAACATGACGAAGGGATAGATGGCAATTTCAGGAGCAGAGCTTTGAATAATTATGCCCTAGTGACAGTATGAAAAATTGCCATATTAACTAGCCTGAAGATAACGGCAATCCAAGAAGTGCAAAGCTCACTTACAGTATGATGCTTCAAAATAATAAAATAATAATTATTCTGGTCTGATCCCACAGTTTCATCCAGATGGACACTGAGCTTGACACATAGCTTTTAATGAGACTCCTACACCTATGGCTGCGAGGGGCTGCTCCAGAACCAGTGATTGGTAGGATACGGAGATACTATGGTCTGGGAGGAGATGTAGAAGCAGCTCCACAGGCTCAACTCTCTTCAAGATTGTATGATGCAAAGCAGGTTTAGCACACCAAAAGATCAAGGCTGATGTGTCTGTGGAACCAAGAACTGGGGCCTTGGACATGGCTGAAAATGTAAGTGCTTAGCATCTCTATAAATCAGGCTTTATGGGCTAGATTTCACAAAGACACTTTGGTGTGGTGCTTAGCAT
Organism: Natator depressus; assembly: GCF_965152275.1. Taxonomy (NCBI): domain Eukaryota; kingdom Metazoa; phylum Chordata; order Testudines; family Cheloniidae; genus Natator; species Natator depressus. Next base: position 142,698,049 of record NC_134234.1, read on the forward strand.
CACCATGCCTAATGTTTAGGAGCCTAGAAAATCACTGGGATTCACAAAGCTTGAGTTCAGTGCCTAGGCTTCCTATACTATGATGGAGAGAGATAGGTGCCTCAGAGTGGGATTCACAAAAGCCAGCACATTAGGTGGCTACTAGGTGGGAACGTCACACTCAGTAAAGCACATGGTGACACACTAGTTTACATCACACATGGTCTTTAGTTTTGCTATTCCACTGACTATTGTACAGCTGATCCTTGAAGGCCACTCAGATGCTTTCAGTCAACCAATAACTTTTTGGTTCCTGTACCATGCATGATCAATAAGCATGCATGCCACGTTCACAGACCCAAATGCTTTGTGTATTCTTTTTCTTGCTCATTTACTTCAGGATCTTAAAGCTATTGACCTAGGTTTAAAATGGAGTTTTTTCAAAGGGCAAAATCAGTAAATCACCAGTATTCCAGGATTTTAAAAGTGGGATTGAAAATAAAAACAGGCAACAAAAAAGTAATCAGATTGTTTCTTTAGATACATTCATTTCAAGGAGGTCTTGGCATCCCTTAAGTGCTTCATTAAGATTAATATCTATTGAAGTTTATTGCATAACCATGAATTAAGTTCTTATGAGATTTTTAATTAAAATTAAATTTTAATTTAATTTCATTTGAAATCACATTTCATTTGAATTCTGTTTCACTATTATTTTGTCTTGGATGGTTAGCTGTATGATATTTCCATCAATTGAGCTGTGTTGCCTTTAATGTTCATTTGTCACAGAAAGTTGGGAACTGGTCCAGTAGTGGAAGTAAGACATGTTATGCTTCTAGCGATTTATACAGACCCCAGGAATGTTATTTATACCATATATCCAGTTTTGAAAGGTTAAAGGTACAGTTCCTACTGCCCTTGCAGAATACGCACAAGGGGAAGCAACTATTACCCAACCCAGCAGAAAGAGGTAAGAGGCTGGGAGTTGACAGCATCCTAAAATCGGGCCATGGGGGAAGAAAGGTGATAAATCAAAGTTGGGGCAGTGCATATTTTGCATCTGTTTTTATTGTTTTCTGTTTTCTGAAAATGAAACAGTAATGTTTATGATTCCTGGAATTTGCTCATTGTTGTGAAACACAGTTCTTTCAATTAAGTATAGGGGGTAATCATCCAGTTCTTCCAAAACAGTGGACAGTAGTTTTTCCCCAAATTGTTACAATTTAGAATCAATGTTTTGTTTCAGCTGGGAAACTAAAAGCTTTCCAGGAGAAAAAATATATATATATTCAGTAGTTATTTCACTGGGAAAGTAGTATTCAAGATGCAAAATGTCATTGTAATAAACATGTGCTAATAGCTTCTGAAAATTAACATTCAGAAGGCACATTTAACAAATGCTGAATTACAATGGAATGTTTTTAACTATATGCTGTATTCATACTGATTCCAAATGAGGTTAGTGCAATGCAATGAATATCAAAGTCACTCATAAACATAAGACATTTTGAGTAAAGTGCTATGAATGTTATTCTCCTCATTGGTCTACCATTTGCAGCTGATGTTTTCTGGACTACTCTCATTTGACAAGATATTTTACAGTTTTTCATCAAATTAAGTAGATGTCATTCAGGGTATTTTTTTTTTCATTTGGCGTAATTGATCTTGTTCTGTCATGATCCACAGAATATTTTAGTGGTTATAGCAAGGACAGAGACTGGAGAATTCTCAAAGCTAATGCTGTGTAGCTGAATAACTGACAAAGTTTGAGCCATTGGACAGCTCAGTGTCTCCCAAACAACCTAAATTTGTAAAACTGGGTTAGAAAAGGAGCGTTCATCTTCTCAGATGCTGTTGCATCTAGCTGACCTTTCATTATAAAATAAGTTGAAAAAATAAGCTACTTCAAGCACTGTGAAAGTAGTGATTGTCATTAAAATATCGATATTTACCCAGTTACTCCATAACAGCATGTGTTATCCTACATTCCACAGATAGGACTGGATCCTGCAAACAGAAAGAAATGTTAGTTAATATGGGCATGAAAGGAGAAATATAGAATATTTCAGTTTTATATATATATATATATCAGTTTAAATATATAATATTTCAAACATTGTAAAATATCTGGCCAAAGGTAACTTTTCTTAACACTAACAATAGACAGGGCTGTTTGATGATAATAAAATATCTAGCCAGGTGGAAGTTCAGAGTGCTCAGCACCTCAAAGGAGCTTGTTTGCTGTTCAAAGTACAGAGGATAACTGTGTTATCTCATATCACTATGAGGTAAGTGTGCGTAAATGTTGCCTTTTTAATGGTCACCACTGTGTTAGTCAAATGGATTTCCTCTGGCAATTCTCTTTTCTTGATACATTCATATGGTGTTTATTTTAGCTCTTTCTTCCATATCTGAAGGAATACTGATTGTGTGCTATTCTTTATATCTTAAAAACAGCACTGCTACTTGGATTCTACTTCATTTACCTAAACAGAGCAATTAGCACTATGGCATCAACTTGCCCATATTTCATCAAGGCTGCTTTATTCCATATGAGAAGTTAATACTCTGTGCAATTGCTTATGATCCCTCTATTGCATGGCTTTTTACTTAATGTCATGGGACATAGTCTTCAATAAAACCAGTCAGCAGAGGAAATAAGTGGAGTTAACCTTTAGCATGGATGTATAGCCTTAATAAAACTGGGGTAAATAAGAGGAGAATAGTAATCACCCTTGTCTTGCTGAACCCAGCAGAAAAAAGAAATGTTAAAATAGATCTCTCTCTCCCTGATTTAAACTATCTTTAGCCCATTGGCTGTTCCACCCAACAGATATTTGAATAGTTAAAAAGCCTCCCTTCCCCGCCCCCCATGAGTACAGAACTCTGACTACAGTTCCTGAATAGCTTATCTAGTAATTTTCACTTCTCATTTTTCTCCAATTTGGGTAGTTTCTTTCACTGACTCTCAGTAGTATTTTTTTCAATTAATTGGTTTTTTTAATTACTTACATTCTTATCCAAAGATCCAAAGTATTTTATGACTACTTCCTTAATTACCACCCTGCATCTCATTGGTTTAGTAAATACTTTTATCATGCCACCTTTTCACCTCATCTTTTTCTACCTCTATTATAAAGATTATGCCCATCACTATTTGGCCCATTTTGCCATCCTACCAATTTTCTAGAAAGGGATGATCTCGCAATATAGAATTATCCCTCATTATTTTAATTTTGAAAAAGTCTGGGCAAAAGTGTGGAGACTTCTGTGCTTCTCTAAAAATTGCTAAATCATAGCTATCATTCTATTATTGTGATATCCCAGTAAGAATGTAAAACACAGTGGGTAACTAAATTTAATTAACATTGCCAAATTTCTCATGAGTTCAGTAGAATTTTGCTGCTGGACTAAAGGAGATTTGACACTTTCCTTAAGTTTAATTTTGAGTGATTATTCCTAATAATCACTTACTAATACAAAATTCCTGCAGGAATGGAACAACACTTAGCATTATTACTAACTTTATATCAATCAGCAATACCAAAACCTGAAATTCTACAAACTTAACATCAAAGTATCATGATGATATCCCACCGAGTGTGCAACCTGGGTGATAAATTCTATCCTTCGTTTTCCATAAACACAGGATTTTATCAATGCTAATCAACTCTAAACTCCTGGCCTGGCTAGAAGAGTACAGCTCTAGAAAAGAAAAAACTCATCCTCCAAACTCAGGCCTAAACAATTTGGTTAATTACTACTGCTGATGAGAATATTTTCAAATATTTGAAATTTGGACAAAATGTGTTAAAAATCTGTTAATTTCCCCCCATTTTTTGGACTATCTGTATTAACTACTCAAATGCCATTTCATCAAGCTTTCATCTCTGCTTATCAATTGTTGTAGCTAATCCCATTCTCTCTCTCAAAACACACAGACATTACGAACATACCTGCAACAAACCAGAAATATCTTTTTTATAAAGGAATTTATTAAGTATAACTTTCTAATCATTTTAAACACTTTACTATACATTTGCATACACAGTTGTCTCAGCAACAGTAGATATAATACATACAACATACATACATACAACTCTAACAAAGCCATTTTTTTCTAGCTTGTGGCTGTCTCAACAACTGAAGAAAAACTGTCAAATATATGTATCAAGCATGTGATAGGGTGAGTATCTGCAGTCAGGCACGCATGTTCACATCTCCTTATTAATGAGGTATCTACTCTTAAGATGTGATTAAGAAACTAATTGGGTTAGCACCCCAGAGAAAAAGTCTGTAATACTTATCATCAGATATTAATTCAGTCACAAGCTCTCAGCTTGAGCTGCAGTTCCTTACTTCCCAGTTGTAGTTGGTACTGCAAGAATAACTCAAGCTATTAATGGTAAAGTATATTTTTTGTTCTAGTAATGCCAATAGACCCCTTGTGGATTGAAAAAGAGAGGCAGTTAATAGTGTTTAACTGTAATAAGTCTTTTGATGATATCAGCACACAACATCCTTAGGTCTTAGAGCTTTTGGATATCATCCTCCATTTTTAACTGAATTTGACTTGAAGAAGCAAATTCTGAAGCCATCATAATTTTTTAAATACAGACTTAGGGTACAAGTCCCCTGTTAAAACTCCTTCTGAGATAGAATCTCAGACAATTCAGTGGAGGGGCCACACTTATAACATCCCTTTCCACAAGTCTAATCAGAGGAGGTGTCACATTTGCATTTATTTATAACTTAGCCACTCAGTTCATTTTTCAGACACTCATATTTCTGGTGATATTCATTGGTACCTTATTTTGGGGAGTCAGGGGATGTTACCCACATAGACTGCTCATAAGTAATGTTTTTTTGACGCTGAATGAGGGGGAAACTTGCAGCATGTATAGAAGCCTGATGCAGCTTCCTCTTTGAAATAAGAAAAAATTGTTTTATGTCTATAATCCTTCTTTGGTCTGTTTTAATAGAAATCCTAGGACCTACATCAGTTTTCCATTTGTTTAGAAGAGGTGATATCAACTTGTTCTTACTAGTTGCTTGCTTACTTGTATGGCAGTTGCAAGAATCTTTGCTATCTACCACACGTCCTCCTCCTCCTCCTCCTTCGCGTACGCACAACTTGCTTCAGGTGGCACAGGACCAGGATTCATCACCAGATTTGGTCTGCTGGTTGGATCGTTAGATGTGAACACTGACATGAATGCTGATCCATGCCCACTACCCTTATTCTTTTGATAATGATGGTTTCGTTAGAGGTTGTGTCCCCTTCTAGATTTCTCTTTCTGCTTTTAGATACTTGGGTATATAAACACATTGTACAACTTTATCATACAAAGACATGATTTGCTCTATAATGATTCCATAACTTTGTATAGCTTTGTTTCAAATACATTATTAATTTATTAATTATTATTATTATTTTGTATTGCAGTAGCAACGAGGAGCCTCAGTCCTGGAGCGAGACCCCATTGTGCTAGCATTGAACAAGCAGAACTAAAAGACAATCTCAGCCCTAAAGAGTTTACAATCTAAATAATTTTTAAGATTTTAGGTGTTAGAATAAACACTTTTACACAGTATTTGGGTTTTAATCTTTCTGTAAGAAAATATCACCACTCAACTCCATGGTTGGCATTTGATATTTCTGTTTTTGGAGCTCTCTCATAATATCCAACTTGGTACATTGCAGCTAATATTTATTTCCTCATGGTTAGTTTTTTTTTTTACTCAGTTTTAAGTCCAGGTGAGAGTTTTCCTAGCCAAGTCTCTCTGAATTCAAGTTTTGAATAAGAATTCTCAAGATGTATTATCAAATGCTTTACTAAAATCCATATGTGTGGAGATATATAAAACATTCTCTGCATCCCTTTTGGTAGCTCTGCAGTTGTCCAAGATGTATCAGAAGTAGTTTTTAGTACAGTCACATTGGAGAAAAAACAGATGAATTACCAATTTTCAATTTAGGAAAGAAGAGTGATATTGACAATTACCAATCGAATAAAATAATTAGAGAAATACGAAGGCCATGTCTACACTACAAAGCTAAGTTGACTTAAGTTACATGGTTTATGATCATCGCTGTAATTACATCACACACAGTGCTCCTCGAGTCAGAGGAGCACATCCACAGTTGGTGCTCTAGGAATGACAGAGAGAGCAGTGCACCTTGGGTAGCTATCCCCCAGTGCAAATTGCCACCTTCTAATGGGGTAGGAGTTCTGGGAATGGATCACAATCCATCACAGGGGTGGGATCACTGCCCCATGATACAGTTTTCTCCATCCTATAATTCCAAGGTTTTTGCACCACTTTCAACTGCTGCTGTAAACATTGCACCTACCATCTCTGCCTAAAATCATGGATCCTGCACTGCTCACTAGTCTTGTGATAAGCATTATGAACATAACACAGCTGATCCTGCAGTATTTCATGACCTGCAAATATGAACAGGAATCCATGGTGCCTACCCTGCTGTGTGTCATGGAAAGAAACAATTCAAGATTGATGTTGGCATTCATGGAGCAGCTGCACATAGTGGACCACCACTATTGGGCTTGGGAAACAAGCACTTAGTGGTCGGATCAGATTGTGATGTAGGTATGGGATGATAAGCAGTGTCTGCAGAAGTCTGTATGTGCAAAGCCACCTTCCTTGAACTCTGTGCGGAGTTTGCCCCCACCCTGCTGTGGTGCAAGGACACCAAAATAAGAGCTGCCCTAATGGTGGAAAAGTGTGAGGTGATCAGTGGGTGGAAGCTGGCATCTCCAGACTGCTACTGGTCAGTCACAAATCATTTTAGAGTTGGGAAGACCACCATGGGGTTCTGATGTTGCAAGTGTGCAGGGCCTTTAATCTCCTCCTGCTATGAGGGGCTGTGACTCTGGGCAATGAGCAGGAAATCATAGAATATCAGAGTTGGAAGGGACCTCAGGAGGTCATCTAGTCCAACGCCCTGTTCAAAGCAGGACCAATCCCCAATTTTTGCCCCAGAGCCTGAAATAGTCCCCTCAAGGATTGAACTCACAACCCTGGGTTTAGCAGGCCAATGCTCGAACCACTGAGCTATCCCTCCTCCCTAAATAGCAGATGGCTTTGAAGCAATGGGATTCCGTAACTGCGGTGGGATGATAGAGGACACGCAATCCCAGTTTTGGCCCCAGAAACATCTTGTGATGGTGTATATCAACATAGAGGGCTACTTCTCTATGGTATTTCAGGCACTGGTGGATCACTGGGGTTGTTTCCCTGACATCAACGCGGGTTGTTCAGGGAAGGTGCACAACATACACATCTTCAGAAACACCGGGCTGTATAGAAAGCTGCATGCAGGGACTTTCCATATCAAAGGATTCCAACAGAGGATGTGGAAATAGACTCAGTCTACCCCTTATCCCTGTGGCTCTTGAAGCCATACACCAGAAACCTTGACAGCAGCAAGGGGCGCTTCAACAATAGGCTCAGCAGGTGCAGAAGACCACAGAATGTGCGATTGGCAGATTAAAGGGTCACTGGTACTGCCTTTTTGGCAGGCTAGACCTCAATGTCGAAAATATTCCCATGGTCATAGCAGCCAGAAGCCAATGGGTAAAAGTTTCCCCAGGGGTGAAACACTGAAGTGGATCACCTGGTGGCTGATTTTAAGCAGCCAGACACCAGGGCTCAACAGGGACTATTCAAATCAGGGAGGCTTTGAAGCAGCATTTTGACAATGAGCCCCAGTAATGTGTCTTTCTGTAATGAATTGAGCCAGACATTGTTTACTTGTCACCTTGAATGATCCCTGTAATGATTCCTGCCTGAGTGTTAATTGTAGTCTGCAAATGTGCCAATTGCCACTGTGTATGAATTTCTGTTCAACCACCCTGTGTAGGTCAGAAATAAAGAATCACTGTCTTTGTAAGACTAAATACATTTTTATTAAACAGCAATACAGAGATTAATATTTATTACAAGGGACATGACTGTGAGCACCACTTTCTGAAGTGAGGATGTCACAGATGTCTGTAAGCCCAGCTGTTGTTATGGAAAATGTCCCTGGGAAAAGGGTTGGAATTTGGGGGGAGCATGGGCTGTTATAACAGGGATAAAAGAGAGACAAGACAGAACTGGGGGGGGAATCAAATCAGTATCTTAGATGTCTGTATACTAATGCGAGAAGTATGGGGAATAAGCAGGAAGAACTCAAAATGCTAGTAAATAAACACAACTATGACAAAGTTTGCATCACAGAGACTTGTTGGGATGATACACATTATTGGAATATTGATATAGAAGGGTATAGCTTGGTCAGGAAGGAAGAAAAGGGAGGAAGTGTTGCCTTATATATTAAAAATGAATACACCTGGACTGAGGTTGAGATAGAAATAGGAGACAGACTTGTTGAAAGTCTCTGGGTAAGGATAAAGGGGGTAAAAAAAACAGAGGGTGATGTCATGGTAGTGGTTCACTACAGACCACCTAACCAGGAAGAAGAGGTGGATGAGGCTTTTTTTAAACAACTAAACCTCCAAAGCACAAGACTCAGTGGTGTTGGGGGACTTCAACTACTCAGACATCATTCTGGGATATATTAGCAGGAGTGTTGTAAGCAAGACATGAGAAGTCATTCTTCCGCTCTACTCCATGTTGATTAGGCCTCAACTGGAGTATCGTGTCCAGTTCTGGGCACCACATTTCAGGAAAGATGTGGACAAATTGGAGAAAGTCCAGAGAAGAGAAACGAAAAATGATTGAAGGTCTAGAAAACATGACCTATGAGGGAAGATTGAAAAAAATGGATTTGTTTAGTCTGGAAAAGAGAAGACTGAGAGGGGACATGTTAATTTTCAAGTACATAAAAAGCTGTTAAAAGGAGGAGAGAGAAAAATTGTTCTTTTTAACCTCTGAGGATAGGACAAGAAGCAATGGGCTTAAATTGCAGCAAGGGAGGTTTCGGTTGGACATTAGGAAAAACTTCCTAATTGTCAGGGTGGTTAAGCACTGGAATAAATTGCCTAGAGTGGTTGTTGAATCTCCATCTTTGGAGATATTTAAGAGCAGATTAGACAAATACCTGTCAGGAATGGTCTAGATAATATTTAGTCTTGCCATGAGTCCAGGGGACTGGACTAGATGACCTCTTGAAATCCTTTCCAGTCCTATGATTCTACTTAAGGACCTAGCTGAAGCAATCTCTGAATCATTAGCATTTATCTTTGAGAATTTATAGAGGATGGGTGAGGTCCCAGAAGACTGGAGAAGGGCAAACCAACTTAATTTTCTTCTTTGACAATATTACTGGCCTAGTGGAAGGGGAAGCAGTAGATGTGATATACTTTGATTTTAGTAAGGTTTTTGACAAGATTGCCACATGACATTCTCATAAGCAAAGTGGGGAAATGTGGTCCAGATAAAATTACTGTAAAGTGGATACAAAGACCAAACTCAAGAAGTAGTTATCAGTGATTCACTGTCAAACTGGGATAATATATCTAATGGGATTCCATTAGAGGAATCAGGCCTGGGTCTGGTACTATTCAATAGTTTCATTAATGACTCGGATAATGGAGTGGAGAATATGTTTATGAAATGTCACCATGCTGGAAAGGGTTGCAAACCCTTTGGAGCACAGGATTAGAATTCAAAATGACCAGGAAAAAATGTAGAATTTGTCTGAATTCAACAAGATGAAATTCAGTTAAGACAATACGCTACACTTAGGAAGGGAAAATCAAATGCACAATCACAAAATGGGGAATAACTGGTTAGGTGGCTGAAAAGGATCTGGGGGTTATAGTGGAACACAGATTGAAAAAGAGTCACTGATGTGATGTAGCTGTGAAAAAGACTAATATAATTCTGGAATATGAACAAGAGGCTGCTAGCCAGCTCTCTAACTCCACATTCTACAGGCCATTACCCTCTGATCCCACTGAGGATTACCAAAAGAAACTGGACCATCTGCTCAAAAAACTCCCTGAAAAAGCACAGGAACAGATCTGTGCAGACACATGCCTAGAACCCCGACCAAGGGGTATTCTGTTTGCTACCTAAGATCCATAAACCTGGAAATCCTGGAAGCCCCATCATCTCAGGCATTGGCACCCTGACAGAAGGATTGTCTGGCTATGTGGACTCTCTCCTCAGGCTCTACACTACCAGCACTTCCAGCTGTCTTTGAGACACCACTGACTTCCTGAGGAAACTACAATCCATCTGTGATCTTCCTGAAAACACCATCCTGGCCACTATGGATGTAGAAGCCCTCTACACCAACATTCCACACAAAGATGGACTACAAGCTATCAAGAACAGTATCCCCAATAATGTCACAGCAAACCTGATGGCTGACCTCTGTGATTTTGTCCTCACCCACAACTATTTCACATTTGGGGACAATATATACCTTCAAGTCAGCGGCACTGCTATGGGTACCCGCATTGCTCCACAGTATGCCAACATTTTTATGGCTGACTTAGAACAAAGCTTCCTTAGCTCTCGTCCCCTAATGACCCTACTCTACTTGCGCTACATTGATGACATCTTCATCATCTGGACCCATGGAAAAGAAGCCCTTGAGGAATTCCACCATGATTTCAACAATTTCCATCCCACCATCAACCTCAGCCTAGACCAATCCACACAAGAGATCTACTTCCTGGACACTACAGTGCTAATAAGCAATGGTCACATAAACACCACCCTATACTGGAAACCTACTGACCGCTATACTTACCTACATGCCTCCAGCTTCCATCCAGGACACACCACACGATCCATTGTCTACAGCCACGCTCTAAGATACAACCGCATTTGCTCCAATCCCTCAGAGAGAGACAAGCCCTACAAGATCTCTATCAAGCATTCTTAAAACTACCATACCCACCTGCTGAAGTGAAAAAAACAGATTGACAGAGACAGAGAGTATCTAGAAGTCACCTACTACAGGACAGGCCTAACAAAGAAAATAACAGAAAGCCACTAGCTGTCACCTTCAGCCCAAACTAAAACCTCTCCAGCACATCAAAGATCTACAACCTATCCTGAAAAATGATCTCTCACTCTCACAGATCTTGGGAGACAGACCAGTCGTTGCTTACAGACAGCCGCCAACCTGAAGCAAATACGCTCCAGCAACCACACACCACACAACAAAAACACTAACCCAGGAACCTATCTTTGCAACAAAGCCCGATGCCAACTCTGTCCACATATTTATACAAGTGGCACCAACATAGGACCTAATCACATTAGCCACGCCATCAGTGGCTCGTTCACCTGCACATCTACCAACGTGATATATGCCATCATGTGCCAGCATGCCCCTCTGCCATGTACATTGGCCAAACCGGACAGTCTCTGTGCAAAAGAATAAATGGACGCAAATCTTACATCAGGAATCATAACATTCAAAAACCTGTAGGAGAACACTTCAACCTCTCTGGCCACTCAGTAACAAATTTAAAGATGGCAATTTTGCAACAGAAAAGCTTCAAAAACAGACTCCAAGGAGAAACTGCTGAGCCTGAATAAATATGCTAACTTGATACCATTAACTTGGGTTTGAATAGAGACTGGGAGTGGCTGGGTCATTACACATATTGAATCTATTTCCCCATGTTGAGTATCCTCACACCTTCTTGTCAACTGTCTAAATGGGCCATCTTGATTAACACTACAAAAGATGTTTTCTCCTGCTGATAATAGCTCATCTTAATTAATTAGCCTCTTACTCCATCTTTTCATGTTCTCTGTATGTGTGTGTGTGTGTGTGTGTGTGTGTGTGTGTATAATCTTCTTACTATATGTTCCATTCTATGCATCCGATGAAGCACGCTGTAGCCCACAAAAGCTTATGCTCAAATAAATGTGTTAGTCTCTAAGGTGCTACAAGTACTCCTGTTCTTTTTGCTGATATAGACTAACATGGCTGCTACTCTGAATTCTGGGGTGTGTTAACATAAGTGTCATATAAGACAAAGGAGGTAACTGTTCCATTCTACTTGGGACTGGTTAAGGTCCCTTCCAGTCCTACATTTCTAGGATTCTATGATTCCACTGAATCTATAGGCAAATTGTTTGTTTTTCTAGAACATGAGGCATAAAAAGATCTGTTTTCTTGTGCATTGGTGATTTCTTGATGTAACACTATTAATATTTCATTTTTGTCCTTGCAAAATAATAAGCCAAAGTGTTCAAAACATCCAAACAATAGGAATTTTGTGTGTGTACTAAATCTTTTAAATGTCCACCTATTGCTAATCATGATTCTTAATATTCTTGGAGCTGCTTGTATGATTACCACTTTTTTTCTGTCCATGTATAACAGAGATGCAGAGATTATTGTGCCCAACCCTGCTCAATTCAGATATTTGGTCTAGCTATATTCTGCCTTTATTAAATTTTCTGTGACTAATGGGACTGATGAATGACAAATAGCATTATAAATATAATATAACCCCCCCACCACCAAATGTAGAATATATTTCAATCATTGCTTAATGGAACACGATATAAATATAATAAGAAATATATGGTCCCAAATATCCCTGCTGGTCCTTAGTACCATTTTTAGGAAAAGGGAGCTCCCAATCATTTCAAGTTACCAATACCAGCCAGGTAATTTGTATGTTGTCAGCATTACCAGCAAATTACCAGCAACAGCAGCAGGTTAGGGCATAGCCATCCTGAACAGTAACTGAGAAGTGATTAAAGACACCAAAATACCCTGTCTTGAGACTATTGGAAGCAGAGAAGCTGCACCTCACAATCAGATCTAATTTAATACCAGGCATCAAATCAAAAAGATTTCTTTAATTTTTCCAATGATTTACAGAGAGTGAAACCTAAAAAATAAAATCAAGAACAATAAAAAAACAGTATGAGTCCTTAGATTCTGCAATTCATATATCTCTGTGTTTTATCTTGACGATGTACAGTACTGCAATCAAAGTGGGTTTACTAATTAAGAACATTGGATTAACAAAGTTCATTCAAATTTCCTTTTGTTCAAATCCATTTGACAAAAAGTTACTGTATGTGTCAGTTTAAAAGCACTGTAATCATGCAGCAGTTCATAGTACCCAGTCAGCCGGCATTAGTTTCAATAGTTTCTTCCCTAATGAAGTTGACTGAGGACACATGTAGAGAAGGGAATAAAACTGATGTGAAATAATAGAATCTGTGTCTTGAAATTCCACCTCTGGTGTTGCATTCTTAGATCAGATCTACGATCAACGTAACTCATTGTGACTCCTTAAACATACAGAAATACTAAATTTTTCTTGAGCAAGTCAGATTTTATTAGTCAGGATCCTATTTGTCACAAGATGACAGTTGCCGTCGGGGTGGGAGATACACATAAGAAATGTAAATGTGTTCTGAGGTGCCAAAGTTCATTATTTTACAAGCCCCCAGCAAATCAGTACATATGTAAATGATATGCACAATATCTTAACACGATGCATCACACAGGAGGCATGTAACACCTCTTCTGGGTTTTTTGAACCCTTAGTCCATAAGTGTTTGTTATGGTTGTTGGCAATATGGGTGTATAGATCAACATCTGCCTAGCTTCGGATTAACTGAGTAGATAAATAATATTTGTTAACTTTGCTTAGAAGAAAATTCCTACTGATAATCCATGTTTCTCTTTATTGGAATATATATTATTTCAGTCTTTAAATAATACTAGTGAGAAGAGCTATAAGCGTCCTCTACTCACCTGTGGATACACTGAAATTCTCTATTAACACATGGAGGGGTCCACTTTACCATCTGTATTAAGAGACTACAAACCTTCTGGCTAATGAATGGTCTTGCTTTAAAATATACAAGTAGTTATAGAAGACCTTCATTATTTGAACGTGCTATTATACTGTACCCAGGCCAGGGCATTGCTGCTGGGTGCACAGTCCTTGCCTCAGCCGGCACCACCTGGAGGCATGTAATATCCCGTCATCCCTAAGAAAGATTCTGCTCAGGCAAGGGACCTGCTGATTGGCTTCAAACATCAAAAGATTGCAGTCTAGGCCTCAAACATCACTATCTGAGGATTATAAAACCTATAAAGGGAATGTCCTCTTGTGGGGCCTGATTTTTCATCCAGCTGCAGTTATTATGGACTTGGAGACACTCTGTAATTATGAATAGTGTATGTTAGCCTGGTTATTACAATGTTAACTGTGTGGATTTATTGGTTTGGTTTATTAGGGGCTTTCAGGGAAAATAAGCAGGAAGGGAAAGAATGGCTCAAAGATAAGCAAATTCTCAGCCAACACTTGAGACTTGTTAAAAGATAATGACCATGGTTAGCATGTAATGATGACAACTTCTCAGGTCTATGCCTCCTTCTGTTGGTGGGCTACTCTTATCCTTAGAATCATAGAATCATAGAATATCAGGGTTGGAAGGGACCTCAGGAGGTCATCTAGTCCAACCCCCTGCTCAAAGCAGGACCAATCTCCAATCAAATCATCCCAGCCAGGGCTTTGTCAAGCCTGAACTTAAAAATATCTAAGGAAGGAGATTCCACCACCTCCCTAGGTAACGCATTCCAGTGTTTCACCACCCTCTTAGTGAAAAAGTTTTTCCTAATATCCAACCTAAACCTCCCCCACTGCAACTTGAGACCATTATTCCTTGTTCTGTCATCAGCTACCACTGAGAACAGTCTAGATCCATCCTCTTTGGAACCCCCTTTCAGGTAGTTGAAAGCAGCTATCAAATCCCTCCTCATTCTTCTCTTCCGCAGACTAAACAATCCCAGTTCCCTCAGCCTCTCCTCATAAGTCATGTGTTCCAGTCCCCTAATCATTTTTGTTGCCCTCCGCTGGACTCTTTCCAACTTTTCCACATCCTTCTTGTAGTGTGGGGCCCAAAACTGGACACAGTACTCCAGATGAGGCCTCACCAATGTTGAATAGAGGGGAACGATCACGTCCCTCGATCTGCTGGCAATGCCCCTACCTATACATCCCAAAATGCCATTGGCCTTCTTGGCAACAAGGGCACACTGCTGACTCATATCCAGCTTCTTGTCCACTGTAACCCCTAGGTCCTTTTCTGCAGAACTGCTGCCGAGCCATTCGGTCCCTAGTCTGTAGCGGTGCATGTGATTCTTCCGTCCTAAGTGCAGGACTCTGCACTTGTCCTTGTTGAACCTCATCAGATTTCTTTTGGCCCAATCCTCTAATTTGTCTAGGTCCCTCTGTATCCTATCCCTACCCTGCAGCGTATCTACCTCTCCTCCCAGTTTAGTATCATCTGCAAACTTGCTGAGGGTGCAATCCACACCATCCTCCAGATCATTTATGAAGATATTGAACAAAACCAGCCCGAGGACCGACCCTTGGGGCACTCCACTTGATACCAGCTGCCAACTAGACATGGAGCCATTGACCACTACCCGTTGAGCCCGACAATCTAGCCAACTTTCTATCCACCTTATAGTTCCATTCATCCAGCCCATACTTCTTTAACTTGCTGGCAAGAATACTGTGGGAGACTGTGTCAAAGGCTTTGCTAAAGTCAAGGAATAACACGTCCACCACTTTCCCCTCATCCACAGAGCCAGTTATCTCGTCATAGAAGGCAATTAGATTAGTCAGGCATGACTTGCCCTTGGTGAATCCATGCTGACTGTTCCTGATCACTTTCCTCTCCTCTAAGTGCTTCAGAATTGATTCCTTGAGGACCTGCTGCATGATTTTTCCAGGGACTGTTTTATATTTTGTTGTCAAAATATCATTCATATTGCTTGGAGTCAGGGAGAGCAGTGACCACTGCTTGAATGAGGTGATGGTCAGTGCAAGACAATGACTGGTTTGTAATGTTTTCTTTGTCAACATCTATTCTGAAGGCCAGGTCTAAGATATGGACAGCAGTGTGAGTTGGACCAGATACGCGGCTATTTTGGTGGTGCCAGTGGCAAGCCTTCAGGTTCACCTGCTAGGTACTGCTGCTTCCATAAGCAGCCTTAATCTCTGTTATTATGAAACCTACAAATAATCAAATAAAATCAAATATAGGGTGATTATTTTCCTTCCTCATATGTTATGGGAATAATTTTTTCTTGAGAAGGCATGAGTGTTTCTCTTTAGGGGCATACTGTGCTTACTCGATTATATCATGTACTTTAAACTCTCTGTTTACCTGTCCATTTCTCAATCAGGATGATCACTTTTAATCTTGTAACCTTCACCAGTGCATAAGGGTAACTCAGTCTTAGACATAAGTCTGAAATCTAGACAAAGTACAGCATTAAAGATCTTTTCTTTGCCCACATAATTATTCATAGTTTATTTCCTTCTTTTACCTTTTAAAAAAAAATCTTGTCATTCCCCCCACCATTGATTTAGTTAAATGAATTTTCTTCATCTTCATGTCTGTTGAGGAAACTGGCAAATCAATACATTGTTTTTTTGTTATTATTTGTATAACAGTAATAACTAGAGGCACAATCTTAGCTCAGAGACACATGGTGCTAGGCACTGTACAAACCCATGTTGAGAATCAGTCCCTGCCCCCTGCTTATAATTCACAGAAAGTTCATGATTTTACTTGCAATAACTTCACATATGTTCTATTGGAGCAGAGGTGGTGGAACCAGGAGGGCAGGTGGATAGAACCCCCCTGGAAATACTGAGGGGATGGATCTATGTTTCCACCTGCCCCCCCACCCATTTTGCAGAGATGAGAGCATGACTGGGCTATGTTCCATGCACATGTGGGAAGGGGGTGTGGAGATAAAAGCAGAATCCAGAGGATGGGCTGGAATGGCTGCCACAGCACACAAGATCAGGCCAGCTGCTGGGGAACAGGTAGGACTCCCCAGCCCAGCTCATTCCCAACTTCAAGCTACTGGAGGTCCCAGTAAAGACACCCAATCCAGGTGAGGAGCAGGAGCATGTGCGCCTGCCACCAGGGTGGGTTATGGAACATAGCATTGACATCTGGGGGTCATCAGCACACAGAGCACCAGCCTCACTGGGCATGGAGAACAGGGCACTATAAACCAGCTGCCGAGGAACTGCATTAGGAATGGCAGTAGGAACCACCAGAACACCCCTTACCAGCCTGGAGCCAACTTGTTCTCCTTTCTGCCCCCAAATCTGAATAGCTGCCCTCCTATCCCTCTGCCCCTTCCCTTCACAGGGAGCTTCCTCCAACCCCTCTTGCCCCATATAGCAGCAATAAGAGTAATGTAGCTGCTGGACCAGATCTGTCTTGTGCTTCAACAGATCCTTCAGAGAATTCTATGATCCTTGCAAAAGTTAGTCAATTTGTAGACTTCCACTCAGTCTAATTGCATGATCAATAAGATACAATCCAATTTTCTTATATTTTCATCTCTATTAATACCCATCATTTAACTTCAATCAAACTTCTCATAAGACATCAGAATTCATCTGTGGTATTCCTATTCTATTTTTATTCTATTTAGGTTCTTATATCACGCTCATCACCACAGTATCTGAGCACCTTCTAGTAGGGCATTAAGCAATGTGACAAAACAACTTTCATGTGTTTGTTCTCTCATCCTCTTCCCAAGGGTAGAATGTTTTGTTTGGGCAAAGACCTTTTATGTGTATATATCTATATATCTATCTATCTAACATATGTTGCATATGTTTGTTAGAGAAGGCCACATCAAAGAACTTCGCCTTGCACTTGAAGTGGAAGGTGGTGAGGTGGGAGTTCATTCCACAGTCTTGGGTCAACCACTGGGAAAGCTCTCTCTCCTGTACAGAGGAGCTTCACTTTTACTGTACTAATGTCATTTTGACAGAGGAGTGAAGTCTCTCTCTCCCAGTGTCAACTAGGCTCTGCAGAGCATCCCTCATATTGCACCTCTAGCTGCTGGATGCTAACTGCTCAGTCTGTCTTCTTGCATTTAAAATAACTAGTGAATTCTGCCATGTCACTGAGTTCCATACATTGACCAGGTAGGCTGTATCATGAATAATACAATAATTAAAAAAATCAAAATATTTAAAAATAATAAGGGTGCACTGCTTTATCACAAGCAGACATTAGTTTGTACAATCACACTGTGACACTTTGTTTCTTCTTATTCAGGGATCGGCAACCTTTGGCACGCGGGCCACCAGGGTAAGCCCCCTGGCAGGCCGGGCCCGTTTGTTTACCTGCCACGTCTGCAGATTCGGACGATCATGGCTCCCACTGGCCACAGTTCACCGCTCCAGGCCAATGCGGGCTGCGGGAAGCAGCACGGGCCGAGGCATGTGATGGCCGCCGCTTCCCTCAGCCCCCATTGGCCTGGAGCGGCGAACTGCAGCCAGTGGGAGCTGCAATAGGCCGAACCTGCGGAAGGTAAACAAACAGGCCCGGCCCGCCATGGGGCTTACCCTGGCAGGCCATGTGCCAAAGGTTGCTGATCCCTGTTCTTATTTTTATGAGTCTCATGTTGTCATCTGCAGGGCAGCTGCTGATTCTCACAGGTTCCAGAATCCAAATGAAGCAATGTTCTTCTATCCCACTGTCATCATGCTTGAATTGCTGGGTTAGGATATATGATCCTGTTTTAACTAAGACAATCCCAAACTAAACCTCTGGACCTATACACCCCAAAACTTTGTGGAGATTGAGAATCTGAATCCAGATCTGTAAGTAAAATTTGTGAATTACCCCAAGTGATATAATAAGCAGACACAAAATCTGATACCAGACACCTTAAAGCTTTCAATATACATATTCCAAATGTGAACATAAGAACAGCCATGCTGGGTCAGACCAATGGTCCATCTAGCCCAGGATCCTGTCTTCCGACAGTGACCAAAGCCAGATGTTTCAGAGGGAATGAACAAAACAGATAATCATCAAGTGATCCATCCCCTGTTTCCCATTCCCAGCTTCTGGAAAACAGGCTAATAGCCATTGATGGACCTACCCTCCATGTATTTATATAATTCTTTTTTGAAGCCTGTTAGTGTTTTGGTCTTCAGAATATCCTCTGGCAAGGAGTTCCACAGACTGACTGTGCATTGTGTGAAGAAATACTTCCTTTTGTTTGGTTTAAATCTGCTGCCTATTAATTATATTTGGTGATCTCTAGTTCTTATGTTATGAGGAGTAAATAACACTTCTTTATTTACTTTGTCCACACCAGACATGATTTTATAGATCTCTGTCATGTCCCCCAAGTCATCTCTTTTCCAATCTGAAAAGTCCAAGTCCTATTAATCTCTCCTCATATGGAAGCTGTTGCATACTCCTAATAATTTTTGTGGACCTTTCCCTAAACTTTTCCAATTCCAAAATTTTTTTTTTTGAGATGGAGTGACCAGATCTGCATGGAGGATGTATGAAGCTTAGTCAAATTATCAGACTTAGGATAAGTTAACATAGTAAGTTCATAATAAACCTGCCTGTCTTGGGCCTATGTTTATCATATGTTGATGTTCTGAAAATAACTGCTGAGTTTGGAGAATGTCTGAGAGAGTTCAGTAGACACCACAAGAGACCATTGGTAGCCAGGGTGAAATGTTAGAGACTTCCTTAAGGTAACTGCCTGTTAATACGGTAATAATGTGGTGGAAATGCAAATAAGTACAAGGGAAACTAATGAGTTAGCCTATAAAAATGGAGCACTCCAAGAGCAGAGGGGTGTGGAAGTTCAAATAAGGAAAAGGAGTTAAAATCTTCAGAGATGTGTATGAACACCAGTGGGCATCAGCATAACATATTTATAAAAGGTGTCATGGTCTGCATGCCTTGGTGTGGGGGAGATGCAGGACAATGACCACTGATGAGGGTGATGATGAAGACTAACACTTTGGGTTTTCTGCAAGGCCTGGTGTGAGTAATGCAAATATTACGCATTTTGTAATGGTCTCACTCCTTTACCTGAGTGCAGTCTGTGTATTGTTTGGTTGGATACTAAAAGTAATTATTGTAGAAAGAGCATGGTGTAGATTCTATTGTGCACCATTGGATCCCTGTACTATTAAAAGCTTCTCTCTACTGTAGTTATCTTGGGGGCTGAACTCTCACAGATTAACATAGGTTTTAACCCTCACTTTGGGGTGAGTAATTGGTTAAAGGTGTTAAAAATGTGTACCATTGATTTATATAAAGGCATTATGATATTTTCTGCCTTATTATCTATCCCTTTCCTAATGATTCCCAACATTCTGTTAGCTTTTTTGACTACCACTGCACATTGAGTGGATGTTTTCATGGATGTCTGTGAGCCAAAATATGCAGTATAGGCCTATCTCTTGAGTTAGCTTTTGATTGGATCTGAGTCCATATTATAGAAATCATCCTCTCCCTCTTTGTATTGTTATCTCTTTTATTGTAGGTTAAAGACTGACTTAAAATCTATCACTCCCACTTTATGTGCTCCTGAATTAAGTTGGTATTTTCTTGGTGTAAAAACGAGGAACGTGACAGCTACTGTCATTTACGTTGCAAAAAAATCCAGCTAACTTAGCTCCCAAACTTTCCAGCTCTTAACTGCACTAGATCCAAATTGCACATCATTTCAAGATTGCTCATCAGTATAAAAATTCTTGACAAATATGCCATTTGTTCAAACATCTGCAGTTTACACAGGGCTGTCAATAAGCCAAGCCATAAAGTTCTGACCAAAATCCACTTTATGAAAGCTGAGGAGGTAAGATGTGAGGTTTGAGGGAGTTGCATTAGAACAGGATAAAGAGAGGACTCAGTTCACAAGTTTCAATTGAATTTAGATCCAGACTTCTCCAAAGTCTGGGCATGGTCAGATCCAGTGTTTTGGATTAGCTGCATTTCTGTTTAAAACTCTATAAAGCATACAGTCCAAAAGTTCACAGCACAAATTAAAGTGTTCCTGTCATAAGGCTCTGTATCTAAAAAAGAGCATGCACTTTCCATCATGTAGTACATGGTATATGTGGAGTGTTTTAGTTAGCAGGCACTCAGGCATGCAAAAACTCTACATAACCCATTACTTGATGGTACATAATTACTGCATTTTTAGAGTGCAGCAAGTTGTTCACTTTTCTGTTTTAAAATGGCTTTTGCTGCTTTTTTCCTTTTCTTCATTGATGTGCTGCAGATTTATGGTAGCAATTCTTCCTAATGCTAATGGGAACTGAGTATGTAAAACAAGCGTAAAACAAACAGGTAGCATTAGAATGATAGATGAAAATATATATGCAGATGGTTTGGGGGGTTATTTATTAATTTACGGATCCATCCTTGCTGTTTTTTAATCAGAGACCAACTTTGCACATACTTTCGCTAAACATACATATTTATTATGGCAAAGTTACAATAAAAAATTAACATACAACAGCGTACATTACTTGATACATATTCAGGATCAGTTTAATTTTCAAAGAACCTGGCTAAAGATTCTGTCTTGTTGGCTAGGGAGCCCTTCTCCTCTGAGTATGCTAAAAAGAATGAGCAACGTTCTAAATACTTGTCCTCTTTTTGGCACTTCTCTTGTGTTCATACTTGGCGTGAAAGCTTTTCCATTACAAAGACCGTCCATATTTAACTATACCACAATTCCACAGAAGTCACATTTTTCCAATAATGTGCAATACAAAGTCTTGCTGCTAACAATAAAAACAACAACGTGTTCTGTTTAAAATGTAGATCCTTTGTAGGTGTCTCATGTAAAATGGGATGGGAATTCCAGTCTGTATGTTAGTGAGAAAGTGCTACATCACACTATACACTCATGTTGCCAAAGGAGTGACAGATAGTATGGCCATCAAGAGTGAATTTTTCACCGACTGTGACAGGAATTTGCACCACCACTGTCCAAGTGATACATGCTTTGTGGACTAAGGACTGCCGTTTGAACTGTGAGTCTGTCAGCTTTTACAAGCATTAAATTCACTTTTTATAACATAACACAGGGAAGCAGAAGGTGTAAGAACCTCAAAATTAATGCAACAATATTTTTTCCACATTTTCGCCACATTGAAGTAAGTGAAAATCCCAGAGAAAGGAAAAGAAATGACTCAGCACCAGAAAACATAATATAGTAACTTTTAAACATGATTATTTCTCTGCTTAGAACAAATACTTCCTTTACATCTATTTGTTAACTACTGGCCAACTTATGCTGGAGATTGCAGTAGTTATATGGTATTCATTGTTTCCATGTGTTTCATTAACTGATGAAAAAGCAAATTAGAAAATGGGACAAAGTTAAGGGAGGGAAAATCTCAAAAGAGCTAGATGACATCTCTGAAGTTCTGATTAAATCAGAATAAAATATTTTCTGAGGAATTAATTTTCCAGTCTACTAAACACAGACTTCCAAACACATAAAAAATTAATTCTCAGACATTCAAGCTTCCTTGTTTTGTATAGTTTTCAGAGGAAACGGCAGATAATAATGCCTGCTCCACATTTCAGAAAGGTGGGGTCAGAAAAGAGGTACAATTACATGACAGCATGGGTACTTTATCTGAAAGCAGAAAACTTGATCGCTACAGTTGTGAGGAAGGAAGAAGTCTTCAATGAAGAGAAATATTTTCCAAGTCATAATTATCATCTAGTCCACACATTGTATTAAATTGATAGTAAAAAATTTAATCACAAAAAAAAAAAGAAATTGACAGAAGCATGACATGGGATATATGCTTGTGTATATATCATGATGTTCCTATATGTAGAAATTGAAATGAATTGTAAAAGTCAATGAAGCATCAGAGAGATAGCTGACTGTAAATCCTAGCCAGTGTCCTAAATGTGTCAGTCTCCAAGAAACACATACTCTCTGACATTGCCTTTCCCATTTACAAATTGATATCTAGAGAACTGATGAATAGGGCCTTGGGTTAATTTGCATGTCACTGATTACTTCCTCACCCCCCAGTATCTCCCACCTCCATGCAATAGGGTGGCAACATTTTCCCACCTACATAACAGGCAACAGTGTTAATTTTTTGATAACTTCCTAGTAATTACATGACCCTTAAAGTGCTCCTGTGCAGGATTTGAAGATAATCCCCCAGTCTGAATGTGAATCTTGTCTCATTTGAGGCTGGCACATAGTTATTAGCTTTCACTTGGCTGACAGATGTAGTGGGCGACAGCAGAACAAGAAAAAGAAAGAGGGAATAGGAACCAACAGCTTTAATCTAAATAGAATAAGAAAGAAAAAAGGTATGTAAAATCTAGAAATTTATAGATCAGTTTCAACAGAGCATATTTAGTTATTTTCACAGGGTTTTCTTCAAGCTGCATAAATTGTCCTATTGTTTAAAGGAAATACAACATGTACTCTACACATAACACTTTCAACCTGTGTTCCCTGCATGCCTTCCACAGGGATTAGTACAGTATGTCACATTGCTATGGGGGAGGTTTGGAGTAGGGAGTCACCTTGGTAATATTGCTTTCCTGGCTGCTGAAATACTGGCATGATGTTACAAAGCGGTCATACTTGGCCTCCTCTCCAGAAGTGTGTGCATGAGACCCACCATTCTTAATTTATCCCCTGCCAGCCAACTCTTGGAGTAACACTGAAGGTGTCCAGCACCACACTCAGAAGAGATGACAGCAGGTTTTACTCTCTTTGTCTAAGGTATCACTACTGTTGAAGTGGAAAATGAGAGGTGGAGAGAGGCAGCCGATAACAGAGAAGTTGGAGAAAGCTACAATTTATATATTGTGAAAGATACCCATCAGCATCAGCCAAATAGTCTACAAGTTTAAACTTAAAATATAAACAACCTGCAGTTTGACATTTCTCACAGCATTATATTAATGACTAGATGATAGCAGCTAAGCAATTACATTTATTAAAGGCTGAAACTGGCATTTAACCTAAAATCTGAGTTAAGATCAAGGTATTTAAAAGAACTAGACTTCCACTTTTTAAACAGTCACTTATAGGATATAAAGTCAGATTTCTCTCTCTCTCTCAAAGGTCATGGACAACTTGCAGCACTATTTTAGTCCATCTATCTATTACTCTAGCTGTGCTATTATCACAGCAGCCTCCTGAATGTAGTCTCACAGGATTTTCAGCATTTCTGTTTATTTCCTATGGAGATTATAAGGCTGCAAAAATTTTCTGTGTCTTGGAGTACTACCCAATATTGCTCTCATTATTAATGCTTATAAATATTTAATATAGCTATGATACATTATGCCAATTATGATTTTATTATGTGCATTATGTCATCTGGAGGCCTCAACCAAGATCAGGGCTCCATTGTGTGGGGCAGTATACAAACATATAATGAGAGACAGCCGGGTGCACCCCAAAAGCCTGCAGTTTAAACAGCCAAGTCAGTTAAAGAATGGGAGAGATACAGAGGCTCAGAGAGCTGACGTGACAAGCAAGCAAATGGCAGAGCTAGGAATAGATAGCCCAGATCCCCTAAGTTCCCATGCAGTGCTCTACCTACTAGATCATACTGTCTCTCTGCTTTTTAAACACCTTTTGTTGCACTGTTACCTACTAGAATAGAATGTTTTTTCCCCCTTGATACAGCTTTATTTATAAATATGGAACTTGGCTTATAATTAAACACTTGAACAAGGGCACCCAGAATGGGTAGAAATCTGACACACACTTTGGTGTGTTGTGAGGGCGCAGGGACTAGGACACACACGCTGAAGAAGCATGAAGGGGGACACTTTTGTGGACACACATGCACACACACATTTGGAAGCAGAGATTGCTCTGTAATGGAGACTGCAATGGGCTGTCAAGACCCCACACAAAATATTTTTTTCCTCTCTTATATTGATTAGAATTTGTGCTTTGTCTCTGACCTTAACTCAGTGTTGCCCTTCTGTGAATTTGACATTTTACAAACAGAAAAATACCCATTATTAAAGTATGCTAAGGATGTGTTTAAAAGTAATAAAGATGACTTATTCATTTTTGACCCTATAACTTTGTATCAACTAGATGAAGGAAGAGAATCTCATCTGGAGATATAGTTTTAGCCACATTATTTCCCTTTGTGCTAAAAGAAATAGTTTGGCTAATGTTCTATAGTCTACGCACTAGAGATAGGGCCTATACTAAAAACCTGGGTCTGAACATCATGTTTGGAGAAATTTGGATGCAGATTTCCAATTATAGTGAAACACTCCTGTCTCTGCTCTGCTGAAATGTGTCCTAGGATCCTGACACTCCTAAAGCTTGAAGAACCTCAGATCTACAGTCAGAATAAAACTTCATGACCCAGGGTAAGTCTATTCCCCAAATATGCGAGGAGTCTGGCAATATTTATCTTCTATCAGCCTTAACAGAATTATCTCTATCAATCCCCTGTATAGCAATTAGGAAATAGACACTAGAGTTCCAAATGCAAGTTTGGTCTTGCTCTCCATTACTCAATTCATATCAGTGTAACTCCATTAAAGTAAATGTAATTACAACACAGTGAGAGCAAAACCTCTACCTCTGATGATTTCTCTAAATTTGCCAGAAGATGGGTTCTCCTTCTCCACTGGTGCGAGTAGCACACTTCCATCAAGAGAATAAATATTATCTCTCCTTTTCATTGTGTATATATAGAAAAGTCCATATACAAATTCTCCTTTTTTCTAGAACCCCACTCCTCTCCTGTACTGAAACTAAACACAGCAACTACTCACTTACTAATTGAGCACCCTGGCCTTCCTGTTTTTATACAAACCATCTGGGCATGATAGGTTAACAAGCCTCAGCTGCATTTAGTCACCAGCCAATTAACTCCTCCCTATCTGGTTACAAACCCTGGCAGACCTAACAGGAAAACTGGAAGTTTGGGTGTTGAGTCTATGTAGGTGATTCCACTGTAGCTTTATACCTCATTGTAAATTAAATAAAGAAGAATAACATTTGGGTTATTGCAACCCTTAGGGGTTGGAAACTTTTCTCTATTTTAGGATAACTTTTCAGGCTAAATTGTGGTATTAAGTAACATCTTGTTGTAAGGGGCAGTGGAGATGCCCATTCCTGGTGGGAGGTCCTGAAAGCAAAGTACTATAGAATATGGCTGCTGCATTACCTTTAAAATAATATTTGGCATTCTCAAAAAGAAAAGGAGTACTAGTGGCACTTTAGACACTAATCAATTTATTTGAGCATAAGCTTTCGTGAGCTACAGCTCACTTCATCGGATATGAAGTGAGCTGTAGCTCACGAAAGCTTATGCTCAAATAAATTGGTTAGTCTCTGAGGTGCCACAAGTACTCCTGTTCTTTTTGCAAATACAGACTAACACGGCTGCTACTCTGAAACCTGTCATTTGGTATTCTGTTGCCTAGAGTTGAAGAGGGGTGGGGTCTCCTCTGGGGAAGTTTAATACGACACTACTTCTGGGATAGTCTTTGCTCTCATAGGTCACAAGAGCTATTGTACTGAACCTTACCCTGGGCATTAGGAAGAGGGGTCTTCACTTCCTCACTTGCACCCTTGCAGCACTAGGTGCAATTGAGTCCAATTGATTTTTAGCTATTACCAGATAAGGTTTCATACTCAAATCAGATGCTGAACAACGAGCATTCTCCAGACTAACACACTGTCCCCTTCTAAAAGAGATTGATTTTGAAGAATCAGAGGATGGCAATACTTTTAAGCAGCCTACACTATCATATTGTCACTGAGCTTTATTCATGTCTATCACATTTAAATACACCTTAAAGGGATTTCATCTAGGGCTTGTTGTTGTTTGTTGTAATATCAAGCCTCAAAGAAAACTTGGGGCCAAACTTTCAGCTTGTGTAACTCCACTAAAATCAATGAACAATTTACACCAGCAGAGGATTTACAAAGCTTGTTACTTTCTACATTTCAATTAAGTGGAAAATGACAACTGGTGCAGTCTCTGGAAAAAACGTGGATCCATTTCTAAGAGGTGCTGAGGGCATTCTCAAAGCATTCTGCATCTTGCAGGATCATTTTTTATATGTTCCATGTATTGCTATTTGTAGGCCTGTGCACTTTGTGCATTATTTAACAAGAATAAAGAAGCACTAATTAATTGCTCATTTAATAGTAGCTGACTAAATGAAATTTAATTGCTAACATTCCAATCGTGCTGATGTTGTAGAGGTGAACTAGTGAAACTAGAGTTCTGCTTGATGAGTGGCTTCAGACATGAAACTTCTCTCTTCAGCTGTTCGTAACTTTGAAAATATGTTTCCTTCAGGCTGCAACTTGTCACAGTTGGTCTCAATTTTGTAGAATTTTTTTTGTCGAGTCTGACAACTTTTGATTCTCAGGGATAGAAAGGAAAATTCTGAGGTCAAGGCACAGAGGAAAAAAAACACTTTGTTATAAAACTACAAAATTGGTTGTGATTAGTTTGTAAAGGGGAACTACCAGCATTTCGCTGCTCATAAAATCCAAAGTGAGCCTTGAGTTGTGTTTGCAGACTTAAAAGTCAAAATGATGAATTTTATCATGAATTTTTAAAATAGTGTTTGCTCCTTCTTCTAAATAATGAGCTTGGGCTGCAAGCCTTCATTGTCTTCCTTCAACTAGTGCTGATGTTGCACACACCAGCTATTGAAAGAGTGCTACCAAATTCAGTGGCAATAATAGAAAATCAGATTTTAAAACACAAATACATCAAAATGCCATGAAAAGATCCCAGGTGGAAATATCAGGAAAATATCTGGAAATTTAAGCTTTTAAAAGCTGGGGTCTTTGTTATGATAAAATTAAAAATCATAGACTATTATTTATTTATTAGTGTTATCATAGTGACTGGGATCCCCACTCATGGACCAGGTACCCCCTGAGCTAAGTTTTTTCAACCTATCCACTTTAGACATTTGGGAATATTCACATATATTTTTAAGTACTAAGGCCTAGATCCACAAAGTAACATCGGTATCTAAGTCCTGTTGGTAGGCACCACTGAAATCCACAAAACTATTCAGCTGTTGCTGAACCAAGTAGGCAGGTACACTTAGTTGGCACCTATGTTTTTGCAGTAAAAAGTTCCCTGCTGGCACTGCTTCTTCACTCTAGGTGTCAGGGTGCCTAAGTTCTACCTAAGTCCCAGAGCAATTCAGAAACCAGGGAAAGAGAGGCAGACTTCCACCTAACTCACATGGAGGGGGGTGGAGGGGGCATGAATCTGGTAGTGGGGCTCAGCGTACATCTATGCTGCAAAAGACCAACTGACTTAGGCTTGCAGGGCTCATGCTGCCGTGCTGTAAAACTGCAGCGTAGATCTTCGAGCTGGGGCTGGAGCCTGGCCTTTGAGGCCCTGCAAGGGGCAAGGGACTCAGACCCTGGGTTCCAGCCTGAGCCCAAACATCTACAATGCAATTTTAGATACCCATGAGCCAGCTGTGGCTGTACTGTGGGTCTTTTATCATCATATAGACCTACCCTCAGAGGGCACCCAACACCACACAAAACAGACAGGGGTAGGAGAAGAAGCTGCTGTCTTATAACCTTTATCCCGGTGGCTAGTACATTCACCCAGGATATGCGAGACCCCCAGTGTAGGTCCTCCTCTCTTATGTGAATGCCCCAACAACCATGCTATAGAGTTATTCTCACTTTCAGTGGCCCAATTAAGATACATTATTCAATTATTTGAATCAAGTGGAACAACTTCAATAGGAGAGATTGAGAGAACCCCACATCAGAATAGCCTCATGGTTAGAGCATGGCAGAGGCCTGTTTAAAACTCTTTTCCTCATCAGGCATGGGCGGGGAGCTTGAACGGGTGATCTTCTACATCCTGGGTGAGGGTACCTCCACTACATATTACAAGAGGGGCTTGTCTGTCTTTCTTCACCCCCACCCACAGCTGTTCTACATGGAGTTAGGTGACCTCTGAATATGACTATCAGATTGGGCCCCAGATGCAAGTTAGATGGCTGAATGTCTATGTTCCCCTGGTTCATAGCTCGCTAGCAAATCTAGGAGCCTCCCTGCAGCCCAGATTTAGGCAACTATTTCCATGAGAGGGGAGGGGCTTAGCACACTCCCCTCTCATTGGCATCTCCAATTGACTACCTTAGATGGTTTTGTCACTCAGTGTGATTCCTGTGATTTTCTAAATGCTTCAATGCTCAGTGGTACAGTGTCTAAATCCTTTTGTGGGTCCAGGCCTAAACATCTTCTCTGGAAGTAGCATGTTCAAAACTCCCATTGACTTCATGGTCTACATGATAACAGCCTAAAAGTGAAATTCAGAAACATCTTTATCTTGCAGCCCCTTATGGGTTTGGCAGCATGTCCTGAAGCCCGAAACTGCACCTGGAGGCAGTGGGAGGTTATGTTCCTATTGCCTTTTTGTGGAACTGGATTGTCACCTTCATGGGGCCCACAAAGATCCAGCTGGCAAGAAGTAAGTAGACTGCTCTGTTGCTCTACTGTGATCCCCTTAAGCAAACTTCAAGGTGTCCAGAGACCGGGCAGATTGCGGAATGCACTCATCCTTCCCCTCTTCCTGCTGCTTCTGCTTATGAGCTCTCCAACACAGCTACAAACTCCACTGTGCCTGTGCCAGAGAAACTGTACTGCACGGCTCAGAAAGAAAGAAAAGCCTGGAGCTAATGGTCAAATCTTGGTCTAATTGACAACAATGGGAATTTTGCCACTGATTTCAAAGAAACTTAGGATTTGGCCCTGACGGTTTACACTGCATTATTGCAGCTGTACAGGCTCCTACTTCTGCTTAATTCATTTTAGGCTTTGTCTCCATATCACTTTTGCCAGTAAAACTTTTGTTGCTCAAGGGTGTGAAAAGAACACACCCCTGACCAACATAAGTTTCACTGGCAAAAGTGCTGGTGTGGACAGTGCTATGTCGACATAGCTCACTCTGCTCTTTGGGGGTGATTTAATTATGCTGGTAGGAGAGCTCTCTCTTACCGGCAAAGAGCGGCTACACAGGAGACCTTACAGTGGCGCAGCTGCAATGGTACAACTGTGCCGCTGTAAGGTCCATAGTGTAGACAAACCTTAGTCTTTACTCTTTAAGCTTCTCCCTATAAAGGAGGGGCTAACATTATTTGTAGATCAAAGATCAAAACTTTTTGTTTATAGGCTTTAAAGAACGACTACTACAAATATTAACTGACATTCTCCTTTAGGTTGCTAGCTAGCACTTTGATACAAAAAAGGCTAGAGATACCAATTTCAGCAAAAATGGATTTGTTATGGTTTTCATAATGTGAAGATAATCACAAATTTGACTTTGTCCCACCCTTGGGAGTCCAATTCTGGACTGCTTGCTCACCCAAAATTCCCACTCACTTCATTATGAATTTGGCTGCACAACTAATTCAGAATCAGGTACTTAGTTAGCTGCCCAAACTTATCTGCAATCTCCCCATAATTGTATGCTGTCCATTGAAAGAGTACACTTATGCATCATTCTGCTTCTGTTAATCTGAAATATTACTATTGCTAATTGAGAGACACACAGTCGGCTAATAAGATTCACTGTTGCTGAACAATAGCGATGAATATGTCTCATCTTAGGGCTGCTTTAGCAAATATATATCCTGAGGCTTCTCAAAGGCACAAATCTTTGTTGGTGGCATTACTGGCCTGCCTATTCCATGGAAATGTTAGCTTTTCAAGGGAGTTAAAACTTTCCATAAAAAAGCCCAAAGTTGTGGTGTTATCCAGGAAACTGAGACTAGAGTCCATGTGCACTGTGCTCCTTTAAATTATTTAGCCAGTCTCTTTTCTTCTTTGTTGCCTGCAAGAGTTCATCACGTACTAGTACGTTTATGACGTAAACTAAATGTACTGCATAAATTATTGCCTCATAAGCTGTGGTTTGGAGCAGTGAAGAATGCAGGGGTTTGGAAGCCCATTTTAGGGAATGCATTTTTTGTAGGATTTCTTTAAAAAAAATCATTTTCAGTGCAAGGCTCTACAATAATTTATTTGAGGTTTTAAATCCACTTGTGCCTGGAAATTCAAATTAAGGTTCTAAGAAAACCACCCCTGGGTGGGTAACTATTTTGGGTTCTGATCCTGCAGCCCTTATATGCTTATGGCTTTCAGTGGAAGTTCTGAACACATAAGGGATGCTCTATCAATAGGATTTTTAGGGTTTTGAATCTAAAAAGCATATTGAAACTCAGGGGATTTAAATCTAGATGGATCAAAACCAAATAAAATATTGATGTGACGGGATGCCATTAAATATTTTTTACATCTCCACTGATGACAACACTTAATAAACAGCCACTAAAAAATGTTTACTTGCATCCTACAAGTCATAAACACTGATTGATTCAGATGATTTTTTGGGGGATGAGGGGTGTCATAAATATAAAGGGAAGGCTAACCACCTTTAAATCCCTCCTGGCCAGAGGAAAAACCCTTTCACCTGTAAAGGGTTAAGAAGCTAAAGATAACCTTGCTGGCACCTGACCAAAATGACCAATGAGGAGACAAGATACTTTCAAAGCTGGAGGGGGGGAGGGGCAAAGGGTTCTCTCGGTCTGTATGTTGCTTTTCCCAGGACCAAAGCAGGAATGCAGGTCAGAACTCCTGTAAAGAGTTAGTAAGCAATCTAGTTAGATATGCGTTAGATTCTGTTTTGTTTAAATGGCTGGTAAAATAAGCTGTGGTGGAGGAAATGTATATTCCTGTTTTTGTGTCTTTTTGTAACTTAAGGTTTTGCCTAGAGGGATTCTCTATGTTTTGAATGTGATTACCCTGTAAGGTATTTACCATCCTGATTTTACAGAGGTGATTCTTTTACTTTTTCTCCAATTAAAATTCTTCTTTTAAGAACCTGATTGCTTTTTCATTGTTCTTAAGATCCAAGGGTTTGGGTCTGTGTTCACCTATGCAAATTGGTGAGGATTTTTATCAAGCCTTCTCCAGGAAAGGGGGTGTAGTGCTTGGGGGGATATTTTTTGGGGGAAAAGACATTTCCAAGTGGGCTCTTTCCCGGTTATATTTGTTAGATGCTTGGTGGTGGCAGCAATAATGTCCAGGGACAAAAGGAAAAATGGTTTGTACCTTGGGGAAGTTTTAACCTAAGCTGGTAAAAATAAGCTTAGGGGGTTTTCATGCAGGTCCCCACATCTGTACCCTAGAGTTCAGAGTGGGGAAGGAACCTTGACAAGGGGGAAAGTGCTTAGATAGCTCAGTGGAGGAAGATGAATTTATAAATCAGAGAGAGGACAGCTAGGAGTAGAGGAAAAAATGACATTTGACTGGAGCTTATTCAATTAACCTGAATATTAGTGACTAAATTAAAGATGTATGCATGGTGTCAGGGATCCATGTAATTGTAAACACCAACTGTCACTTAAAACATAATCCTGGTGTCTCAGCACATAAGGAACATAGTTTTGTTTTGTTACAGATGACATACTGGCTAGAGGAAAGACTTTGATAACTTCATCTAAATAGTATCACTGTGAAAGAGAATATGACAACAATAAGAAAGTGAAAGTTTTGGAGACTTGTCTCTTGGCCATTATTAGTCATGGTATTCTGACAAGATAGCAGTGAACCATCTTGCAGTTCAGAGACTACAAGTTGAAATGCAGGAAATATATGTCAAC
The DNA here is from genome assembly GCF_965152275.1 of Natator depressus. Taxonomy (NCBI): domain Eukaryota; kingdom Metazoa; phylum Chordata; order Testudines; family Cheloniidae; genus Natator; species Natator depressus. The sequence continues at coordinate 142,730,506 of NC_134234.1, forward strand.
AGTTAAAACAGTTTAACTTTCTATCCAAAGTTAGTGGTTCTGATTTCCAAAGAAACAGAGGATCTCTTGCTCCCATAGATTTCAGTAGGATTTGTGGGAGATCAGCAATTCAGTATATATTGCTCAGCAATTTGAGAAGAACCAGGATTATCACTGTCACTGCTAGTAGGTTGTACATTTTTACAGCATGATAAAAATGGAGCAATCTATTCAGTGAATGAATTGGGGACTATGTGACATTTTTGAAAAGTGTGAAAGCCAGATAATTTTGATGATTCTGCAAAATGGGGAAAGAATTATTGCTGTTCTCCTGTGATTTATTTTTTGGCATAAGCTAAAGGTCATTTTTGCAAGGAGAAATGAAAAGGGCTCACAAAAATTACTAAAATACTCAGCAAATATGTGTGAAATTCAGGGAAGAGGGTAAAAAATTCTGTATGGAAATATCTGCAATACATTTTCTGACCTATTAATTTGCCCTGGAAAAAAAAAACAGAATAAATCCTGCCACAATAGCCAGATACCCAGAACATGAGTGTTTTTATGAGGTGCAATATTTGTTGCTTCCTGATGTGGTAAGAGTCCTACAAATCAATCTATATTATTATTCTTAACTTTTATAGCAATACTGTGATGCATACCATTTTATGCATAAGGAATCCATCAGGGCACTTGCCCAAAAGAGCTTGTAAGCTAAATTAGCTAGACAAAAATGAGGGTGTGATAAATGAAAGGAGGGAGGGGAGTAGCTTCCTTTTATGGACACACAGCCAGCAGGTTAGCTATAAAATCCCTCTTGGTGCTGTTCTCTCCTTGCTTTACCTGTAAAGAGTTGAAAAATCCCATAGGTAAAAAAGAAGAGTGTGGGCACCTGACCAAAAGAGCCAATGGGAAGGCTAGAACTTTTTAAAATGGGGGAAAAAACTTTCCCTTTCTGTCTGTTGTGGTTCTCCGGGAAAGAGAGAGACAGAGCAGCAATGCTGTAAGCAGCTTTAAAACCAGGTATGAAAAAACATCAAATCATAACTCAAACCTACTTATCTGAAACCCCAAATATGAGTGTTTACAGGGAATGTCTAGGAAGACACGATTAGGGTTATTTTTTTTTAATTTCTTATTGGCTTGTGGACTCCTCTGTGCTAACCCCAGATGATTTTGTTTTGCTTGTAACCTTTAAGCTGAACCTCAGGAGAGCTATCTTGATGCTTAATTTTTGTAATTGGTTTTTTTTAATCTAGCAATAGCCTAAGTTCCAGATGTATTTTCTTTCTTTTTGTTTTTAATAAAATTTATCTTTTTTAAGAACAGGATTGGGTTTTTGGGGTCCTAAGAGGTTTGTGCATATGTTGTTTAATTAGCTGGGGGCAACAGCTAATTTCCTTTGTTTTCTTTATCAGCTCTTCCCCCACCCTCGGGGTGTGTGTGTGTGTGTGTGTGAAAGGGCTTGAGGGTACCCTACAGGAAGGAATTCCCAAGTGTGCCTTCCTGGGTTCCAAAAGAGAGTTTTTCGCATTTGGATGGTGAAAGAATCTACCCATCCAAGGTCAGACAGAATCTGTAACGTTGGGAGTTTAATACAAGCCTGGAATGCCAGTATTAATTTTTAGAATCCTTGCGGGCCCCCACCTTCTGCACTTGAAGTGCCAGAGTGGGGAATCAGCCTTGACAGGGGGTAAAAGGGATAATGTTAAACAATTACTATTTAATTATTTATATAAAGTGAAGCACTTCCCACAGGACAGCTTGCTAGGAAAAAAACTGACTCTATAGCCCTGTGATTGTGGGATACTTGGGATATAGGAGAGCTGGGTTCAAATCTGTGCCCTGGCTCCTTTGGAGCAGGGACTTGAAGCTAGGTCTCTCACTGCCTACATAAATGTACTGAGCCATTGGCTATTGTGCAATGGTTATTTTTCTTATTGGTTTTTCACAATTTTTTTTTTTTTGGAAGGCCTCGGTTGTGTTCTGATGTAAAATTGGAAAATTATTGACATCTCCAACATTTGTATGGGATGTGAAAATCATTTCCCACCCAACTCTAGGGACTAGTTGTTAAAGAAGGGTTCAGCGCTGGAAAACAGAGGGTGAAGTGGAAGTGATTCTCAGTAGGGGAATTAGGAGTCAGGCTAGGTGTTAGGGGCTTATTCCTTCACCCACTTACTTCCCTGGTACTTCTCGCATGAACAGAGAGCAACAATACCCAAAGTCCAAAGTTGCAAACAATTCAATGTTTATTGGGGTGAACTTCAAGCAACCATGATTCCAGTTTCCTTCCTTAGTGTCCCCCTTCCCAGCTCTGACATCACAGAGCCTTACCTGTGTCCCTGTTCCCGTTCCCATTTCCCCCCCTTAGCAAAACATGATTCCAATTTCCCCACCTCCATTCCCTGTTCCCATTCCCACCCTTACTTCCTGATTGACTGCAGATTATATAATAAAACTTTGAGTTCTGCTTAGCTATACCTTAACCAATCATTTTACTGACATTTAACTAACCAATCCTAACATTGTAACATGATTATTTAACCAATTATATCCCACCACCTTAATTAGTTTACACCCAGCAAAATTAATTATACAGCAGACAGAAACAATCACAGAACCAGACAGAGATTATACACACAAACAATAGGGAAATGGGGACTACAATGATAGAACAACACAGAAATGAGGATTTCATATCCTAGCTATTGATAAGTGAGTTCTTGCCAGACAGGATGCGATCAAACTAAGTTTCCTTTTACATTTTCTAGGCACTTCCCTTTCTCTGGAGGCAATAGGCATTATCAGGACAGGATTGTATTCCTAACAGCCCAATAGCACCTTATTTCAATTAGACTAGTTTGGAATGTAAAGATGTGACCATTCGCTTCCCAGCTTATGGCTGCCTCTGCTGTTTAGCCAAAGGCCTTAGCCTAAGAACAGGGCCTCAGACTGTCACAGTAAGAGAAGGCCCTTACACCGGCAGACAGTGATTTTGATTCTTTCTTTTATACCTCTATAACTAGCTAAATGATAAGAATACACCTAAATTCTTAGAGTATAGGCCTTTACAGACAGGCCTGAATATCTATATCCTAACACTAGGTACCAGAGAAGGAAGCAGGGTGGAGAGATTTCCAGTTGGTTGCTGGTAAGCCAGGGCTGATGGGGACAAGTGAAGTAAGGAGTGTCTCAAATGGGAGTTGAGATGTGTGAGGGATGAAGGAACAAATGTAGGGAAAGAGCAGGAGGCATATAAGACAATCAGTCAAGGAATCCAGGATTTTGGGAGAGGTTGGAATGTTATAAATGCCTTTGGTAGATATTTAAGGTGGTGTTGTCTCTGTTTACCTTTCCCGATAAAGCTTATCTCAAGACTACTGGGACTTTACCCCTTGAGATTGTTCTGGTAGGACTGCAGTATCTGAATGGTGGACAGGTACAGATGGAACCTCCTGCCTTGTCACGACACCACAGAACGTTGTGCTTATCCACAGTCAGGCCAATAGATTTGTGAAAGGCAAGCAGCACTGCTGTTCTCCTTCAGCAACACACCAGAAGACGTGAAGCTGGATTCGGTAATTGCTTTCCATAGTTTCTCCACCATCTTGTTGTCTAATATACTGCAGAAGTACCCATCATCATTGGGCCTTTGAAGACTATATAGATGACTTCCTTTAACAAAATTCTTTAGCTGTCTTTCTTTCCTACTGCCTTTTTATTGTCACCAGTTCTTGTAGTTTCTCTTGCCTTATTTTGATTTGGATAATAAATCACTTAATGCCTATAAGGCAGATGGTACCCTTTGATACTTCCATGGGTCTCAGGCTGGGGACTAATTGAAAATTCCCCTGGTGTGCGCAGAATTACACTTAGCTCTCATTACCCACATAAGGGAAGAGTTTGCTCATTTGCATACATCACAATCTCTTACTCATTAAAATGACTAGAGATGAGCAAATCCCTTTGCCAAATTTCTGAAGCCCTTAAGGCCGGCGAATTTTAATTTGGGCCACAGATCAGAGGCTTCCCAGATTTGTGCTCTGCCTACGCCTGACAAATATGACTTCACTTCCTGATTGGCAACTTATACTTAGTTCTTAGTTCCAAATAAAATGACCTCCTCGCATCAAAAGACATTTCCTTCCTACTTCATGGACTGGAAATAGTGTTAATCTGTCCCTCTTGAGGTATGGGTTTCCAGAGCAGTTAAGGAAACATTAAAGGACACAGATGTAACCTTCCAATAAAATGATTGACACGGGCAGTATTATTTTTCCAAAATGAAATATCTTTTATTAATGTAATCCTCCTACAATGTATTCTAAGAATACACATATCCTTTATTGCAAGTTAAAGAGCATTAAACGGTGATAGGATATAGTCTAAATCAGTGGTTCTCAAACTTTTTTTTTTTCACGGACCACTTGAAAATTGCCGCGAGTCTCGGCGGACCACTTAATGATCTTTCCAAATATTGTTTGTACCGTTAGCTAACTATTGTAAAGTGCTTTGGATAAAAGCGTTATGTAAAAAACCCTTAATAATAATTAATAGTTTTTGTTCTACAAATAAAAGCACACAACTCATATTTTAATATCAGTAGTCTTACCTTTCTAATGCGATGGATATGCCCTCTCTGGCCGCCGCAGTCCTGCACATCCCAAATTCTCCCCCACCCCCTTTTCTCAACCCACTGCCCCCTCCCACCTACTTCCTATTCTCCCCAAGGCCACCACCTCACCTTACATGTGTGTTTTCTCCAGGGTCCAGGCACCTAATTAATGGAGCCACACCTGTGTGTCTACACTAATTAGGTGGGTGGCCCTTTGTTCTCTTGTGTGCGGCCACCCAGGCGCACACCTTAGAGGGAACTATCCACCAACTACCTGAATGGAGCTCGTGGACCACTGGTGGTCCACGGACCACAGTTTGAGAACCTCTGATATAAATGATTCTAAATGATGCTCTCAGCCATAGATGGCCAGCCTGTGACAGATCGTTGACAGCAGTTCTTAACTTATACTTTAAATGTTATATAGGTAAATTACAATTAAAACACACACATATTACAAGCATACGCATATTCACACTAATACAAACACTATACTTAGCCTGCTAGTTTTAATTATTGTATAGCCTTACACTGTCCGTTGATTTTGCTGCATTGTCTGCAGTTGCTGCTGCTCCTTTGGTTAGCTTCAGTTAATTGGGAGCTGGGACTGTTCTTCAAAATTCTCTCTCTCTCTCGCAGTTGTATACTTTCAGATGTTTAGAATTACTGCACATGCTCACTGTCAACATAAACTTGGGCATGCCTGGATATGTCCAGACATGTTTGGACTTACTCATTACTAATCACTTTGCACATGCTCACTGCTCTTGTTTACCTCAGAGTTATGACCCTGCCAACACCCTTTCACCTATTTTTGAATTGGGTGAGCTCAGTCCAGAAACACTTTGTGGCCATACCTCATTTTACTTGCAGTGATCATGTGCCCTATAGTATCCAATGGGAAGGTACCTACAGCTTTCAGTTGGCGAAGTGACTCCTGCTTATTCAAGAGACAAAAAATGGAAGATAAGAATACAAAATGAAGTCCAGGGAATTTTTTGGTATCATTAGTCTCAGTGAGGTGTTCATGAACACTCGTAAACAAGGATTGAATTGATCAAAAATCAGTGCATAACTTCAACTAAAGTAGACTGCACTATGGCTGTAAATTTTTCAATGTGATTTCCTCTGAACACCAGTATCAGCTCTGTTTTGTTTGAGTTCACCTTCAGCTGCTGTTATTCATTAATGAGCTGATCTCATTCAAGCACTGGGCCATCTGGTGGCAGTGGTGTGGTTGTATTAGGGTTGCCAGTTGTCCCTGAGGCTCCTAGGTGCATGTGCGATCAGGAAAGCTCTGTGCACTGCCCCCACCCGAGTGCCATTTCCGCAGCTCCCATTACCTGGGAACTGCGGCCAATGGGAGTTGCAGGGTCGGCAACTGTGGGCGCAAGCAGCCCACAGAGCCTCCTGGCCAGCCCTCTGCCTAGGGGCCGGACATGGTGGCTGCTTCTGGGAGCACCATGGAGACAGGGCAGGCAGGGAGCCTGCCTTAGCCCCCCTGCACCACCGACAGGGAGCTGCCTGAGGTAAGCACCCACCTGCACCCAATCGCCTGCCATAGGTCAGAACCCTGCTCTCACACCCAAACAACCTCCCAGAGCCTGCACCCCACATCCCCTCCTGCACCCCAATCCCATGACCCAGCCCGGAGTCCTCTCCCACACCCTGAAACCCGCATTCCTAGCCCCCCCCCCGAACCTGCACCCCCAGCTGGAGCTCTCACCCCCTCTCAGATCCCAACCTCCTGCCCCAGCCCAGTGAAAGTGAGTAAGGGTGGGGGAGAGCAAGTGATGGAGGGAGGGGGCTGGTGTGAATGGGGGCAGGGCCCCAGAGAAAGGGCGAGGCAGGGGCATGGCCTCTGGGAAGGGGCAGGGCAGGGGTGGGGCAAGGGTGTTCGGTTTTGTGCAATTAGAAAGTTGACAAACCTAGGTTGTATGTAATGATGGATTGGTTTATCTGTGTGTCATCTATATATTACTGGCACTTGAGTCCATGGTCATCTCAGTTCATCTTGTGGCTGCAGGTAGGTGTTGCATATACGGAGAGAGAGAGAGCATTAAACCTTGTGGAACTCCTCATATGTGAGGTCAAGAAGCAGAAGTACAATTTCCTATGTCTCCCCTTTGGGTGCATCCTTACAGGACGTATTAATCTATTTTAGCCCCTGGACCTCTACTACCTCTTTCAGTCAGGACAACAGTATCAATCTTAGGATTATTATATTGCTATGCAACATCATAGTATCTGAGAATCCTGACAATTACTGCAGTAGTTAATATTAAAGAGTAATACTAACTGGATAGGAAAATCATAATAATTGAAAAGCAATAATCTTATAAATATATTAATAGTTCCTTTTCCATTCTATAAGCTATAAAGGCCAACAGTAATATCTTGTTTACAAGCATCAAATTATTAGCAGATGATGATTAAGAGTGTCCCTCTAGCATTCATTCATTCTCTCTTTCTCTCTCTCTCTCTCTCTCTCAATGCAAAATATTTGAAACAAAGCAATTAAGGAAAGCTATAGTACCTAGGGGATAGTGGCCATCCCTATTTGACCATCCCAGATGTTTAAAATTCACTTCAAAATGTACTAGTACTTTAATTAATAGTCCAAATCAAGCAAGTACATGTATCGAGATTTCCACAGTTGCTGAATATCCAGAGGGAAAGAAAAACTGAAGTGGATAACATGTTACTTTATCAGGTTTCAGCTTATGCTCAAATAAATTGGTTAGTCTCTAAGGTGCCACAAGTACTCCTTTTCATGTTACTTTATCAGCATCACTTACTGAACACTTAGGACCAGATTCCGATCTCACTTACAGGTTTAATAACAGTATAAGACTACTGATACCAAGGGAGTTACTCCTGATTTACACTGGGGGAAGGTTTAAGCCAAAGGGATTGCTTTCTCCAATCGCATTGAAGAAGATTGCTTGGGTCATCCAGTTCAGAAGCCTGTCTCTGTCAGCAGCTAATAGCTGATGTCTCAGAAGGTGACAATCCCCAATAACACACTTATACAAAATTTAAGGGGGTGAGGGATCCCTTCCTGATTCCCCACTCATCCCTCCTACCTCCTCCACACACATACATGATCAACTTATGCCTTGAAAAGTCAGGCTTGATTTTCCTTGTATCATCTAAGTACATGCTCCACTTGCCGGGTTTGGCTTTGGAAAGTCTTACTTCCTTGCTTTATTATGTTTTTAAAAGATAATAGTAGTAAATAGATCCAGGCACACTTCCTGGAGGCCAGCCAACATCTGATCTTAGCCTCTCACTAGGTTAATAAAGGAGTTCTTTATGTGATGTGAGCTTTCTGTTGCTACTACATAAGTACACAGTGAAGTGAAGAATGGAAGGCATATAAAGACTGAACACAATTTGCTGTGTCCAATGTATATTTATTAATGATATTGTTCTTTATTATGTGTATCACAGCTCCATGTAGAGGCCCACCCAACATCAGGCTCCATTGTGCCTAGTCAAACACATAGGAAGAAACAACACCCACCCCAAAAATATGACCGACAAAGGGTGTGAGAAATGTAGCATTCCTTATCTCCATTTTACAAATAGGTAACTGAGGCACAGAGAGGTTAAGGCCGAAAGTGACAATGGAAAGTAGGAGCCTAAATACCTTTGCAAATCTGGTCTAAGTGACTTGCCCACAAACATACAAGAAATGGGTGGCAGCACTGGGAACTGAATCCAGAATTCCTAAATAACAAGCATGTTCGCCTCTTCTGGTTTCAAAAAAGAGCCTTGTTTGGAATGTAAGGACAAAGCTCCAGGAAAGACATTAATTGGGAAGAGCTGATGAAAGTCTGTGGTGCAGTCTTTCACTTTACTAGCCTCAGTGTGTACGGCCTCTTGTTTTTGTTTGTTTGCATCCTTGTTTGTTTAAAGAAGAAATGTAACCTCTTGTTGTTTTTACTCTGACCTTGTTTTCTATTGTATTAATAATAATGTTTATTATTTTCTTTGCACAAAACTCTTCAATAGAAAATTAACACTGCGTGACTTTTTCATAGTCAAAAGGCACAGTGCCTTAGGTATTTTGTCATTTCTTGGCAAATATTTGGGAATATTTCCCAACTTTTCCCCAAAAGACTCTCCCTCCATATCCAAGCATTCCTTGTAGTGATGTGTGGCTTGAACAAAGAAACTCACAGGGTAAGAGCTATAAAAACAAGGGGCAGTAGGAGAGGGAAGAGATGAAATCTGACATGAAGACAAGTTGCAGCCTTTTACTTTTTGTACTCCTGGTAGTGTTTCACAGTGGAGAGTTCACATTTGAGTCAGTGTTTTAGACATGAAAAGGTGGAATCCTTCATGGAAATAGTCACTTACTGACACATTCTTATGAAACAGCAAAGGGACAATATGAAGATTAAAAAGATTTTTTTTCCCAGCCATACTTACTCTTCTCTCAGTCAATGACGCAAGTGGCATCTTACTTTTGATTCATGCAGTGTGTATAAGTGCTTTCTACATCCTAGCAAATTACCTCAGTATGAGCATGGAATCCCTTCATGAAGAGTCAGATAAAAATGCAAGCTTCTTTGTCCTCCGTGGGACTGAAAGCTTTTCCTCTAGCTTTGATAACTTGGATAGTGATGTGAAAGTCAGTAAGCTTCAACTGGAGAGTGTCAAAGTGGAGACCACAAATGCAGAGGGAGTTGGCAGAAAATTGAATTACCAGCTAAGACTGCTAATAACTGTTGCTATTCTGAACATATGGAATGGAACTATTAATAAACATGCATGTGCCATACCATCAGAATTATTATCCTAAATAGTGCTCAAGGCCTTCCATATTTAAAGCTGGTAGAGTAAGGATTTGGGTTGCCTTTGTGGACTACTGTAGATGTCATAAAGCCCTGGGGAACAATGATAGCTATATTTTCTGACTTTATTATTATTCACGTTTATTATGGAAGTGCCTAAAGAGCAACCAAAAAAAAGAGCCCCATGTTGTAGTACACATGGTACGAAGACAGGTGTAAGAAATAAGAAATATAGTGTCTAAAATGCAGAGTACAAGACAGGAATTTGCTACCCTATAAAAGTACTAAAGATTCCCAAACTGATGGGTAACTTATATGGAAAAGGCTTTTATCTGGGGGCAAAGTCAGCTACTAAATTGGGGATGATTTCCCCAACATTACTCCAGTTTTACCTTGGTTTAACTCCACTGAAATTAATGGTGTTACACTGACAGAAAACTGGAGTAACTCAGTGGCAAATCAGGCCCTTTCATTGAATTAGGACTTTACAGAGAGAATGCATCCAGTAAGATTTCACAACACTGGAAAAGAAAAACCTCTCCAGAACTTTTCTCTCAATGGGGAAAGAGGGGGCAGTGCTAGTGACTTACTACAGAAAGTGTTGCTGCTGTGGTGTTTTTTTGTTTTTGGGGAGGTAGGTTTATTTTAATTTGAGCCTACATTGAGTAACTAAAGCTACAAATGCTGCATTTTTAGATACAGATACATTCTACTGCTGTCTAATTGGTTCAGGTATCTGTGCATTGGATCTACCCTATTTTCCTTCTGTTTGTGCATGTGTAGCAACAATAGGAGAAAATAGTATTATCTCTCTGGTTAGATTTCTGATTAGATTTTGTAGTTTGCTGCCTACTCTCTCCAAAAGGTCCTGTATGGTTTACTAATAATCAAATGTGGATGCTTCATATATGGAGTGCATGTCTTACTTTTATGTGAAATTGATTTCACTATATTTGGTTTTATATCACATTCCATTAAGTTAAGGGAAAAAACAAACTAACTCTAAACAGAATTTATCCCAGGGCACTCAGAACTCCCCGCAACAGTGATGCACAAAATTTGTTCAGAAACAAATTTGTTTGGAAACTATACTAGTTTCACCTATAACCCTGCAGCCTGCCCCCAGCCTCCAGCCTGAGTGACCCTTCTGTGTACTGTCAACCTCTCTGCGGGGCAGAACACTCTGGATCAGTTCTTCAGCTAATGTCAATTGGCATGGCTCTACTGAAGTCAATGGTGGTCCTCTAATTTACACCAGCAGAGAATATGGTCTTATATGTGACATTGGGGGGGAAAAAAAAGCATAGGATACAGTTTGGAGATGTGTTTGGTGCACAGTAAAATGGGAATATTGGAAAGCTGGAGGACAGAAGCCTGTTTTCTTAATGAACTGCACTCAGCAGAGAAGACTAATTAATTGAAAAGAACTGCCAAGAGGTCTGCATTGCTTTTTCTTCCCTCAATTCTTTTATTTAATAAGTGCTCTGACTACAGATTAATACGTTCCAAATAGAGATTAACTTTTTGTCTAATATTTATTGTTTCACCTGCATTGAAATGGGAACTGGAAGCACTTTGTTAAATGGACTGAAATTCTGAAAAGTTGCCTAATTTCACTGTAGCTTCTGTAAGAACCTCTTGATCATTTATCTGCAGTGTTGTTTTGTACCTGCCAAGAGCAGTTCTCCTGAGGGAAATAGATAACCCTACACCAGCCATTGCATTTTTTCCTCTTTTCCAGTGGTGAGAAGGACAGTAGAATTTGCTGTGGAACCCTCTATATGCCAACGCAAATGAATCTAGCATTTAGAGGCAAATCCTGCCAACTCATTCATGGTTGTCGAGGGCCCTGTCTGCCATGGAACACTGTGTAATGCAAAGGAAGCGCTATTTGGGAAGACCCGCAGTAGGAGCAGATTCTTGCATATTGTGAATTCAAGGGCTGTGGGTGTGTCTCTGCATAGCAAAGCTTGGGCTGGGACAAGGATGGGCTGGGAGAGACATATTGATAGGGCTGGTGGAACCACTAACCCAGGGATCGGCAACCTTTGGCACACGGGCCGCCAGGGTAAGCCCCCTGGCAGGCTGGGCCAGTTTGTTTACCTTCTGTGTTGGAAGGTTTGGCTGATTGCAGCTCCCACTGGCTACGGTTCGACGCTCCAGGCCAATGGGGGCTACGGGAAGTGGTGACCAGCACATCCCTCAGCCCACGCTGCTTCCTGCAGTCCCCACTGGTCTGGAGCAGTGAACCGCGGCCAGTGGGAGTTGCAATCTGCCAAACCTGCGGACGTGGCAGGTAATCAAACTGGCCCAGCCTACCAGGGGGCTTATCCTGGTGGGCCGCATGCCAAAGGTAGCTGATCCCTGCACTAGCCACTTCCTCCTATGCAGTAGGAGTGTAACAGCAGCAGGGCTGCCTTAGGCTATGTCTACACTACAGCCAGGATCGACACTCTGAAATCAATCCACTGGCGGTTGATTTAGCAGGTCTAGTGAAGACCGGCCAAATCGACAGCAGATTGCTCTCCAGTCAACCCCTGTACTCTACCCCCGACAAGAAGAGTAAGGTAAATTGACTGGAGAGTTTCTGCCGTCGACCCCCCACAGTGTAGACCCCACAGTAACTCAACCTAAGGTACATCGACTCCAGCTACGTTATTCAAATAGCTGGAATTGTGTAGCATAGGTCGACTTACCGCAGAAGTGTAGACATAGCCTCATTTTCTTTGAATTAATAAGGCTAGGATTAGACATTTAAAGCATTTTCTTTCCTTACTGTCTAAATCTACTGTCTCTGAAGAACTGACATATCTGCCATTAGTCAATTCATTATGACCTTTTTACTCCCATTTCCTCTTATTGAAAGATTTGTTCATTAACTACACCACCAAGACATCAAGCTTCCCCTCTGCAGAACATCAGAGCAAAAGTTCCCTTAAAGTGCTTGCACTTAACAAGTGTATTCTATTTAGACAGATTTTTGCATTTTTTTAAAAAAAAGTTGCCTGTGCTTAAAATGGGGAAGTGCCATTGGAACTACAGCTATCACTCTACGAACTTTCCCAGGCATGTTTTTTCTCTTGTACACGGATCCAATATATGATTTTGAATCATTGATAACTATGAAGCACCTTGGGCCATGTTCTGTGCAGACTGTGACGGGGCAAGGCCAGATGGCTATGGAAAAGTAGTGGGAGATAGATATATTAGCTCCAGGCTAAACAAATCCCTGGTACCAGGATAAGTGAAATGGCAGCTGCTCCAGGTCAATTAAGACACCTGGGGCCAATTAAGAACTTTCCAGAAGGCAGGGAGAACGCTAGGTTGATTGGGACACCTGAAGCCAATCAGGGGCTGGCTGAAACTAGTTAAAAGCCTCCCAGTTAGTCAGGTGGGTGTGCATGTCAGGAGCTGTGGGAGGAAGTTGCGCTGTTGGAGAGACTGAGTAGTACACACCATATCCGGCACAAGGAAGGAGGCCCTGAGGTAAGGGTGAAGTGGAGCTTGAGGAAGTGAGGGCTGCTGTGGGGGAAGTAGCCCAGGGAATTGTACAGGTCATGTTTCTAAAAGGTCAGCTACCCATAGCTGATACTATTAGGGTCCCTGGGCTGGAGCCCGTAGTAGAGGGTGGGCCTGGGCTCCCCCCCCCACCTTTGCCCCCTGATTAATCACTGAGACTGGGAGACAACAGAGACTGTGCAAGGAAGGATAACTTCTCCTCACCTCCCTCGCTGGCTTATGATGAAAATGGCTCAGTAGACTGTGACCCTTGTCTCCAGAGAGAGAAGGGTTACATGGAGGGTCACAGTGAGCCTCTGAGGCTAGCGAAATCCACCAGGAAACGCGGGGCCCACAGAGGCAAGGACAGAGCTTTGTCACAAGACCTACTCTGGACTTACAGTAGTATTTCTGAGAGCAGAAGTCAGCCGCTTGTCTTACATAAACAGACAAAACCGTATAAATATGATTTGGTAGCTCTCTTTTAATAACACCACAAGGTTCTAGAATGCTGTTGCATGCTTCCCCTTTTTTACCAACGGGTACTCTAGTTTCATCTGACTTAGAGAAGGGATAGGGAATCTCCTCGTATAAATTTCTGAGGCGAACAAAAACTGGCATTTTTGAGATTTTTTTCCCCCTAAGGCTATAGAGTGGGTGGCATTTAAAAACAACACTTGCTGTTACTATGGAGAAGTGTTGAACTTCACTGAAATATTTCATATATATTTAGAATAGGAAATACCAAAATGTTCTTTTTTTATTCACTGTATCCATGGCTCTGAAATATACAAAAGAACTGGGTTTTTTTTAATGTCAAAAGAGAGGCTGTGAATTTCGGGGAGACAAATAAATGCTGAACATGAAGAATCTGAGTGGCAGGATTTTTTTAAAGGTTGTACAGCCTTTAAGCATGAGAGAAGGGGAGAGTGAACAAGAGAGTTTGCACTCTTCCAGTAAAACTGAGGGACCTGATAGTGAACTCGCAATGAAAAAAACAAAACAAAACATTCCCTGTGTCAATTGGTGTAACAGGCTGTCAGGTTTTAGGATCCTGCCTAAAGATGCAGTATGCTTCTACTGACTCACCCTATTGTGAGATACTAAGACACTGCAAAGAGATGCTGAGTTATTTTATTGATTCATGCTGGCAGCCAGAACAGATGGGTCCTATCAATTCCTGTCCAGGAATTTAAAAGAATTTGTGCATCTTTTTGAGGCAGAGGGAACTATAGGGGCAGAAGGAAGTTACAGGGGAGCCAAGCTCAAGAGAAAATTAAGGCTGATAGCATCAACAAAACATAAGTATTTAATTAACAATAATGGCAAACCCCAGGAAGGAGGTAATTTGGACTAAAGCTAAGTGTGTGTGCACTGTGTTGGGAGCTAGGTGTAACTCTCCTTGTGTTTGCAATTGGTTTGCTTAGAAATCTTTAGTATGGATATTTGGGTTTGTTCAGTCTGTCAGGGACCTACGAGGAAAGGGGGGGAAAGTCAGATAACTTAAATAAGGGATGGTCTATGAGAGTCTTTTCCAGGAGTTATTCTGCTGACCTTGGATGCATCCTGAGCCAACCCCAGCTGCCCTCCATCTTCCCATAGTCAAACACAGAGAGGGAAACAGCTGCATCAGCTTAACCCTACATGTATCATCTTTTTTCCCTAACTATGTGTACATGTATATAACAGAGGCAGGTTGTTTTCTGCATGTTCCCTTCTGCATTTAGGATCCTGCTGACTATGCCATTTGTAGGAGACCAGCACACTTTTTCATAGGTCTGCTTTAAAAATTGAAAACCAAACCAAAACTCTCATAGATGTACTTAAAAAAAGCCACAACAAACCCAATTTTTTAGAAATGGCCAAAAGATAAACACACAGCAATCAAATAAATGTCAAATGAGCACTGAATTTCGTCAAAGTGATATTTAAGGTAATGCAATTTTAAAAATCTGGTGACTCAGAGACAAGGACAATTTTTCTTGTCCTTGTTACAAGATGCTACAGGACTGCAAATTCAAAGGCCTCTGCACACATTAAGTGTTTCAAATCATATACAATCTTGTTGATCCCCATTAAATTCTGTGTTATAATAACACTTGCCACTCCATCTTGCTCTTACTTACAATGCAATTAATGCATGAATGCATCCGATGAAGTGAGCTGTAGCTCACGAAAGCTTATGCTCAAATAAATTTGTTCGTCTCTAAGGTGCCACAAGTCCTCCTTTTCTTTTTGCGAATACAGACTAACACAGCTGCTACTCTGAAACAATGCAATTAATGGTTTCTGCAGATTGTGGAAGGATTTAGAAAAGATTAACAATGCAATGTATCAAAAATAGCATACTGCATAATAAGAAATGATTGCATGCAGTGTTGTTGTAGCCGTGCTGGTCCCAGGATATATTCTGACCTGAAGAAGAGCTCTGTGTAACTCGAAAGCTTGTTTCTCTCACCAACAGAAGGTGGTCCCATAAATGATATTACCTCACTCACCTTGTCTCTCTAGGTAGAGAGACAGATGGAATATATGTTGGTATGACTTCGTGTATGGCTTTATTGGCACTCATTTGGGTTGGCTTGCATAACTTGCAAATGGAGAAGACATATATGCAGGCTGTCCCAAATGAGTGCCAATGGAGTTTCTCTAGTAGCCTGCTTTGTGGTGTCTGGTCCAGGGAGTATCCTAAAGAAAAAACTAGTTTAGAAAATATTAAGAGTTTTAAAAATTTCTTCCAAAGTGAGCACATCAGGCACAGACCACTGTTGAAGGAGTTGCAGTGCTCACAGATGCGCAGTATCTCCTTAATCTCTCTTTTGAGGAGAGCACGTTTCAAATTGTGGCTTGCCTCTGCCTAGGAAGGTCAAGGTCAGAGAAGGCTCCTTGCATTCTCTCACTTTTGTTCACCTATGCAAAAGCTGGCTGCAGTCTCTTTAACTGAGACTATTTCTTGCCTTGAGAAATATGACTCTTGAGAGATAGGGATGAAGAGTTCTCGGAGCTGGAACTGTTCATGATGGTATCCATCAGCAATGATTGGTCCTGTGTAAAAAAACCAAAACTGATTGTAATGTAAATTGAAAATTGGCCAAAACAGGCTCTCATTTTATTGTGTTTATTCTTATTACACTCTGCAGGTGTAAACCATGGAAAGAAGCAAAGATTAATTGGGGAGACTGGTCTAGGTTGTTTGTTTGTTTTCTGACTGTCTGCTGTCCACCCAAGTCCTCAAAGGTCCTGGGCTCATGTTGCTTGTTTGGGGAAAAAACAGTTTTCAGGATCTCTTTATAAATGCTACTAAAACACTTAAAAATAAAACCCAGTACCATCCTCTGATCCAGAGCCCAAGGGTGGACAACTATGTCCTGTACTTTGGGGTGCTAAATAACTGCCTCCCTAAATCCCTTCCTATCTGACTTCTCCTTTTCTCCCCTCAGGGTAAATTAAATGATTAAAAAAAAAATAAAGTTCTGCTCATCCCAAATTGTCACCAGCTTCTCCTTTGCAGGCTTAGTTGGGTCTCAGGTAACCAGAGCACCTGGCTGTTACTGCCTCAGAGCAGACGTCTGTTCCCTTTCACTGCTTGCCCCCTTCTGAACTGCTCTGTTTCCCATTTTAAGCTCCACCTCGGGCCTGTGCGAACTTTGCAGGTGTGGCTGGGCAGGGCCACCTGGTCCCAGAGTTGCTCCTTAACCCCTTGGTCTCCAGTGTGGGGCTTGTATATCCCATCACAGGTCTGTATTTCCATATAAGTGTAACCCTTCTGCCTGTCAGAGTTGGCAGCAACAAGGGCCGGGTTCAGTATCTAGGGGTTCCATTCCAATAACACAATGCAAAACCGGCTCGAGCCCCCACCCAGTGACTTGGGACAAATATATACCACCACCGCTGGGCGCCTCCAAGACGCAATATTTCCCCTCTCGCAAGCACATAGTCGGAATGTAGCAAAAAGCCTTTTAATAACAGAGAGAAACAATGTGGCATTATGTTGGGGAAACACCACCAACAGGCTTCATAACACAACCCATGAGCAAAAAACCCACTCCAAGCAAACTGGGGAATGTCCTTTCCCTTTAGTTCTTGAGTCCAGCAACCCAAAGTCCAATGACCCAAAAGTCTCTGTCCATGCTCAGGGCAGCCCCAGAGTTCAAAAGTTTATCTGCAGAGTTTTACCTCCCAACCTGGGTGGAGATTGGGGGGGGTTAAGGGGCACCTTACGTGGGCCAAAGCTGATGGCCCCACTTCTCCATGGGGCTCTGCTCTGCCAGCCACCCCATGGGCTGCTCTAGGCATCCAACAAACTGCTCTGCTCCACCAGCCACTCCGCTCACTGACATGGTGGAGCACTCTGCGGGAATCTTCAGGCTCCCCCCACTACTTAACACTACACTCAGTGATTTCAGCTCTTAGTAAGTTTAGCTCTTTTGTGATTTCAGCTTGTAGCAGGGGAGCCTCAGTGCTGGTGCAGCCCAAAGTGAATTCAGCTCAGCAGCCTGTAACTAGATTCCTAAGGGAATCAAAATTAGCTCTGATATTCCACAGTGGAGAGAGGAGGAAGTGCAATTAGCATGTAAGGCCCTTACCAGGGGGCCCATGCTACCAAGTATTAATACCTGTCCCCAGCCTCTCTCAATTCACAGAGTTTTGGAACCCATGTCCCTTGCCTAGCAAGTGCTACTTAGGTGATGGCGAGTCCCTCCATTATAACAAAAGGCCAAATACAGTTCCGCTGTCTTTGATTCCCATAATCAGGGTAATAACAATTTATTCGTCCTGCCCCAATAACAGAGACACTGGGGATCCCACAGCAGCCAAAGTGACCATTTGGGCAGCTATGGCCTCATTGTAGGTGGGGTGGGTGTGCCTATGCAAATGAGATCAGCCCTTGAAGTTCTTTTCCACAACTTGCCACACCTCACCACCAGATGTCAGGGTGGAGCTCATCCTGACTCTGCTTACATCAGCTATCCCTCTCACACTGTATATAGCTCATTGCTTATATTTTTCAACTGCCTTAAGGCCCAATTCTAGAAGGCATCTTTATTCAGGAAATAATTTAAGCATGTGCTTAACTTTAACAGCATGCTTAAAGTCCCACAGAAGACAAACGGATTTAAGACTATAGTATGCTTAAAATAAAGCATTTGCTTAAGTGCTTTTCTGAATTAGGTACTAAGAGACATGAAATTTAGCTCCCTTGCCCCCACTGCTCCATATCAATGAGAATAAACCCCTTAGACATTAACGGGATACATTTCCCCCATGATACAAACCTCATGCTAATCCTCTGTTAACTAGTATAGGAATTTTATTCCTATTTCTCTACTTTTCACAGATGAAAGTTTACTCCAAAGTATCCAACAATTTTGGCATTTTAAATAACTATTGACATCACCCATTTGCATGACAATTTTAAAAGTGTAAGCTGTCTTTTTATGGACCAGGAGGATTGTTTTATCATTTCCATAGTCCTGTGTCTAATGACTATGGAGCCATGCTGTGTCCATGAACCCATTACATGCTGCACAATACACATTTGTAGTTGTATGCACATATTTGTGATTTGTACATACAAATGTGCATTTGCAATTGTGGAAGCTTACCCAATACATGCGGCTTTGAAAATTTGCCACCACATTGCTCAGTATGTATATTGGATTCCTGGATAAAGTGTAAGATCATACTGTGTAAAGGACAGATCATGGATCAGCTGACAAACTGTGAACTCAAATTCTGAGACCAGTATATGAAAACAAGTTTGATGGCTTCACCCAGGTCTTCATTTGTGTACATCACAAATCCACCACCAAACTTACAGTCTCTGTTTCAGAGAGGCCTAGGACTAGAATAAGCAGGGTTGTTGGAAATTAAGATTGGAGAATATTGGCAGAACTGAGTGGGTAAATTTGCAAGTCATTTACCTGGTTCAAACCTGTAGTGTTAAGTCTTTTCGGGCCAGAGCCAGAAAGGGATTTATGCACCACTCAGATTCACAAAACCATGCTCAGCTGCAGCCTAACCCTGTAGCCACTGCCTAACCCCATAAGGACCTAAACTCACTCAGCACCTACATTTGCTATAAAAGTCCCCTCCATGCCTAAGTTTCTGCCTCTGGGCACATGCATTGTCTCATTCCTCAGCCTCAGTGAGATCCTCAAATCAGGCAAATATAGGCATTGACTCACCTCTCCTGCCTGTGGGGCCCAATCTGGTACACAAAATCCCAGCTACACAGTATCCAGCCAGTAGGAGGCCTTCCTTTTAACCTTTAGGTCAATGGCTATGGAACTCAGCTGGGATGTGGGAGATACCAGCTCAGCTTTGCAATGCCTAAGTCCCTTTGTGGATCTGGCCCTTGCTTTGTTGAGTGCCAGCATTCTGATCTGATTTTTTTAAAGGGTTCCAGAACAGATAGCTATTGATGTGTATGTGGACTCTCCCCCTACACATTTCATTACCAAAATAAAACACTGAAAATATTTCTGATGATAAAACATTTTCTCTCTCTTTACCAGTTCTTCTCAACATACTATTCAAGTGCACCATTGGGTTGCTCTAAGATTCAGCGAAACTGGCATCATCTGAACAAAGTAATAAATGGAGGATGGTATCACCTAGGTCTAGCACTGCAATGAAGTTCATCTTACTGGTGGATCCCAGGTATATTTTCATCAAGCCAGGCTACTGGCATGGCATTTAATTTGTGACTATAAGGATTGCAGTGGATGAGTGATGGGGTTCTAAAGTGATTTCCTTAGTTCTCTAGGCATGAAACATCAAATAAAATAACTCATTTGTACTGGTGTTCTATCAACAGCTTCTTCAAAATCAGTGAATAGACTGTAACAATCTTGTTATTTATCATAGGATTATTCATTAACAATATATTGTCTATTTTTTGTGTATAATTGTTGCTTAGTTACTTGTGAAATTTTAATATTAGACTCTGTTGTATTTCAATATTTTGCAAATATCTGAAAACCAGTGCAGTATTGCAGTTGTACCTTTGTTATCTAGACCATACACTCTAACAATCTCATATCATATGTCTTGAAGACAACTTATTAGAAGTGTTAAATATTCATAACAATATGTAAAATTACTGAAAATTTTAAGTATTTTCAATTTCATTATAAACTTGAACCCCTTCTAAAGAAAATTTCACTGATTTATAAGCAAAAACTAGCTCTTCTACCATTAAAAAAGTTATCATTTTCAGCAAAAAGGGTATTTATTAAGCAAAAGTGGATCAATTTTTGTGTGAAATTGACTTTCAAATTAAAATGACATCAGAATCTCTATAGTAAATACTACCATAAAAACTTTTTAGAAGTTAATATTTGCCAAAATTTACCATAACTATTGCCCATTAAAGTACAGGTAAAAGTGTGGGAAATACTAACGTGTGGTAGCTGTTGAGAAATGTGAATTTTTAATTGCAATCACTATATTTTCTCTCCAGATGGGAATCTTATTATGAATAGAACGGATTGAAATGTTCAATATTTGAAAAAGAAATCAAGAAAAAAAATATTGACAACATTTTTGTGATTTTTGGGAGGACTTTCCAACCTCCTATAGAACTTACTAGAACTTTTTACATTTTGCATTTTCTAAATTCAAATTTGGGGAAAAAGGGGAATTGTTTTTGTTTTTAATTGCAAGTGTTTGTCCCTTTTTTGACCAGCTCTATGTTTGAATATGATTGCATATGTGATTCCATGCTTGTGTGTTTTTGTGACTGTGTGTGCATATGACATAAGGCCCACAAATTGTGAAATGGAGGAAGACAGGGAGAAAAAAGGGGAAAATGAAAATGGACTGAGATTCAAGAATCCTTTTAAACTTGTTTTAAAAATTTCTATGTAGAGAAAGGAACAGAAAAAAGAATGAGGAAAGTGGATTGAGTCCCAAAAGTAACCCTTTGTGACTGATTTTCAAAATAGTTCAGGACGTTTTCTACTGAGAGTTGTGCAGGAAACTGAAATTCCATTTCACAGGAAAGTCTGTGATTTCAAAATTTGTTTTCATTCCAAATCATAATGAAAACAAAGAACTTCAAAATTTTCCACAAAAGGAAATTAAAAAAAAACAATTAATCCAAATATTTCATTTTGATAAGATGGAAATGTTTAGAAAATGTCAAAATCAAAATCAAATAAAACAAAAAATAAAAATGTTTTGTTACAAAAATGATGAAACAGAATTTTTTGACCTTATCAAAATGCTTTCCCATCTGTTATTTATTTATTTATTTATTTATTTAATTGAAATCAACACATTCCTATGGGAAGTTTCTGTGTCAATGAAATTGCATTAGCCATTGGAAAAAAGTTCCAAAAGAAAATCTCTCACTAGCTCAAGTATGGGGTTTTTTCAACTGCTTCTGTAGGAGCCACAATGGTGCTGCCAGGTGCTGCACATTTTGAAGAACTGGTACCTAAATGGGAACAGTTAGTTTGAAAACCTGGTCCCTATTATGGATGCTGAGCACGTGAAAACCTAGCATAGAGCTTTGTTTAATATTTACCCCTTAAAATGTTTAAGAAAGTGAAAATTAAAAAGTAGCTAATGGACCTGAGCTGCAGTCAATGGCAGCCTCTACCACTGGCTTCATAGTGTTGGGATCAGGCCCAGTGAGAAGAAAGGTGAGAGTTCATTGACTGAGCCTTAAAGAACACTTTTCATTGCATTTCCCTATGTTCCCCTCCCCACAATGCCCCATCACAACCTTTAGAGTAGAATAGGGATTCAGTGATGGAAGCAGCCATCTTGTATATCCTTCCTTTTGCCTTTATTTATTCACATCACAAATAAATTCTATGGTCCTAGCTGCCAACATTGCCTGCTATTCCTCACCCTGATGAGACACAGAATAGCTGAAGATGTTAAACTTGAAGATGTTACATAAAACTGTCTAGTCACAGTGACAGTAGAGAGATGGAGCTTTTTAAACTAGGAGATATTATACAATACACTACACACTTTAAAACTGTACTTATTGTTCAGCAGTTTAAACATACTGTGATGGTTTTACTCTTTATGTAAGACAAAAGAAATACCAATTAAGGATCTTTATTTAAAAAATCACAGCATTAAATCACATAACTTAAAGTATTGGGGGTTTTTCAGTCAAAAAATAACTGTGAGCAATAACAGCACAGCGGAAATACAGGTTGTAAATCCAAGGGCATCACTAAATCTTATAAGGAAATAGACGTTTCAGTACTGAAAGAAGCCATTGCAATAAGCATATTGATGGTACTGAGATAAGGAAATGAGTTTTGGGGTTGATTTAATGCTGCATTTGGACTTATATTTATTTCTCCCCATGTGTGTATTTTTTTACATTTGATTTAAACTGTTCTAAATGAATTGTTTTGGAAAGAGATTTAATCTATATTAAGTAGCACTTGATTCTTTCTCTTTTACAAATGGATTAATATTTATTCAGAATCAGTAATCTCTCTCTGTATGACAGAAGTTGAAAGACTTACACCAAAAGATTTGTAGCTCGATTGGGACGAACTCAGTTTAAATAAAACTGAAAAATATCAATGACTATATCTCAGTAGCTACATTTGTCTGCATGCATCATCGAGAAGACTCAAGTATGATGGGGAAAACTGCTACCACTGCTCAGTGGCTGAATGCATATGAGCTTCCTTGTGATCAGGGCAGCACAGAAACTGCAATGCCTTTCATGATCAAAACCCCTGTACGGGGTATAGCATACTTTCCCCCATGCAGCTCGCTAATTCTACTGACCAGCACATGAGAGTTTGCATGGAACCATGCCTGCACTCTGTCCCTTGCCACCTCCTTTTGATCATATTGTTCCTGGGGAAAGTTGGATATCTTTTAACAGATATCATGGAACAGACTTTCTATTGCATTATGATCCCATTCCACTGCTCACAAAGGAGCTGCAATCTGGTCATAGAAATACCCAGTATTTATGCCTGTTCTCTCCTGTTCCTGTAATACTGGGGAGAGAAAGGGGGTATGTTGGAGTCAGGAAGTATGTGGTGGAGCAGAGCTCTGCTGCACCAATCCTCCACTTGTGTAGAGTCCATTAAACTTCTGTGTCAGTGACATAAGTTAGAGCAGACCAACCGCTCTTCTAGGTCACTTCAGCCCTGGAACCAGCCAGGCTCCCTGACACTCACGCACCCTCCTTTTCTTTCCAAATTGATGTTCTGGTGCAGGAGAAAATCTAGCCCCACATCTTTAAACTTTATGGGTCTGATATAATGCCTTCTGGAAACGATGCACAGTGTTCCCTTTTGAATTATATGTACATTGGATCAGGCCAAATTGGAGTCAGCTGCTGCTGCTGTTTTGTTTTTGTTTTGCTGGATTTTTTTACTCAATTTTCTTACAGATGGAATTGTTTGGGTTAGATAGAGCAAGCAAAAGGGAAAGATGGTGTTCTGATTTTTTAATTCTGGCAGTCAAGGTTTGGAGAAAGCTTGTTTATCTGAAGTCTTAGGAGGAGGTCATGCATGATAACAGTGAAAATCATTTACAGTATCAATCATATGATTTCCCTGATCAGCCTTTTTTACACTCTACAAAAGCTTTATTTAAATGAAATGAACCCATCTATTCAATAGTTACTTAGCGCTGGTCTACACTACTGTGGTAAATTGATCTAAGTTACACTACTTCAGTTATATGAATAACGTAACTGAAGTCGACCTAGCAAGATCCACTTACTGCGGTGTCTATGGGAGATGCGCTCCCGCTGACTTTCCTTACTCTTCTTGGGGAGGTGGAGTACACAAATCGATGGGAGAACGCTCTCCCATCGATTTTTAGCATGTCTTCACCAGACCTACTAAATTGACACCACTGCATTGATAGCAGCAGTGCCGATTTAGCCGGTGGTGTAGACATGGCTTTAATTTGCCTTTTAATTTCTCATACATCAAGCCACAGTCAACATTTCAACTATCCAGGCATTCCTTTCTGAGATGGCACTGCCCTTAAACCATAGAGGTGATCCATTCCTCTGGGCTTTAGGAAGACAGCCTGGAGAAGATGCAATCTTTGCTACTGCTGCTATGCCTGTGTCATGGACAGAGGATTTTGGTCTCCAGTGCTGTCAGTCTGACACTTTTCAAGTGTACTAAGTTGAATTTCAAAATAACATTGAAGGATCATTTCCTGAGGGAGCCAATCTAGAAAACTGCTAATGGATCATGGAGGAAGTTGCTATTTCAAGCCCTAGATATTGAAGACTTAAACAAAGGACTTTTAGAAAATCAATTTCCTTCGTTGGAGTGAACGCATGGACATCCTGAGAACTAAAAGGAGAAAACTGGGGAATGATAATACAGGAATCACAATTGTCTCATTGATAAAGTCCAGGAAATCACTACTGGAATATACAAATTAGTGCATGTGGTTCAGTGTAGAGAAAAACTTGGCATCAAACATAGAGAGAGATTTATTCACCATGACAAAATGAGCTGTGGAGCTACAATATCACCCCCCCCCCCACACACACACACACATGAAAACAGATGTATCCACAACTTTGAAACTTCTGTATTCCTCTATTGTGGAAGTGGCTACAATGACATTGTAAACATTCTGATATATTGAGAACAATGTCTTGCCTTCCTACTGATTATTGTTTATATCTTTTGACATCTAGGAAAAGATCAATACTGTAAACATAACACTGAATCCATAGCTACATACAAGCCATTTATTAATTTTTCAGCACATAAAGAAGCAATTACTTTATTTTTCTTTGACACTTTTTCCACCTCACAATTTATAATGTCAGTAATGATCTCTGGATTGGGCATTTCCTAAGAGTTAATAGCCAACTGGTTTAGTGGCTCTCTGGCTTCATCTCTAGCTCCCAATATCTCCAACTAGTCATTAACCACTAGAAAATGCCCTGCACATTAGGCCTTATTACTTAAATAAAACGCTGACAAAAAGGAGAAGATCTCTTTGAGTGTTGATTTCTTAAATGAAATGACTTGCTTGACTGTAATTGCTGCCATGTAAGCTATTCTTCCAGTTGTTGTTCAGAATTTATTTTCCATGCCACTGAAAATGTTAATAACAAGCAAGTGAATTGATCCTAGATACGTTCCCTCTAGCTCAGGGATCGGCAACCTTTGGCCCGTGGCCCACCAGGGTAAGCCCCCTGGCGGGCCAGGCCCATTTGTTTACTGGCTGTGTCCACAGGTTTGGCTGATCGCAGCTCCCACTGGCCACGGTTCACTGCTCCAGGCCAATGGGGGCTGTGGGAAGCGGCGGCCAGCACATCCCTCAGCCCGCGCCACTTCCCGCAGCCCTCATTGGCCTGGAGTGCCGACTCTGCGGATGCAGCAGGTAAACAAACCAGCCTGGCATGCCAGGGGGCTTACCTTGGTGGGCTGCGGGCCAAAGGTTGCCGATCCCTGAGCTAGAGGGAACGTATCTAGGATCAATTCACTTGCTTGTTATTAACATTTTCAGTGGCATGGAAAATAAATTCTGAACAACAACTGGAAGAATAGCTTACATGGCAGCAATTACAGTCAAGCAAGTCATTTCATTTAAGAAATCCCTGTTTTAGATTCTTGGACAGGATACCTGAACACTAAAAAGGCGACTGTCCCCCTAGAGACTCCATCTCTGGCTACACATGCTGGGATAGGCCTTTGCGAAATTAGGCAGTAATGTCTGACTACTCTTAAAGTACAGGTATGATCAATATGTTCATAATTCTGTGCTTTACTATGACATCTCAGTACCTTGAGATAAGTAACTCCAGGAAGTTGGAACACAACAGCAAGGAAGACTTAATCTGGATTTATTATTATAGGTAAACATTAGGGCCAGATAACCAATTTGGAAAATTATATTAGCTGGATTTATTGTTACATGCAGCACCAAAGCTATATGAATTCTAAGGATTCCCAGGGCTATGGTGGATAGAGGTAGGCATAGTATGGTACATCTGACCCAAAAGAATTCTCAGAATGCAAGACAGCTGAACAGACTCACTGGCCGGAGGATAGCAGAGAGAGTGCCAGAATGGAGTCTCAGTGCAAAATGGATTATCACCAAAGCAAGGATCAGTGTGTATGTGGTCTGGAAAAGCTGTTGGTCAAAGGAACAGAAGGACCAGATTGAAGGACAGAGAGTGCACAAGTTACGTGAGGAGTTTGGAAGATGGGAAATGGGGAGGAAGAGAGAGATCCTCAAAATGTATGGTTTTAAGTTTGATCTTTTGAGATTCATCCCACCTTTATCTCCAAATCTTCATCCACTGGACACTCTTGTTGCTGCTACAGATGGTGACAACTTTTGAAACTAACAGTATTCATTTTCCATTTAGATCAGAGGCAGCATCAGACTGTAAAGGAACCCTCTGTCAAGGAACTGAATGAGAGTACCATTACGCCTGCCCAGACTCAACTGAAGACTGAGTAGAATAGAATATAATAGAACATCAACCTGTTTCCAAATCTGAGTTGACTCTGTGACTGTGTTTGTCTTTTTGTCACATCAGTTACATTTCATTGAACTTGGAGACAAAAAGTCAGCAACTCCAGTCCAGTGTGGCCAATCTGTGTTGCACTGCCAATATCATTTGTACATGAATGTGTGTTAGCCAGCCAGGGACAATCACCCAGCAGAAGACTAATTTTAGAATGAGACAGAGCCACCTTTATGCCATGCACTCTCCCAGCTGCCAGCATAAAAGAGAAAAACAGATCTGGCTAGAGAAAAGGGGGCATGGCTGCTCCCATGCCAATCTGATCCTCTGCTTTGTTTTTGGATCTTGTGGTCATTACAGCCCAGTGTAAATTACAGTAGCCCTTAGTCTATTCTAACCCAGTGCATGAGGAACTGCCTGTACAGAGCAGCACCATAATTACTGCAATACAAAGTTGAGTCACATTTGATGAGCTCTCCTGATTTGTACTCTGTGCTGTCTGGATGTACCTAAGGCTCTCTGAGTCAGTGTTTTGCAGTTATCCAAATGTCTGTGGAAATGTTGAGGCAATTTTTCAAAATGCATTTCTTGTGCTATCTTTCAAGCTAGGTTGGTCACCTGGGGCATGTAGTTGGTTACATGGTAGTTACTCCAGTTCCCTAATTAGCTAATCCAAGCTCATGTGTTCTGCAGGAACTAAGATACAATTTTGACTCAGTTTTACAAAGGAAAGAGGCTTTCTGACTCTCTGTGAACTTTTCTTTTTTTAAGAAGTCAAAAAATCCTCAAACTGAACCTCCGTTCCACAAAAATTATCTGTGTCTTTCACACCTGGTATACCCTAATAAATATTAATTTATAATTGCTTTGAATCTATATTGTTGTGCTTTCCAGTCAAGGCTTCCAAAGTGCTTTACATATATTATTTGATTTAACCTCACAATACCCCTATATGGTCAGTATTATTCCCAACAGGCTTTGGATCAGGTCTTTACAGACCCAGATTTCAAAAATACAAATAAATTTCATATGAATTAATTTTCACATTATGCCCCTACCATCTGGAACTCTATGACCCTGCCATCTGGAATGAAGCTCTCAGGGAAGCTCCGTCTCCTGTTATCTTTACAACAAAAGTGAAAAGCTTTTTTAGGTTTTTTTTAGGCAATTGGCTATTTCCTTTTTAATAGATTTTTATTGCATTTTAATCATTAAAAGATACTGCAAATAAAGAAGTAAGAAATTAGTTTCTGTGCATTTGTATTTATGTCAACAAAAATGGTAATCCTGTCTGATTACAAAGTAATATTAAATCTTTGTTTAAAACAAAACCACTCTCCTAATTTTTCTTTATTATTATTTTGGAAAGGGGGTGTAACATTTTAGGACTGCATATACATTTTATCCTCTATCCAAATTTGAAAAAAATTCTTCAGAGTAATGTATTGATGATTTATTAACATGATTCATACCAGCAGAAATGTTGTGCTGATAATGTGTTTAATAACTGTGGCAATAATGATCTGTAAAAACTCATTATATAGTCTTACACTCACCATGTTTACTCCTAAAAATAAATGTAATTTTTACAAAGAAAATTGCTTTCAACTAGTAAAAGGAACAGGGGAGGAATTTAGCCTAGGATTGTCTGTGTACTCACCAAGGTCCTGAAAATGTAAGAGATTTTTGTCAGCTGGATTGATGATATTTAATTTCCTAACACCATGAAAGATATTTTGGGGAACTCTGAATGGGTTCAAACTTTTACAAGAGTAATTTGAATTGTAGTAACTTGTCATTAGAACTGGTCAAATGCCATGAAAGATGATTCATTAATGTTTTTGTGAAAAATAATCTGAGGTCTGTTCAGTTTATGGGGTCGTTTATTTGTTGTCTGCAAACGTTGGAACAGCTGCTGGCTGTTCATGAACATTTTCATGAATCCTAATTATCTTCTGAATTTTAGTACAAATGATTATTTTGGTGAATACTTATAAATAATTAGTACATTTCCAGCAATTAGGATCAGTTCATGAAATGTTCAGAAATAGAAAAAAGTGCAATATTCCAAACATATACTGTTTGCAAGAAAACTTGTTTATGAACATAAAGAATGCTTTTAAGAATCTCATATTTCCAATAGGAAAAAAGCTCTGCAGGAAAAAATCCAACCTGCCTTCCCTCCAGAAATACAAACAGGCAAAAACAAAAAAACCCCAACAAAACAAGCCTGGAATGTCTTCACTTTAAAAACCATCTCACATTCAAATTGTGATCATTATGGGCCAAATTCAGAGATGAAGTTTTAAGCTAGACTCCTTTATACTAATTTTGACCTTTTAGAGCTATTTATATCCACTTTGCTGATGTCCAGGAAAACCCAAATATATAAATGTGCATCTGTTTAATCAGATCTATTTTCTGGATGTATGATCTAAGAGGTCTTTATATAAATTCACAGTTACAATTTGCTCACTGGGAGAAGCAAGAAATGTATACACGGACTTGAAAGAATAAGTAAAAATGTAGCAGCAGTGAAGTGGTCACCATGGGTTTAACTGGGGTACCCAGAGCATTGGGGGATGAAGCCATGCTCCACCCCTCCCTATTTCCTGTTTTCAGTGGGAGTTCCTCCACACACTCAATTTATTGTGATTCAGTGAATTAAGCAGCAAGTTCCCCAGCCTGCAGTCCTGAGAGTGAAATCATATTTTGTTGCACTGAGTGGTCCTTTCATAAAACTGGTGACAAGGGAAATATAAGCATAGCAATTTATGGGAAAATAGAGGAGCGCAATGCAGAAAATGATTCAATAGCAATATATGGAAAGATTGGGCCACTATTTTCTTGCAAATGAGACTATAGATAAACAAAAACCAAATCTTCCTCAGTATCTATGGCAATGAAACTTTGCCATTTTAAGGAGCTTGTTATAACCTCCGAAACCAGGAGATAAAAGTTAGAGGAGCTGCAAAAGATCTTAATGGAGCACTACACAACAAAACCAAACATTATTGTAGAACTTTTCAAGTTTCATAGTAGGATGAGGAGAAAGAGTGGCACTGTAAGCTCTGTATGTGGCAAAACTGAAAAGATTAACTGAATATTGCTCCTTTGGAAATGTCCTAGAGGGTATGCAATGGGACAGATTTGTTTGTGGTAATAATGAGAGAATTCAAAGATGATTGCTGGCAGAGAGGAACTTAACCGGGCCCAAAGAAGTAAAATAGCAATAGCAATGGAAGCAGTATTGAAATACTTAAGTGAACTACATTTAAAATGCAGGGACTATCACTCTGAGGGCAGGTCTACACTACTCTTAAGTTGATCTAACTTGCATCACTCAGGGGTGTGAAAAAGACACCCTTCTCAGCGACGCAAGTTACAGCAACGTAAGTGCTGTCCACACTGGTGCTATGTTGGCGGGAGATGCTCTCCCACCAACATAGCTTCCTCCTCTTGTTAGAGATGGCGTAATTATGCCAATGGGAGAGGGCTCTCCTGTCAACATACAGCATTTTCACCATACGTGCGATGTAGCGCTTCCAGTGTAGACCTGCCCTGATTCAATAAACAAAATGCCAAGTCAGCTGGAAGGGGCTCAGGGTCCAAAAGGCGGTTCCTGCTGTGGAGAGCTCATTTGGTATCAGTTTGTAAATTTAAAACACTCCCCAGTCATAAATGCATCAAAGCTGGACACAGCCAGAAAATGCAAAGGTGGCTATCAAACAGCAACTCAAACCCAGGAGATTAAACCCCATAAGAACACAGAAAAAGGAAGGAGGCAGTTGAACCCATCCAACTTCAACTTCATCCTTCAATGTGTAATCCTGAAAGACCTCAAAAGAAAGGTCTGAGCTGCTATCAGTCTGGGGGAGTGCGACGCGAACACTGATCCAAGGTCCCCAATACAGCTACTGAATATGGTCAACAACTTCCTGCACTCCCTGTAATATGCTAAAATAGTAGTTACATGATTACAGTCACTCAAGCCTCTATACTGCCACCTTGTCTGGAAATATTTCTTTATCAACTCAGAAACAGCAGCTGTAATGACAGAAATAAGGTTTTTGGCTGAACACCAGAAGATAAAACAATGGGGGTTACACAAGGAGCAATGATTGCTTATCATTCTAAGTTGCACGTATGATACAAAAACTGAAACCAGAACTGTGCTGAGTTGCAGCAGTCCCCAGCTCATTGACCGAGAGCGAGTGTGGTTGTGTCTGCGCTCCAAAATGGTGGAAGCTTTTCTAAGCATGCCAGCCACTGCCCACATCACTGCTTGTAACTGAAAGCTACTTATCACCTCCCATTTACCATGCATGAGTCATACATGTCCACAAATGAATAACCTTTAACATCCTCATGCAATAGTGTGGGAAACACTTACATGAAACATACAATGAGTGAGCGTTTTCACTAAGCAAATTAATCCAATCATTAAACAAAATGAAACTGAGCACCGCTCCTGTACTTCCCGTGCCCCATGGACTCAATAAAAAAAAAAATCTATTATCATTGCTACTTGGATTGACTCCTCTTTTTAATTCTGTATTGTGATCAATACACTAATTTTTTCCTCCCTATTTTCAGTGCCCATGATATTTTGTTTTGATTAAACAGCCTTCATTTTCTGCGGAAGAGGACTAGAGCTGTTTTCAGTAATCTGTTAATATTTTAACTGAGATCTATTGAGTGTGAAACCATCCATTTAATTTCCAGCATTCCATGCCATCATATTTCTTTTCTTGGGAGGAGCGTGACTTGGATGTACTGATATTATGGCACTCAGCAAGTTTACAGTCTTCATTAAGAAAAAGAACACACTACTTTTATTTTCCGAACGCATTTGACTCGAGTGGAAAGTTAAAGATGTGCATTACTTTTCTCCCCCCGACATTTTCCTTTTTTGCCACCAAAAATGGAATGCAGAACCGAAAAACCCAAACCCCAGCTAGGTCAGGGACCTAATATATGGCTATGGTAAGAGGTGCTAATGTTATGTGCATTATGAAACACTGATGTATAAGGACTCAGGTGGAAACTGCTACCACACTGAGATGGTTGTTCAGGGCACTGTGAAGGGTAAAATGCCCTTCTCTGAGCATTCAAATCTTGGTGAGACTCAGGCATGCCTTTCAGGGTCAAGTCCAAGATGAGTAACTTTGGTGTAGGGGTTTTCCCAGGTAAAATCCAGGAGCCAGGAATAGTGTGATTCCAGGGGAGTCCAAGAGACAGAGGCCAGACAGCTGCTCTTGCTGATATGTAATGGTGTTTTAGCTGAGTTTTCTGCAAGGAGCAATTGTTTAGGTGTGATTTGTGACCCCAAACAAACAGGACCCATATACATTGTTTAAGGGGGGGAGGGATAGCTCAGTGGTTTGAGCATTGGCTTGCTAAACCCAGGGTTGTGAGTTCAATCCTTGAGGGGGCCATTTAGGGATCAGGGCAAAAATTGGGGATTGGTTCTGCTTTGAGCAGGGGGTTGGACTACATGACTTCCTGAGGTCCCTTCCAGCCCTGATATTCTATGATTCTATGATTAAAGAAACAAATTACTCTAAGAAAATACTGGCTCTACAACAATGATTTCTGCTCCAAACACGAAATGTTTTTCACAAACTTTTCTCAGGTCCAGGATGGAATTTTTGGTCAAAAAAAAAAAAAAAGAGAGAGAGAGAGACCCATGCCAGAACAACCCAATGGTTGAGGTACTCACCTGGGATGTGGGTGACCCAGGTTGACATAAAGAAGGGATTTGAACTTGGGCCTCCTATGTATTGTTGGAGAGTACCCTAGCCACCAGGCTATATGCTATTTTGCAGTAGAGTACTCTCAAGCTCTCCTGCTTAACCTATTCCAGTTATTATAAACAATTAAACAGTCATTGCAGCAGACACATGAACTTGAGTCTCCTACTTTCCAGGAGAGCCCCCAAACCACCAGTCCATAGAGTCTTTCTTACCAGCTCTCCCTCTGGCCCAATGATGGTAATTTGGCTTATTAGTTTTAATAATTCAAACCAATATCCATGAAAAGAATAATTTCATATTTCTGGAAACATTAAACTTATTTCACCCGTGTTCGTGTACATTTTATGGAATAACTATATATAGATAAGTAAATGTTAAAATGATTTCAAAGTTTTTGCCCCAGGTTTTGCCCCTCTTACTCACACTGGCTACAAATCATTAAAACATTTAAACGTGGTTAAGCTTATCCCTGTTCTGGGAATCATTGGAGCAAGTGGTTAATTTTAAGTACAAGTTCCATTATATCAATGGGACTAAGGCATGCACTTAAAGTCGAGCACTTAAATGGTTTGCTGACCAGAGAAGTACTGCTGAATCCAGACCAATGGGAAAAAATATCTTACTGCACAAATACTTCCACTGAAGTCATGGAGCAATGGTACTATTCAACATGCCTAAGGGGGGCAGAATTCATCCTGCAAAATCTAATCAAAGTTTTGTGACTTCAGTTTTCCTCCCGCCGCCCCACTGTTTAGCCCCCCACATGACCTATATGGGCGTAAAGCCAAAAGCAATTAGCATTCAGCTTAAAACAAAAATTGAAACAAACAAACATGTTTAAAAACAAGTAATTAAAATTATTATACTGCATCCATTTAATAGGTTGGAGGTTAATCTTCTATGCAGATATATTTAAATAGTTACATGCCTAATGACACTAACTAAAATACTAAAAATGAGAGCAGCAGAGTATGCATGGCTTGACTGCTTTGCACACAAGATGATTTTATTTATCAATTATTTACTGTATTTAATAATAAAACACAAGTTATATAGTTGTCTTAATTGATTTAGGCTATTGATTATTACGTACACACACTATAATTGCTCTTATACCCTAAACATGGTTGACTGGAATATAATTTGAATTCCACCTTCCATTTTGATGGCTGCATTCCATTGGTTCCATTCTATCATTACTCTTTATACATGGGTAAATGATGCTGAAAGAACACTCAAGGAAATCTGCCTTAAAGTCACTATTTTATGACATGTGTGGTATGTTTTTCCTTCCATTCATAATACTGAAAAAATTGAAACCGCTGCTGGAAACAGTCATACTCATTTACATTCTGAAGTGGTACACCAAAGAATATAGAGTGCACTTTGTGGTTAGTCCATTAACCTGCTGGCTGACTATCTAACATGATGTTGGAGACCTCCATTCATCACTTTAAAGTTCCCATCCTCTTAGCATTAAAACAGGGCTGCTGCTTTCTGGGCAAGGTGGACTGGACAATTATTTCAGCATCATACCAACCAAAAGACTATTGATGATCAACTTTAAGCAGTCAATCCCTATTGGGGTTGAACCCACTCTTTTCAAATTGCTCAAGTGATCTGCTAGTCCAAGGGATAGTTTACCATCAGGAATAGTTTACCGTTGGGAGATCCTGCAGCTGGATATCTGTAGACAAGCCTCTGAAGTCAATGGGATTCCTTGTAGGTGGAAGGATCTGCACACACATCTCATTGCAGGATTGGGGTCTCAATTTGGAAGAAATAAGGAGGAGGAGGAATTACTGGGTCTAACTGTCATGCCCCCGAAGAGAAGCATCAACCGCCTATCTTAAACCTAACCCTGAATGAGTTAGCAGGCCTTCTAGTTTCCCTACAGACTGGAAAAGAAAGTAGCAGATTACTGTTGATTTTCAGTTCTCCTGAAGACAAAAGAGATAGTAATTAGAGGGATTTTGGGGTACAAGCATTGTGTGGGTAGGGAAGATGTCGGGGCTTGGTGCTAAGTTAAGGCAAGCTTAAAATAGGAATAGAAACAGAACCAAATATAGTATCCTTTTAAGATTTGTTCAGCATTTGTGTTAAACCTGTCCCAGACTTGGGGATCAGTCAGGTTTCCCTTTGAAGTCATTGTGAGCCTTTCCATTGACTTCTACTGAAAGCTGAATCAGGCCATTGGCAATTAATAGGTCTGATGCAATGCACAATTAATGATACTGCAATATATTGAATTCCTTTTCATGTAAACTAACGATGAGGGGCTGGGAGGAAGGAACTTTCAAGAAACATTTTGGAAACATCAAATACTGTTGCATTTAAAAGGATGTTTAATTATCACTATATTGTGACAAAGGTTTGACATGAAATCTGACATTTTGAAAAAGAGATCCTTTCATAGTTAACATATGCTGTAGAATGACAAGCCTCAAAGGATGAACAATGGCTGTTTGATCATAAAAAGATGGAAAAAGGTTGGCCTCACTTATGTTTGTTCAAACATTAGCAAGTAATTGCAAGTTATCTAAATTATTATGAAAGCTGCAGAAGTAGGAACAAATGACTGGCATTTCAAAATGCTTATAGAAGTGACTTTGGACCTGGCTATGACAATATTAACAAGATACTGGAAATGACAGTGAGCATACTTGTCTGATATGTATAGTTTCTTCTTCTTCTTCAAGGGCAAAGTTCTCAAATATGCCTTCCCAGAAATCAGGCAACTAGGATGAAGATAAGTAGATGTCTTGAACTCCACCTACATGTGTCTGTATCTACAGTATAATCAAAAATTATAGACACTCCATTATACTCTCCATTGACCTGCAGTATCCAGGTAGACATCTCCTTGGCCTTTTCCCAGAGCAAGCAACCACTTAAGCTTTAAAACTCACAGACAACTAGAGCCATGAAAGTAATTTACAATGAAAATCGTATCCCATGAATTTCCTCTTTTTCTGTGTGCGGATTGTTCACCAACAGGATACTATTTTTTAAAATGTAACTATAATTCAAAATTATTCACTGAATGATTTCTACAAGTATATCTTGGTCTGTACCTCCTTTGTCAACACTTCATTGTGAGTATTAAATATTAAAAAATCTAAACTGATGGAACACATCAATTAGATTGTATGTTTTTTGTTTCCTGGAGTGGATGAGTACAACACTTAAATTCTCAGCACAGAACCTATCCCACCTGTTA
Organism: Natator depressus; assembly: GCF_965152275.1. Lineage (NCBI taxonomy): Eukaryota > Metazoa > Chordata > Testudines > Cheloniidae > Natator > Natator depressus. The sequence goes on from NC_134234.1 coordinate 142,765,832, forward strand.
CACCTTCTATTTGAGGATCTCAAAGTACTTCACAGATTTTAATGAATTAAGTCTCATTACTTCCCATTTCACACATGGGAAAACCAGACACAGGGGGAGAAGTGGCTTCCTTAAGGACAGAAAGTAGATGTGTATGAGTTAGGAACACAACCCATATATCTTGACTCCCAAAACCAAATTTAAAGACCATTCTTCCTCTTGTTTCAAGACCATGTCTTTAAACCTTATTAAATTCAGGTTAGTTTCCTTTTTTTCAGCTTTTTGTTGCATTATAAATGTGCTATTTGAATTAGTTACTTTATATGCTCTAATAGAGGAGATTATTGCAAAGTTTCTGGAGGCAACTATCCAAGATATATAAACAAACCTATTATAATATGAACCATTATCCGAGAAAATCCTTGCAATAAATACTTATTTCAACTGTTGTTTCAATTTTCCAAGGAAAAACAAAGCATAAACAGTTCACAGATCAGGGCAGGAGAGGGACCTGTCCATATGATTCCCACAAACTTTATTTTGAGCCACATGACTAAAACTAGCAGCACTATTGTGATAATTTAGGGAACTGTGGGTCATTTGTGAAACATGAATTAATATGAAATACACAATAGGCTACACATTTTGCCCTTTCTCCAAATGACTGCTTAATATTTGGAAGCATAATATGTCAGATGATGGCAACATTATGAACGCTAATAGCACTGAATGTGGGCAGGGTTTGATTTGGTTTCGGTTTTGTTATATTTCTTTTTTAGTTAATTTTCATGAAAGAGATGTAGTTCAATAGCACCATGTATCATTGACAAATGTTTCATTGTGCAGCATCTCATTAGTTGAAGGCTATATCATCTATGCATGAATGAGGCATAATCTGTTGAGTGAAATAGATTGCAGTGTAAACAAAAGTAAGTGTTGTCAAAGGCTGCATTTAACTGCACTGAAACACACAATTTATTATGATACACTGATTTGATTTACTAAGTTACAAGTAATATATTACAGTTTATTGCAAAACAAGTGAATTTTTTGTTAAAGTCAAGAAATTTATACACTGATTTCTGATCTCGTTTCCAAGCAAATATCATGGGGTTATGAGTGCTGGGCGAAATATGCATCACAAAATATGTTTATAAAGGAATGTGATTCTTGTGATTCTTATTTAGAAAAACTTTGTTAAAAATGCCACACTTACATGTTAAAAAAATATCATACATACAATGCCATGTTTTGTCACAAACCCTGAGTAAGGGCAGAACATTGCTGTGCTGTCTCAGGAGGAGACCCAGAAGCAAACTGTAATGTACACTCCCTGCCTACCTGAGCAGGAGCAGTCCTGTGAAGGCTGCTATCCCTGCTGCACTGCTACCTCAGAGGCAGATAGCCAGAACAGGGTAGTAAGACAGTGCCTTTTCACCTCGTACTCCTCTGTGTGCTAACATTATATGGCCACAGTTTGACCCTAATTTTTTTTAAGGCTGTTTCCTGTCTTGTGCTTTGGGAAAAACCTGCAGAAAGACAAAAGTATTGCCAATGCAGGGAATAAATTTCCTCTGTGCAGTGTAGTGCATAAGATACACTGTGTGTGCTTCTTGAACTGATGGAAGGATGGGGACTAGTGCGGACGCTACAGTCACTAGAATTTCCTGGTGAAGGTGTAGCAGAAGCCAGAAACCAACTACAATATTCACTTGATGAACTGTACAGCGAGGTGATGTTTACAAAACCTGACCTGCCTTGAGGGTGTTGTTAGAGCCATCATCTACCAATAATTCCAATTGGGCCGACTGACTACAAAAAAACCTGTTAAACAGTATAACTAGTTCCCCTAGCCATTTTCTAAAGAGCTATTTGGTTGGCATATGTATAACCAGAATTAATAGGAAGACATTCGAACCTGAAAGAGGGTTTAAAAAGATTGAAAAATATATCTAGAACTAATAAAGAAAAGTGTGCCATCTTCCAGGACCAAGTAGCTCGTTTAGGATTTGGCATAGAAGCAGAAGGCATACATCTGTTATAAAAGAGCCATGACAATGTGTTTTACCCAACGGCGTTGAGATCCTTTTAATTACATTAAACTTCTGTGGAAGATTTATTTCAAATTTATCTACAATAGTAATCCTGATGTCTTCATAGTTACAGAAAAATAGAAACTGGGTTTGGACTGAAAAGCAAAATAAGGCCTTTGAAGAAGCTAAAGCAAAAGGAATAGCTCATGTAAATTGATATAGCTCCACTGACTTCAAACCTAGGTTGAAAAATGTCAGTTTCAAATTAAAGAGGCGGGAGGAAGCAGGGCAAAGGTGTTGTAAGAAAGATACCATTAGCATACCTTGTTGAAGTAAACAGAGAAATAATGATAGATACTAACTAGGAAGGAATTGATACTGTTGGTGATCATTGCAAAGCAAGAATGCTGCTATGCCTGCTGCCATCACAGTGATGAAACCAATGATCACAAAGACAATATTAATGTAGAAACTATTTTTGAAAGCTTCCTGACAAGCACTCTCAGCCAAAATGTGGACCTACCAAAATAACAAAAGGTACATTCATCACCCCATGTGAATTCTGCTCAGGTGCAGTAGAGAGAAGGTGTGCAAGGAGCCAATTTGTGGCTCCCTAATCCTCAATCACTCAGCCCTGGCACCAAAGGAAGATCAGGGCCCCTACCTTCCTCATCCCATCCTCACATCACTCTGGGTCACCCCTGACATGGTGGGGATGGGGTGATATGTAGTGTAGGAGGTAGCAGAGGAACCTCCATCAGCCATCTGCCAGCAAGAGCACCTCAACCAGTGGAAAATCCCTCCTGTGCAGTCTCCAGCCACTCTGCACCAATTAAAGGGGATTTAGTAGACTGGAGAATGCAGTCCTAAATTTGGACATTTAAAACCACAGGTGTAGTGTATAGAGCTTTGTGGACTGTGGTAACAGTGTGTGGTTAATGCGCATCAAGAGCTAGAATATTCCAGATCCAGAATTCAAAAGGATACTTGTCAGCTGAAGGAAGTTTCATCTTGAGTCAGTTAGCTACTATAATTTACAATGAAGTGGGGATAGCTAATTTGTAATCTAGGACCCCTCTGACTGTGCTTACTTTTATTTTGCTGTTACTTAATTCTCTTCATGTTATTCAGAGCCAAATAAAATCACTACAGTTGAATTAAGAGGCATGACGTATTGATTGGATTTGGGAGACATAACGCACAATTTTTTTTTAAAAAAAAATCTTCTTTTCACTTTGCATTTAGACATTTTCAAAACAGAAATCAGTGTAACATAATGCAATTTAAAATAACCCACTGCATGAAGTACGTCTTTAACAGCTGCATCATGTATTTCTAGAATCCATCTTATTTCTTTTTTTGAAGAAGATGAAAATTGATGCAAATGTATACATGTTTTATCGATACCCAAATTCCACTTAGCAGTAAAGTACCATTCTAGAATTTCATTACTGCCAACAAATCTTGCGGTTTTTTTCCCCTTTAAACGCTTTTCAGAATCAAAGGTAACTGATGTTGCAGCATAAGAACACTGAAGAAGAGAGTTTGGCTGCTTTTTTGATGGGGAAAATGTCAAAGAAAGATATACATAGTATACATGCATAGTATCTCAAAGAGTCAATATTCTGTTATTTTCAGATGGTACAATCATAACTTGTTGGCACTAAAGTTTTATTTGTAACTAACTAACTTGATTGAAGAGTGTTATTTTCATAGTAAAATTCTGGTTAGGTCTATTTCTTGCTTCTGGCTTAGATTTATTAGGAACTTAGTCATCAAATGACTTGACAGCGAGCCAAAAACTTGCAGAGCTGCTATTACTGGAGATCACATTTGAAAGGGAAAAAGTGCTGTAATTAGAGCATAGCTTCAAATAAGTACAGTGCATGAAACAAAAGGTCAAAACCAAGGTGTTCCCTTACTGAAGAAACTCTTGGGAATACAATAATGAGAATCACCTCCAGTGTGTCTACTTGACACATCAGCGTTACTCCAAGACCAACTGGTCCACTTCAAAGAAGTGTACTAGTGTACACTAAGAATTGCCTTTATAAACAACTCCTTCCCATTTTCTCCACAGCACAGAACAAATACTAGCACAAGGAAAGGAAGGGACAGAGATAATATTAATGGGCCAGATGTGCAGAAGGGAAGGGTACAAGAGCCCTTTTCTCCTGGTGCCAAGTGTAAAGGAATTCACCCAAAACTGCAGTCCTTGTGCTCACTTGAGTACATGATCTGCTTCCCACTTGCATCACCATATTTTCAAGCCATTTCAAAGGGGTGAGAAGGAAGCAGGGCCATGACACATTTACTACTTTGCACTGACCACATGCTTAACGATTGCAGTAATGGGTGTATTCTGCCTGAGTTCTGGAAGCCATTGTGCCACAGGAGAGAGAGAGAGAGAGAGAGCACCTGCCCATCACCTCCAAAGCAGACTAATCTCTAGTAAGCACAAGTATTTTGGTAGGTAGCTTATATATTTTCACTGAAATCTCCCAAATTACCTGAAGTATTTACTACAGTTTCTGTTCCTCACTGTTTTTTGTTTTGATTGACAAACATATCATTATATCCCCAAAAGTTTCCAAATTAAGAGACTCTGGCTGATGGAACAATTATTATATTCCTGAGTTACATATTAAAAAGAAATAAAGCATGCCTTCCGTCAATCAAAACATGGAACCGGCAAGGATACACGAGAGACACCTGTCTTGATAGCGTTGAGGCTAATAAAAGTTTTAATTATAATTTTCCAAAGCTTGTACATGCACGTCTTAATATCCTAGCAACCTGCTATTCCAGAATGAGATATGCTGTAGGTATTTCATTATTTAAAAGTCAAGTTTTAATCAGCCTCCGTGGATAGAATCTCCATGAAAACTGAAATATATCAATGTAAAAAAGCTATATGCTGCTTAAGAAAAATTGGGCAATAAGGCCTTGATCCTTTATACATGTACACATGTGAGTAACTTTACACATGAGTAACCACATTGAGTTCAGACTGCTTTCACATGTAAAATACTGGTGTGTGTAAGTATTTCCAGAATCTGAGCTTGAGACTGACAATAGATGATAATTTCTTTAAATAAGCTATTACTGCACTGCAAAAGGTAGTACCAGAAATCTTGTTTTTTATGTTTAATTCAAGGTTCAGGTGTGTACATTACAGAGCGGTGTCATATATTTCCTTTGGGAGACTAACTTTATGACCAGTTTATGGATCATAAAGTTCAATGAGGACCTCCTACTCAGTTTGAAGCGGTAGTCAAAAAAGGGAACAAGATGTTAGAATTCATAAGGAATGGGACGGTGAATGATAGAATATTATAACCATTTTATATAAGTCACTTGGGCAGCCTCTTCTGGAATACAGTGTACAGTATGGGTCATCCCATCTCAAATAGGATATTGCAGAACTGAAGGGGAATCAGAGAACAGCAACAAAAATGATCAAGGACAGGGAAAAGCTCTCATGAAGAGATATTGAAAATAATGGAATTGTTTATTTTAGAAAGAAGATGAATAAGAGGGGATATGCTAAAAGTATATAAAATAAGAAACGGTATGCTATAAGCCTACCTGGCTTATTGCACAAGAACAAGGGGACCTTCAATGAAATTAAAAAGTAGGAAATTAAAAACTGATAAAAGAAAATACTTTATCACACTATATGAATTAAGACTGTGAAACTGACTGACACAGGAAATAATTGAGGCAAAGAACTTAGCAAGGACTGGACATTTATATGGATAACAAGCATAACCAGAGTTGTTATAGTTCTAACGACATTTCTGGAAGGGATATTAAAACTCATACTTAAGATCTTAAAGCAACCTTTAACTAGTAGAGATCAGGGTGAGACCTAATGTGTGCTTGAGAGGGGCATATTGTCCCACATTTGCCTACTGTAGCATTTTTATACCTTCCTCCAAAGCTTGTGGTGCTGGCCACTGTCAAAGACAGGATTCTGGACTACATCCTCAGACCTCATGTCTCAGGACCGTAGACTGGATGGACCTCATGGCTATTCCTATGTTCCTGTCTTTCTCAAATCTTTCACAAACACTAAATGAGACCTAAAGTTAGGCAAGTGATTCAGTACCTTGGCTTGGCCTATGGAACCAAATCCAAAGTTAGGTAGCTTAGTTTCCATGAGTGGTCATATAATGTATTTGTTAGTTTCAAAATTAGTTCAGATCTGAGCTGGAACAGATACAGCATAAACTGCAAATCAAAGATAAATGAATCCAGGTGAGGTACAATTTTTTAGGAATTCATGGTTAGAAACATGGTACTCAACAAAGCTCATGGAATACTTTTGTGGTAAATGGTGACTTGGTAGCCTGAATAGTAAGTAATTTTTTTTCCATTTATTATTTTTGAAGAACAGAAATTACTCCAGTGATATTTAATTCATGAATTTTTTGAAAATGATTAAAAGCTTGTACCTACTGTATATAAAGAATGTCTTGTTTTAAACTGCAGGATCAAATTGATAGCTGGTAAAAATGTGGTTCAACTTTATAACAAATTGTGACTCAACATTAATACTGAACGACTTAGATATCACTTTCGATAATGCTGACCTCTGTTGGCATGAATGTCATTCCCTGTCTGGTGAGGTTTTTGAAATTGAGCCAATTTCCTTCTCCCATTGAAAGCCTAGGAACCCAGTGATATTTCTGGCATGAACAAAGTGTTCTGCAGTTTGAGTCTGAACCAGACTGCAGCAGTTTTGGGTGATCTGTGTTCCCAAGGTGCTGAGTGGAGAAAATAGAAGAGGGCTGTTTGTAAGGGAAGGTTTTATATGATAATGTGATTGGCATAAGTTCTTCCCATCCTTCCATCCTTTTTGTTTGATTATTCTTGTGACAGGAATGTTGGAAGTAGAGACAATATTGTAGGTCTGGCTTGACATGAGTAATTGAACATGTGGGGAGGCTTCCTTTCATGGAAGACAGGATTAAGGAGGTAAATAGATCATCAGGCGGACAACATAATGTTTGTGCTAACTACAATAAGTGTATAGGTCAGTAAGATGAGAGGGGAACACCAAGGGAACCATTTACTAAGCACAAAACAACACTGGACAAGATAAGTCAATAATGTAACAATAAGGTAAAGAGTAGGTCGAGCACAGACAGTGCATGAACAAGTATGCTGTACAGGAAAGGGTTCCCACAAAGAAACCAAGCCAATCCAAAAATGTGTAACACAATGTATAATAAATGCAATCAAATGTGTAAATGTATATACAGGAAGAGGGTTTCTGTGTAACTTTGGATCTGTGACATAGCCTGCACCCACCCCCTGCATTTGAGTCTGACCCACTCTGCATAGCATTGCTGTATGCCAAATGAAAACGCATGAGTGACAAAGTCTGGAGTTGAACTAAGTTCTTGAGAAGCCCAGTGAAGAAAGGCCTTGAAGGGAATCCCAATAAATATTTCTTCATCCCTGTCTTGTCTTTCCCTCCCCAACCATTTCTGACTATACAGATTTCAGTGCTGTCCCCTTTAAGCATTAAGCCCAGATGAAGAAGATGTTCCAAGTCAGCAATTTCATTACATACAAAAGAATAATGCCACAAAAACTGTAAATCATCTCCAGCATGAAAAGGATAATCTAAAAGAAATAAAGTATCTCTGTTAAAGATGGCAAGAGGGCTCTTGAAATCCAAAAAGAAGATACAATACAGGAAGCTCTATTCTTGTGCTATGTGAACTGATCTTGTCTTATAAATGAAACAATTCCACAATGCAAAGAACAGACACCTGGCATTTGGTTATGCTCTATATGCACACAGTATTAAATGCAATTTATTAAAGATCAATAACCAATCTGGAATGCAATTGTCTTGGATATGGATTTGGGAAGGCAAATAAACGTGGATATTATATTTTGCGTAGTAACAACTAATCAGGTGCTACAAATGACAGTGATATTCACCTGAAATCACACTGACTGGAGAAATATAAATGAAGCAATTAGCAATGAAGAATATGCTTTGTACTGGGAACTTTGGATATTTCATTTAAAATGACTCTGAACCTATGCCGTGTGACTGTAAATGTGGCAAACAATTAGTATCTGAATATATGAACACAGCACACTGCAGAATGGGCTAGTGGCCTGGGCTTTGTAATGTAACTTGTCTTGGTACAGACTGATGTTCCTAGCAATTTGGCACTGGTATAATACAACTCCAAACAGAATGTTCATTGTGGTTGGTAAACAAGTAGACCCAACATCTGGAGGAGGATTTGAGGAGTGCCAGTTGTTGCTGTTAAAAACTTATTTAACAACATTCCCATGATTTATGGTATCTGTAATATCTGAGATGGGTAATTGTCATCATTATCACAATGACCAAAATAACTATGTAAGCATTATTTAAGACCAGCTACAGGATATATTTGGGAAAACACCTGGCATTACGAGTTCATCAAACCAAAAATATCAATTGCTATCAGGCCAAAATAACTGTCTGTGTCCATGACACAGAAGAGTCTGAAAACAGAAAGGACCCAATTGTATATGCAGAAGCAACTATAGTTGTAATTACTGATAAAGTTCTCAAATCCAGCCAATTTAGATGACCATTAAACCTGGTTTAATTCTTGCCGGCAACCAAATTATCAGTCAAATACAGCCCTTTTTATTTATTTATTTGCAAACTGCCAGCCAAAATCATGATTTTTTACTGTATCCATTAGTAGAAATTGTCCATTGAATACCTCAGAACTCCTTTGAGTTACAATCACCTGCATCTGGGGCTCGCCAGAGCAGATTATGCTTCTTTATGGCAATTCTCTTACATAAAAGACTCCATCTACCCTGGGAAATTAACCCGTTGCTGACAATGGTTGACAGCACTGGTCCCTTTGAAATGGCTTTGAAAATGGTTTAATTAGTATAAAGAGTGTGAAATCATTTTCAGCACAAGCCTCGATCTCGTTTCCATTCCGGAAACAGAGTTAAAAATAGTTTGTCAACTCTGCACCAGCAGTTCAGCCATTTTCCTTTCCACACCAGTTCAGGAGGAATCTGAAAAAAAAGCAAAGCAAAAAAAAAAAAAAAAGCACGTGTATCTGTAAAGGCACAACCAAATGACTGTTTCCACACTCCACAGTGTCAAAAGCAGGGAGAAATATGCTGAAAAGTCTCAGCTCTGGAGGCCATCTACTGTTATGGGTACATTTCTGTTCCATTTTATAACTCTTCATATTGGGTAGTAGAAGGCCCATGCAGTCGGTATTGTTTATTATTTGACAGAAAAATATTTTTAACAAAGAACTAAGAGCTGTTATATTTCAGGGCAAGTACCATGTAAGACAACAACATTCTTGGGTATTCCATGCAGGTGTTCAACAACATAACTTTAATTTTAAGCAGTCCCCCGGTGCATCAAGATGGTTTTATTTCTTAAGATAACTTAAGGTGGGGAAAGAGAAATCATACATCAAGCCCTGATCCTACAAGCTGTTCCATGCAGGCTAATACCTACACTCATGCAGAATTCCACTAAAATTAATGATCATCTATATGGGCACAAGGGTACAGCCACACAGAACAGCTTATAGGAGTAAGGTCTTAGCCATTAGCTGTAGCAAGGGTTTAACCATTTCATGGGACCTTTCATGGGGATTATTATTTTGCATACATTTTTCCAATTCCTTAAATATAACTAAAATGTGAGCGCCTGATAATAAATGCTGGTAGCATTTCTTTGTTGTTGTTGTTTGTTTTTAAAACAGCAAACAGCAACAGCATTCAAGCAGAAGCTGACTTCCTGTTAATGGAAAGTTTACCAAATCTTCTTTCAAGTAACATCCTTTGATCTTAATAATCATGAAGATCTAAGAGAATGAACAAACAGCGAGTGGGCTGAAGTTTCTGAAATAAACATGAAAGCAACATACAGTGGAACATATGTACTTTAGTGGGTAGAAAAATAATGGCACCCAATATACATCCCTTTTATTGCACAAGAAAAGACAATCTGCTGGCTAATGTGTCCTTACAAAAGGAATGCTGAGATGGTAAACAAATTGTTCCTGATAAGACCTCAAAATTCTGGTCTCAGTTCAGAAAATCACTTAATTGTGAGTTTAATTTTGAGAATGTGAGTAACTCTGCTGAAGCCAATGGGATTACTCACACGTTTAAAGTTAAGCACATGCATAAATGCTTTGCGGAATCATAAGCTCTAAGATTATAATAGCTCTCTTGTGTAATAAACATTAAGAGGAATACATCTGTTAAAAATGTACACCTTTTCTGAAGTGGAATCGAGAGACAGACCTGCTATGATATCATGCTCTACGATACATGAGTTAAATGCAGCTACACTGTTGCAGTGAGGTACGAATAAGGATAGCTGTGCTCAGGGAAGTATTCACTCCAGGAGAATGCAGGCCACAAGTGCACTGCTGTCTAGCCTCATGGATTTCTCTTAGGAGAAGACAGCTATAAAAGTCCTACTAGGGGAGACTGCGGCAGTGATACATACTGATCATGTCCCTGCCCCAATGGAGTGCTAGCCAGTTTCAAGTCCAGTAGTATAGGTGAAATTGTGAACATTTCCAAGTGCTGCAAACCTCTCTCCAGGTGCATCCTCAGTGAATCCATCCCATTTTTTCTAACACATTCCTCAATATGCAGAGTAAATTAAATTTGAGGATCTAACCACATACTCAATTTTTGCAGCTCATCAGCATTGTGAATAAATGCAATATCATCAGTCACTGACATTTTCAAGTGTTCATAACTCACTGTTGATGTTAAATTGATGTTTTCTGCTTCTAGGTATTTTTATGTCAGACAAATTCTGAAAGTTGAGAAAATTTGATTGTGATCTGTTATTTGTCAGAATACAAAAGAATATCATTTTAAAAGTGAACACACTATCTCTACTTACTGAGCCTCAGAATCATAGATACTGGAGAGACAAAAGACCTGTTCAGCCATCTTGTTCATCCCTCGTCAGGGCAGGGCTGTTCCCTATAATACATTTTCAGTGGTTTATCTACTCCTCTTTTAAGAAGCCTGTTAGTACCTGTTAATAAATATTAACCCTTTTAGTTCTTTGTATATTTTATTCATTTTATATATTAACTGTTCTTTAGAATCTGTGAATCCTAAGGACCAGAATACTGGTTCTTAACCTGTAAATAACCCTATTCAGGAATTTTGTACATTAGGCTGTATTTAATAATCCTTGGCACTGCCATGTCTATAAAACTCCAGGTATTATTGGAAACCATCCCCTTAACTAACACACACACACGTATAGTGCTTACGTAAGCTTATATAAACCTGGGAGATTGATGTGGGATGATTGTTACAGAAGACGTTTCCTATTGGGGAATCAATAGAGAAGAATGACTATGGGGGAAGAAGGATCCACTGAGAGATATTATCTTGAAGAACATTGGTCCTCTCAGGTGTAAATAATCATGCCTTCACACATCCATCAGGTAAAGTGAGAATCCGACGAAGTGGGTATTCACCCACAAAAGCTTATGCTCCAATATGTCTGTTAGTCTATACGGTGCCACAGGACTCTTTGCCGCTTTTACAGATCCAGACTAACACGGCTACCCCTCTGATACTTGAGAATGTATGTATATCAAAAGACATGACATAAGAACATATGGTGCTGGAGAGTATTCTTGGCAAACGGGGACTCTGTCTACAAACCCTATATAATGACAGAATTTTTGGAACTTAGCTGGGGAATGAAACTGCAACCCACCAGTTACAGTGAAGAAGAGACACAGAGCCAGCTCATTATCTTACATCAAGGGTGGTAATGTATTTATTCTTTCTGTATTCTGTATAGTGCTATATTAATCTCCGGTTGACAATCTTTGATTACATAATTCCAATTGAGCCTGTTATTCGACAATCTCAAATCGTCATTAACTTCAGACATGCAACAAGCCCCAAGCCACATAGCTTCCCTTTGGAGACTATTCAATGATTTCAGAGATCTTGCTGTCCAGGTGCTTATTAGCCGGATATTCAGCCTACATTTTCCTTATATTAGTTTAATGTCATTACTCCTAGTTACAACCCATCATACCATCTATTGTGAGCTGTAATATAAACAGATCCTTGAAGATTACATAAGCTTCTCATCAGTTCTATTGGCTTGGCACAGAAAGTCATATTTTTAGCTTCCACGCTTGTGTTGCTTCCTACAGACTATGAGGGTCTTGCTTCGGGTTTCAGATCAAGCACTAATTGTAAGACTGCTGACAACTGGCTGTACACTTTTGTAGCTGGCTACCAGCTGGCAGTTACCACAAGAAGCTCTTTGTTTTAGAAGTACCCCTGTAATGAGACTGGTTATCCCCCTGGCTACCAACGTTTATAATCTTTCTTATTTTAACTCAGTTTTTGCTAGAAAACATAAAATGCTGGCTCCCAATAACAGATGCACAGAGAGAATTACCCCTAGGATATTTAATAAACTCAAACCATACCACAAGAACAAAAGAAATCACTGGGAAAAGATGACAGTATGTTTCTTTAGCTAAGAGAACAGCAGGCTCTTGTTATGATTATTTTTTTTTGTTGTTGTTGTTTTCCCCACAAGCTCTTAATGCTAAAAAGCCAAATTCTATGCTTGCAGGTTTGCTCCAACTAGCATATAAAAGAATCTCCAGTACTTTGTGATGTAATCTCAAATAATAGTGCTTCTTTTATGCAAATTTACAATATTTGCCATGAATCATCCCTTATGGTCTGGAGTAATACATTAACACCGAAGTGCTCTGAAACATGTCCGAAACAAGAGAGGGAGAGATTAACTGAACTTCTGTAAACTGTCATCATAGTGAATGCCAAGCCAGCACTATTCCAACTGATGGTGAACTAAATGTGTTGGATATGATTTAACGCCTTCCTAGACAGAAAATCACAGCATGTACTACTGAGTGAGCTGTCTTCTTTAACTTACTTGAAGAAATTAGTTGGAAAAGAATATTCCTTCTGCTCAGGAAAGACTTCATAAAAGAAGAAATGGTAGGAATTGTATGATCAATAGCTGCATTTGCCAGATTTTTTATGCCTGAACATCTTAATTGAGAGGGCAAAATACAAAGCTAGATTCCAGCTATCTTCATACTGGCACTCATTCCTGGGGCTATTGGGCATTGTCCAGTCCCAAGGCACAAGTTAAAGCAGCTTTGGGACTGGTCTAAACTGGGCCAGCTTCTCAGAGCTCCAAGGCTTCAGTCTTGCTCCCTTTTCCCCAGCCACATCGGGGTGGGACAGAAGGATGGGACAGAGGTAATGGAGGGGAAACCTCTCCAGCCCAGCAGCACCCAATATTTCTGCCATGCCAAGGGAATCCTCACTGGCTACTTTATGGCTACTTTGCACTGGTGGAACCACTCAACACAGCCAAAGTGGAGGTCAGGGTCTGACCCTTAGAATTTACAAAATGTACGACTGTGTATGTATAAACATTAATTTTCAATCAGTGGATTCACTCACCTATGAATAATTATGTTTACAGATTCATAGACTCTAAGGCCAGAAGGAATCACCATGATCATTTAGTCTAACATACGGTATATATACACAGACCGAATAATTTTTCCCAGAAGCTGGATTAAAGCATGGGTCTTTTAGAAAGATATATAATCTCATTTTAAAGACTTCAAGCACTGGTGAATCTATCACTTCCTATAGTAAACTGCTCCAATGTTTAATCACTCTCATTGCTAGGAAATTGCATCTTATTTCAAGGTTGAATTTGTCTAACTTCCAGCCTTTGGATCTTGATATGCCTTTGTCAGCAAGACCACAAAACCCCCTTCTCTCAGCTCTCTTTTCTATGTGTCTGTTCCTGTCCACTGTGATCAAATCACCCCTCAACCTGCTCTTCGATAAGATGAATATATTAAGTTCTTAAACCTCACATTGTAAGGCTTATTTTCCAACCCCGGAATTATTTTTGTGGTCTCCTTTGAACTCTCTGCAGGATTTCCCATCCTTCTTGATGTGCAGACAACAGACCTGGCCAAGATCATTTCCCTGTTTTCCTTTTAATATGTGGGAGGATCACATTAGACCTTTTAGCCACCTCATTGCACTGAGAGCTCATGTTGACTCAGTTGTCTGCAGTTACCGCAAAGTCCTTTGCTGAGTCACTGCTTTCCAAGACAGTCTCCCATCCTGTACATATAACCTGCAATCTTTGTTCCCAGATGCATTACTTTGCATTTGCTTGTGACCATTTAACTTGGTGATTCAGATCATTCTGAAATAGTAATCAGACCTTCTTATCATTTACTAGCTGCTAATCTAGCAAAGGATTTTATATTGTCATCGAGATCATTGGTATAAATATTGAATAGCCAAGAATCTCCTACTCATTGATGTCTCCTCATTCACAACTACATTTTGAGAGCTGCCATCTAGCCTGTTTTTGATCCATCTAATGTGTGCCCTGTTAATTCCAGATAATGCAATTTTTTCAAAAATATTTTAATCAAGAAGCCATGTGTTTTTCAGTCAAATCCCTTGGATACATCCAAATATATTATATTAACATAGTTTCCTTATCAACTAGACCTGTAATCTTGTGAAAAAAACAGGTTTCTTTGACGGGACCTACTTTCCATGAAACCATTTTGACTGGCATTAATTATTTTTAGCCTCTAATTCAGGGGTGGCCAACCTGAGCATGAGAAGGAGCCAAAATTTACCAGTGTACATTGCCAAAGAGCCACAGTAACACGTCAGCAGCCCCCCAATTAGCTCCCCCACTCCCACTCCCAGTGCCTCCCGCCCAGTCAGCGCCTCCCCCTCCCTCCCCACACCAGCTGATCAGCTGTTTCATGGCGGGCAGGAGGCTCTGGGCGGGTAGGGAAGGAGCGAGGGCATGGCAAGCTCAGTGGAGGGGGCGGGAAGGGGTGGAGTGGGGGCAGGGCCTGTGGCAGAGCCAGGGGTTGAGCAGTGAGCACCCCCTGGCATATTAGAAGGTTGGCGCCTATAGCTCCAACCCTGGAGTTGGTGCCTATACAAGGAGCCGTATATTCACAGAATCATAGAATATCAGGGTTGGAAGGGACCTCAGGAAGTCATCTAGTCCAACCCCCTGCTCAAAGCAGGACCAATCCCCAACTAAATCATCCCAGCCAGGGCTTTGTCAAGCATAATCTTAAAAATATCTAAGGAAGGAGATTCCATCACCTCCCCTAGGTAACATTCCAGTGTTTCACCACCCTCTTAGTGGAAAAGTTTTTCCTAATATCCAACCTTCTTTAGTCTTCTCTTCCGCAGACTAAACAATCCCAGTTCCCTCAGCCTCTCCTCATAAGTCATGTGTTCCAGTCCCCTAATCATTTTTGTTGCCCTCCGCTGGACTCTTTCCAATTTTTCCACATCCTTCTTGTAGTGTGGGGCCCAAAACTGGACACACTACTCCAGATGAGGCCTCACCAATGTCGAATAGAGGGGAACAATCACGTCCATCAATCTGCTGGCAATGCCCCTACATATACATCCCAAAATGCCATTGGCCTTCTTGGCAACAAGGGCACACTATTGACTCATAACCAGCTTCTCGTCCACTGTAACCCCTAGGTCCTTTTCTGCAGAACTGCTGCCGAGCCATTCGGTCCCTAGTCTGTAGCGGTGCATGGGAGTCTTCCGTCCTAAGTGCAGGACTCTGCGCTTGTCTTTGTTGAACCTCATCAGATTTCTTTTGGCCCAGTCCTCTAATTTGTCTAGGGCCCTCTGTATCCTATCCCTACCCTCCAGCGTATCTACCTCTCCTCCCAGTTTAGTGTCATCTGCAAACTTGCCGAGGGTGCAATCCACACCATCCTCCAGATCATTTATGAAGATATTGAACAAAACCGGCCCGAGGACCGACCCTTGGGGCACTCCACTTGACACCGGCTGCCAACTAGACATGGAGCCATATTAACTTCTGAAGAGCCACATGTGGCTCCGGAGCCACAGGTTGGCCACCCCTGCTCTAATTCTTTGTTGATAGAGTTCCAGATTAACCATTCCATTATTTTCCCTGGGTCTGACATCAGTCTATCCAGTCTATAGTTCCCTGGGTCATTCCTTTTACCTTTTTTAAATATTGGAATTATGTTGGTGGTACTTCAATCTTTTGGAATTTCCCCAGTTTTCCAAGATTTGTTATCAGTGGTTCAGAGAGTTCCTCAGCTAGTATTTTTACTGCCTTGTTTGTAGAGACGCTGCTCAGTAAGGACTATTTACATGTCACGTTACAAGCTTCCAAGTTCAGCCACTTTTGAGATATATGGATGAAAAAAAGTGTGGCAGAAATTATTTAAACTGGAAAAAATGTATTTTTCCTCACACGCTGAGAACGCTGAACTTACTGAAGGGATCTGACATAAACTTCCCAAAAGATATCATCATAGCCAGGGACAAAAAATGGGGAAACAATTACCTCTGGAGATGAATTTTTCTGGAAGTTATCAGCACGTGCATACAGGGGATTATAATTAAATCTATTTTGCAACCTTAACTATCATTTGCTACTAAGTGACTGCTATAATAATGATTGATTTGATGGAAGATAACAGAAAAAAATTCAATAACCTCTCTGTCCCCAACATTTGGACACTGGCAGTAAAACTAATGTAATTAAGTTGGGAGGGTCATCATTTTATTGCTTCCTCCTTTAAAACCCAATTTATTCAACAGATTTTAAAGCCAGTTGTTTGAGGCTAAAATCTTTTACAACTCCCGGAGTGAACAGATGGCACAACAATATTAACAATGACACTATATATACCAAATGAATCTGTGCACTGCTCCAGTTAAGTGGCTGTTAGCATCTCTATTACAAACCCCAGTTTTCAAGGATTTGTAATTTAGCTGTTTGAAGTAACATCTGGCAAAACTTGGTATACAAACTGTGAGCTTAGGTATAACTTTTTAAACAAAAATCTATGTGAATTATTGAAACCATTTTACTGTCAGAAGGTCAGATTCTATCACCTGTACACATATTGAATAACTCAATTGGGCCTGATCCAAAGCACTCTGAAGTCAATGGGGATCTTTCACTTGTCTTCCGTGATGTTTGAGTCAGGCACTCAGTCATCTGTTGGTCACAATGATTTCAATGCCACTGCTTCTGGAGTGAAGTACTACTCAATCCAAGGAAAGGAAGTACAGTCTGGCTTACCTCACTTTGAAAATGAGGTAAGATGCATTGGTGCAACTCAGTTTCTGCACTAGTGAAGCCCATATACGGTAAAGGTTTGCAACAGTGCAGCTTTAATGGAGTAGTTGCAGCAGTGCATAAAACCCCAGTTAGGAGAAGGTCTCAGTCCTTTTGAGTTTGAACAGTCATGTGGAGTTTTGCCTGCATAAAGAGTAAGTGAAAGCTCAGTAAAGACTCCAGGATTTGGCTCATTGGCTGTGCAGTTTTAAATTATGTGCTACTAGGCACTGGAATGCTTCTGGGATTAGTAACAGGATACTGTTACCTGTAGGTCTCTAGCTTGAACTGGCACCGGGATCATTGTGATCATTAACAATCTCGAAGTGAAGGTAAAGAGAATTTTAGTCCATACTTAATACACTGCATTACACTTTCAAAGCCCTGAACAAGCAGCACAATGTCATTGGGGTAAGTTTCACATTAATCAAATAAACATCAGGAAGTATTGTGAATGCCAGATAGAGCAAAGAAAAATGCAAAAGGTTAGAGATACGCGTAGGAAACAATACAATGATATCAACCCAGAAAAATGCATGCCTGTTCATGTGTGTGTGTGTGTGTGTGCGCGCGTGCGCGTGCGCGCATGCTTATAGTGCATTTGGAAAAGAAAAAAGAAAGAAAGAAAAATAAATCAAAACAATCAATCCAATGCAGTTTGGATCTGTACACAAAGGCATCCTTATCACCATAGTCTTATCACAGATTCTTTCTATCGGATTTTAAGACCACACTTAGGCTGAGATTTTCATAGGAGCCTGGGGAGTTAGGCACCCACATCCCATTGAAATTCCTTGGGAGCTGGGAGTTCCCAGGGGAGTTTCCTTAGGCTCCTGTGAGAAATTCCAGCTTTAGAGTCACTCGTATACTTCTCAACTTCACAG
The DNA here is from genome assembly GCF_965152275.1 of Natator depressus. Taxonomy (NCBI): domain Eukaryota; kingdom Metazoa; phylum Chordata; order Testudines; family Cheloniidae; genus Natator; species Natator depressus. The sequence continues at coordinate 142,783,966 of NC_134234.1, forward strand.
TGCCAGCATGTTATCAACAGATTGTAGGGAATACAAAGAAGATAACAAAAATGCTCGAGGGAATGATATGACATCCAAATATGTCCCAATGATGTCATTGGCACCAATGTAAGGACAAGATTACTATCCACAACTATTGGAATGGTACAAAACCACTGAAGGAAAATAATTGCTTACAGACTCAAGGACATAGGATCGATTTCTGACTGCTTATGCCAAGGATACAATGTTCTTTACCAGTCACACAGGTACTTCCATAAACCAATGCCTTCCATGCATGCCAGGTTGTCGTTCTGTGAAACTGTCTGCTGCATTTTGCTGTTTTTATTTTGGTTGTCATGTGAAAACATTGGCTTCATTTTGGTGTTTTCAGTTCAGCTGCTTCTTCTGTTAATACATTTACCTTGTGCTGGTGGTTTTATTTTAGATCATCTTCCTTTTTAAATAACTTCATGTTAGTGTTTTAATTTTCATTTAACTGGGTAAAGTGTAATTTCTGCATAGAAAGACCCAAAATCCACACATGAAAGCGCATGGAACCATGTGTAGCAGCTTGATTGTAATAGCTTACATGGTCTTGTGAAACATATCCAATGGCAGTTTTTAAAAAATCCAGTTTTTGAACTTAGCTTTTCTTTCATGCTGGGAGGAAGAGGGGACTGTACAAGAGAAAAAAATCCCATCAGCATGGCAAATGTAACACCATCTTATTTCTGGATTTGTTAGGCTTCATAATATAGTACATTAATGGTATATGCCACTGGCTCTCAAACTTTTTTACTGGTGACCCCTTTCACCTAGCAAGCCTCTGAGTGCGACCCCCCCTTATAAATTAAAAACACCTTTTTATATATTTAACACCATTATAAATGCTGGAGGCAAAGCGGGATTTGGGGTTGAGGTTGACAGCTCACGACCCCCCATGAAATAACCTCACGACCCCCTGAGGGGTCCCAACCCCCAGTTTGAGAACCCCTGGTGTATGCATATGTTCTGTTTTTTTCTAACTTTGCTCTCTATTTTTAACAAAAAATGAACACAACTTTTCTTTTTACAAACAAGTAGTTCTACACATTTACAGCCATTCACATTATAGCTATAAGTAGCTTTATACACTTACAGGCAAGTGAACACACTTACGATTTGTCTATCCTGTGTGACAGCCCGTTAACCAGCCAGTTATCTTAGTGATCTGTTAGTTCCTTCTGTCCCTAAATGATTCTTAAGGTCTGGATCATTTGGACTTTTAAGAACACCATATGTTGGAAGTCTTTCATATGGTGCTCTTTCTCTTAGCATGTCTCCTCTCTGTGTATTCCATTACAATTGGGAATAGGCATGCAGAATCCTTGGTTAGCTTTAAATTCAAGCAAAAGCCAGTTTATCTATACATATTTTAACATAGCTGCTTTCTTTATTGTGCTTGTGGTATATTTGTTCTTCTAAAGCACCCACAGGCAGAGGTGCTGTACAAAATAAAGTGGGGTGATTTTTATTGCCAGCTGCTGCACCTTCTTACCACTGCATTCCAATCAGCACTAAAAGTCCCAGTTGACTTGACCTAGCCTCAGTGGGTTTTTAAAAAAACCTTTAGTGCTCACTAAAATAGCAGGTGAGATTAGCCTTTGCCAGCTAATGGATCATCACAAAAGACAGTGGGATAATTGGATCATCAGAAACAGACAGCATAGGACCTCTGGACTGGTAACAAGTTGGTATTTGTAATTCATAAATAAACTTTAGATTTTAAAAAATAAACTATTGGTATATTAGCAAGTACCACAGAAGAGTATATAGACTATCTACTTCTTGATTTTCTTCAGTGGTTATATTCACCTCAGATGTTTTGTCCTCCATCTTAAGCTTTTTGTTTCATTTTTTTAAATTTAAAATCTTCTGTAATACCATTCAGATGTCTCATAAAAGGGCCACCTCACAAATCCTTACATTTGAAAGTAGTCCACTGAAGTCAGTGGAAGCTGTCAGCTTTCAGCACCTCTGAGAATCAAGCCACTTAATCTGGGTATCTAAATATGAGGTTTCATCAAAGTTATATGACTATCAACAGAATCTGTTGAATTAGAAGAATTTTAAGAAAACAAGTACAGTTCTGTGTTTTGTGTATGTGCGTGTACACACACACACTAAATCTAGATGTTTCACCCAGCTCTACAATAAATCAAGGGGACAATCATCACAACACTGAGAAAACTTTTCTAGAATGAAAGTGTAACGCCAACAGACCCCGGTCGTCAGTGGGCAGGATCAAACCTGGGGCCTCTGGAGCTTAGTTCATGGATCTCTACCGCATGAGTTAAAAGCCAACTGGCTGTTAGCCAAGACTGTAGAGCAAACTCATTAATCTCTTTGTCGAAGTGGTCTCGGTGCCACTAGATGGGACAGACTACTACACCCAGGAGGTGTGTGGATTACATACTTCGCCAAGTTGAGGAAGCACATCCCGAGCTTCAGAGACTTATTTCCCTGTTGAAATGCTGGAAGACCCCCTTCTTGTAGCATTGACAGACCCTGGCTGTCGGCGGGCAGGATTGAACCTGGGACATCAATGCATGAGCCTCCACTGCATGAGCTAAAAGCCATATGACTCTTAGCTGAGGCTGTAAAGCAGACTCATTAATCTTTCTCTAAGTGGTCTTGGTGCCATTCAGTGGGACAGAGTACCACACCCTGGAGGTGTCTGGGTTACAAAAGCAGTAAACTTTAAGTAGGAGAAAAATGGTAACAGGTTGGAAGGCATCCACCATATGAAAGATAAATACGGTATAGCAAAGATTATAATGAACCTGATAAGGGCTTTAATAACAACCAGCATGTTTTAATTAATTAATTTTGAATAAGTGATCTTGAGGTAATTCAGTCTCCCTGGGGGAAAAAAAAATTAAGGCAACACATGTCAACTCTTTTTAAAGTGACTGGAAGAACCAAGGTCCAAATAGTTATATCTAACAGAAACCCCAAGGTTCCTCAGTAATACTTAGGGATTTTAACGGCTAATTTCCTCTGGTTACTGTTATAGAGGTATTCACACATCCTAAATTACATTCTTTAAGTGTAACAAGAAATACATTTTAAAGAACTAGTTTGGAGCACTGATAACCCTGTATTGTTAGTGTATTGCTGTAAAACCATAGCCTGGGAATTTAAAAGTTAATTTCCTCTAAGTGCAAAGTCATTGGATGCATTTTAAATTGAGGGAAATTGTAGTTAGCATTCTGTGCAATAATACTGTCAAGTTGGAAGGAAGGCTTGGCATTTGTTACCCACAGTAATAATGAGAAATTGGGAAGCAAAACATGCACTGATATTAATGTGATGTATGGTATTTGAGGATGTTTGGGGACTGTGTGTGGTTGAGGTAGCTTAAAATTCTGGAACCTTTTCAGTGGCAGATTTCAAAAGATTCAGAAGCAGAAGCAGAAACTAAAACTTAGCTGGAAACTGGATGAATCTTGTAAAACAAGCTCCCACTCGCTGTACAAACCTGACTATTTTTGTTATTTTATTTTCTTCTGGTTGCTCCAGTTAGAGTTGTTGTTAATTAAAAGACATATTTGGCTGACTGGATTCTTGAAAAACATAACAGTCAACAAAACAGTAACTCACTTGGGTACTCATAATTAAGGCGAAGATTTTGTCACGGACATTTTTAGTAAAAGTCAGGGACAAGTCACGGGCAATAAAGAAAAATTCACGGAAGCCTGTGTGACCTGTCCCTTACTTTTATTAAAAATATTCCTGACAAAATGGGGAGCTCAGCTGTGGGGCCCCCACACCACCTGCAGGGGTTGGGCAGCTGTGGGGGGCCACTGTGTGCTCTGGAGACAGGGCTGGATTCTGTGACTTCCACGACCTCTGTGAAAAATCATAGCCTTACTCATAATCTGTCCTAAAGTGATGTTACATTTGAATTAAACCAGAATTACAGGCTTTGACAGGATATTTTTGATAATAAATACATTTTAAAAGTGACCGGCAACAGGGAAAAGAGGGAATATCTGCCTTTTGTTTTGTTTTGGTTTTGATCTTATACAATAGATATAGAAGGTCTGGAAGATTTTTCTGTGTTTTGGAGGTTCTTTCTAACCCTCTTGTGTTCCCAATGCATAGCACTCCCCCAACTGTTCCCCTTCCAAAAAATACTCTAAAAACATTTGTTTTTCTGCTTATTTTTTACATTAGAACTCTATTATATGATAACGGGGGAACTAGGAAAACAATGCCTTCACAACTGTCTGAATAAAAGCTGAGCAACTAAGAGGAGAAGGAATTTCCTTTCTTTTGAGGGATTCGCTGTATTTTCATGATGAAACGGTGCCTGTTCTAAGAAGATGGCACTTGCAACATGGATTGACCACTGGAAAACTCTGCCAGGTTCTCCTCACAAAGTTCTCTCCTATCACACTCCAAGACTTCTACCCACCAGTGTTTACATGAGCGGGTTTTAATTCTGCTGTGATTTTCCACAGTAAGAACTAAGAAGAGTAAGGGATCTTTGGAAAGCCAGGGTCATCAACATAGGAGTCCCTATCACTGGCTAAGGCTCACAAGCCCCTAGGTTTTTGACAAAGTAGGACCACACTAAGAGTGACTCCCCTCTTGCCAATGGTGGATCAGATCCTGGGGGGGGCCTACACAAAAAATGTACTACAACTGTTTCTGGGTAAGGCCTGTGGAATCTGACGGGAAACAATATGCTTGCACCTCAGCTTTGCCCCTCACCTGCTTAGTCAGTTTATCTTCCCCAAGAATAGACCCAGTTGCACATAGGCCTCCACTGTGTTTGAAAGTGGGTATATGTTTGTGTGAGAAAAATGGTGCCACAGTGGCAGTGGATGCCCCCTTTCTGCCCAGAATACCCTTGCAGAAGATCTCCCTGCACACAATCTGGTCCCCTATTTATTTTCAAACATTTATTTTATATTCAGGAGCCTCGAATTACTTCACTGCAATGAGATGCGTAACTCATGAGGCTGCCCCAGACCCCATTGAACAAACATTTTTTAGGTGAATCTTGTTTTATAAACCAGTTTGCCATTCACCTGCTCTCTAATCATCAGCGTAATTGTACATTTTTTCAGACAAATGAGGCATTTTACAAGAATGTCATTCCCCACCAGATATTAGGTGTGTAACTCTGGGAAAACAAATGAATCAGTACAATGGCCTCTGACTTCCACCTCCTTCTCTGCTCTTCTACTAGTCCTAGAATGTATTTGCTATCTCCTCTTTTCCTTTTTTAGTCACAGCTATCATGAGAATTAAAGTGCAGGCAGAGAGATAAGAGAAAAACCCAGTGTGCACTGTCGAACAGCATTGAACAGTGACCCACTGTGAGTCATGACAACAGATTTAATAACTATTTAATACCACCACCTAGACATACTGCATTATCACAGTGTAATGTTAATATCATTAGTAAATGCATAAATGCATTCTCTGAAGATTCAACAGACATGCAGGTGTTAATACTGCATTATGTCATAGTGTGTTCAGAGGATGACTGCTTCATTTTCACGTTCGATTTTACAAGCCAATTAAACAAACATGGACATTTAAATTAAATTATTTAAATCAATGCATTTCCTTTATTGTGCTGTCCTGAGGCTTTACATCTATTTTGTTTTGTTAAAGGCTAGATGAGAATATATAATAGATCTTACTGGCTGGTGTCTAAAGTATTCAGAAAAAAATTTCAAACTCAGATTTCCATAACCAATTTAAGAGGGTATTCTCAGTCTACCAATCCATGGCAAACACAGAGACTTACATTTTCCCCTCTGATTATTACTTTTTGTTTGTATTACAGTAGCACCTAGGAACACCAACAGCATGTTATTGGGAAAGAAGTCATACCTCTTCAGGATGGAGGCTAGCAGAGATTATATATGAGATGATCTCTATACCGCTTCTTAAGAATAAAACATCATTTGTAGCTCTCTTCTGGAAATTTATGTCTAATTGAATATCTCTAGAGATGCTCAAATATGGCAAGTAAATCAACACACTCCACCCCTTAAATTACACATTGAAGTAAAAGCATGCTCATGAAGGAAAACTATTAAAGGGGGGAAGAAAAAACAGAAGAACATTTAAAAAAGAGAACAAAATGTTCATTCAAAAGATTAAAACGTGATATTATACCATGGAAGCTCATTGCAGTGAGACCGATACTAAAACAATCATTATTATTTTGACATTATCTCTCTTCTTTAATTTAAAATTTGGTTTCACTAACATTAATAAGCATCACAATTTGTCTAAGGTATTTCTTTTTCTTCTCAACTTCATATTTATCAGATATTTTCTTTTACATCTTATTTTGTAGTCTTACTATAGTTCAGGGATCGGCAACCTTTGGCACATGGACCGTCAGGGTAAACTCCCTGGCGGGTTGGGCTGGTTTGTTTACCTGCCGCGTCAGCAGGTTCGTCCGATCGCACCTCCCACTGGCTGCGCATCGCCACTCCAGGCCAATGGGGGCAGCAGGAAGCGGCGCGGGCCGAGGGATATAATAACATTTAACATTCCTGTGGTGGGAAGAACACCTCAACAACCCAACACTGTGGCATTTAATTTCAGAAAGGGGAACTTTGCAAAAATGAGGAGGTTAGTTAAACAGAAATTAAAAGGTAAAGTGACTAGACTGAACTCCCTGCAAGCTGCATGGACACTTTTCAAAGAACCATAACAGAGGCTCAACTTAAATGTATACCCCAAATTAAAAAACACAGTAAAAGAACTAAAAAAGAGCCACTGTGGCTTAACAACCATGTAAAAGAAGTAGTGAGAGATAAAAAGGAATCTTTTAAAAAGTGGAAGTCAAATCCTAGTGAGGTAAATAGAAAAGCGCATAAACACTGCCAAATTCAGTGTAAAAATGTAGTAAGAAAAGCCAAAAAGGAGTTTGAAGAACAGCTAGCCAAAACCTCAAAAGGAAATAACAAAATGTTTTTTAAGTACATCAGAAGCAGGAAGCCTGCTAAACAACCAGTGGGGCCCCTGGACGATCAAGATACAAAAGGAGCACTTAAAGACGATAAAGTCATTGCAGAGAAACTAAATGAATTATTTGCTTCAGTCTTCACGGCTGAGGATGTTAGGGAGATTCCCAAACCTGAGCCGTCTTTTGTAGGTGACAAATCTGAGGAATTGTCATAGATTGAACTGTCACTAGAAGAGGTTTTGGAATTAATTGAGAAACTTAACAGTAACAAGTCACGGGACCAGATGGCATTCACCCAAGAGTTCTGAAAGAACTTAAACGTGAAATTGTGGAACTATTAACTATGGTTTGTAACCTGTCCTTTAAATCAGCTTCTGTACCCAATGACTGGAAGATAGTTAATGTAACGCCAATATTTAAAAAGGGCTGTAGAGGTGATCCTGGCAATTACAGACCGGTAAGTCTAATGTCAATACAGGGCAAATTAGTTGAAACAATAATAAAGAATAAAATTGTCAGACACATAGAAGAACATAAATTGTTGGGCAAAAGTCAACATGGTTTCTGGAAAGGGAAATCATGTCTTACTAATCTATTAGAGTTCTTTGAAGGGGTCAACAAACATGTGGAAAAGGAGGATCCAGTGGACATAGTGTACTTAGATTTCCAGAAAGCCTTTGACAAGGTCCCTCACCAAAGGCTCTTACATAAGTTAAGTTGTCGTGGGATAAGAGGGAAGATCCTTTCATGGATTGAGAACTGGTTAAAAGAAAGGGAACAAAGGGTAGGAATAAATGGTAAATTTTCAGAATGGAGAGGGGTAACTAGTGGTGGTCCCCAAGGGTCAGTCCTAGGACCAATCCTATTCAACTTATTCATAAATGATCTAGAGAAAGGGGTAAACAGTGAGGTGGAAAAGTTTGCAGATGATACTAAACTGCTCAAGATAGTTAAGACCAAAGCAGACTGTGAAGAACTTCAAAAAGATCTCACAAAACTAAGTGATTGGGCAACAAAATGGCAAATGAAATTTAATGTGGATAAATGTAAAGTAATGCACATTGGAAAAAATAACCCCAACCCCCAATATGATGGGGGCTAATTTAGCTACAACAAATCAGGAGAAAGATCTTGGAGTCATCATGGATAGTTCTCTGAAGACGTCCACGGAGTGTGCAGCGGCAGTCAAAAAAGCAAACGGGATGTTAGGAATAATTAAAAAAGGGATAGAGAATAAGACGGAGAATATCTTATTGCCCTTATATAAATCCATGGTACACCCACATCTTGAATACAGCATACAGATGTGGTCCCCTCATCTCAAAAAAGATATACTGGCATTAGAAAAGGTTCAGAAAAGGGCAACTAAGATATTTACGGGTTTGGAACAGGTCCCATCTGAGGAGAGATTAAAGAGGCTAGGACTTTTCAGCTTGGAAAAGAGGAGACTAAGGGGGGATATGATAGAGGTCTATAAAATAATGAGTTGTGTGGAGAAAGTGAATAAGAAAAAGTTATTTACTTGTTCCCATAACAGAAGAACTAGGGGTCACCAAATGAAATTAATGGGCACCAAGTTTAAAACAAATAAAAGGAAGTTCTTCTTCACAGAGTGCACAATCAACCTGTGGAACTCCTTGCCTGATGAGGTTGTGAAGGCTAGGACTATAACAGGGTTTAAAAGAGAACTGGATAAATTCATGGAGATTAGGTCCATTAATGGATATTAGCCAGGATGGGTAAGGAATGGTGTCCCTAGCCTCTTTTTGTCAGAGGGTGGAGATGGATGGCAGGAGAGAGATCACCGATCATTACCTGTTAGCTTCACTCCCTCTGGGGCACCTGGCATTGGCCACTGTCGGTAGACAGGATACTGGGCTGGATGGACCTTTGGTCTGAGCCAGTATGGCCATTCATATGTTCTTATGATCCCTACTATAGTTAGTATTTCTGCAAGGAGACATATTAAAAAAACCCTTAAAATGATCATAATGGAAAAAAAACCCAGTAGTAATATATTAAAGAAGGCTTTTTTCGGTAAAACATCTTAATACAGATTTTAAAGGTGCCTTAAAGTTACATTGCTATTAATGGGAGTACTACATAAAATAAAATTCAGGGCACATATATTCAACTTTTTGCCTTAAACACAAAAGTGAAGTAACAATAGCAAAATTCTGTTTTATGACTGTTACAGTGATTAACTTCTCAGATACAGATTTTTATTTTTTTAAATGTAGTCCAGCATAGACATATATTGTGGACTTCACTTGGAGTCATTTAAATATCCCTATTAGAAATTAGAGATCAATGAGCCTATGCAAAAGTCTAAATAGGTCTTTTAAAAGACAAAACTATTCAGAAATATGACAAAAATGCACCCCATTTCAAGGAACTTCTCTTAATCAAGGGATAGTACTTTCATGTTTCCTAATCAGAAGAAAGCAGGAATCATTCATATGGTCAAATATGCATCAAAATCAGCCATTTTGCATGCAAGTCCCACATGGGAAATAATGGTTGGGAAATAATATTCACAAATTCCATTGCTCATTGTGAGGTGGCAGAAATAACTTTCCCTTGAGTATGCGTTTGCCCTTTCTATAATCTTTATTTCATTTCAGCTCCCATCCTCTCCTCCTAACGATCATATAATCAGGATCAAAGCCCAATTACCAACTGTCTGTATTGCCTCCAGTGACAAGCAAATATTATGTAACTTTAACATTATGGGTCTATTTTGTATTTTAAAAAAATAAAATAAAATCAGATATTGTTCCCATGCACAAGGTAAACATTATGCAAAGTAATAAATCCCAAATTCTGTTTATACATTACGAAAAAAACCCATGATGCATACCTACGTACATTGGCAATTAGAGTTCAGATTTACATAAACTGACACAAAACCAAATTAGAGTCAATCCTAATGGTTCTGATGCTTCCAGATTCTTTCTTGGTGTGTGTGGGGCATCTCATTTGTAAGCAGAGTAAAGTCAGCTGCAGGTGAAAAATGTGTGTGGTAGGCCGTAGAGGCACTGGGTGCTTTTCTCAGCTCATCATGGGTAAGGATGAGTGTTGCAGGCTGTCTTGGCACCTACCTCTCTTTCTAGCTCCCTTGTTCCACTTCAATCTTATCTTTCATGTTCTAAAATGAAACAGAAAAATGGCCTGGGTATTAAAAAGGGAGAATATGGACAAGGGGAGAGGGAATGGATTTGGGAGTGATGGCAACAGCCTCCACATATACCAAAAGAAACAACTTGCTTCTGTTCCCTTCCACACCCATTCTGTCCTGCCAAATTGATCCTGTCATGCCCCGACCCCCCTCTAGGGCTACAACTCATTCTGGTCCCTTGCCTGAAACACCCATCATCCTCTGGCTGCAATCCTCCCCTCTTCCAACCCCCATCATTCCACAACTAATTTTCTCCATTCCATTCACCTCCGATACCCCACAACTGCTTCTGGTGCTTCCACAACCGATTCCCCACTTCTGTGCATATACCTACACTACCCACAGCAGATTCTGGTGCCCACAATGTTCTTGAACCAATCCCACCCTGCAACTGATCTTGACAGCCCTGCCCGCACACTGCCCACAGTTGATTCCAACCCCCCACCCCCCTCCCCCAACCGCTACACACACACACACCCTTTCCACAATGGATTCTGGATTCCCCTCCACATCCTTCCATCCAAATGATTCTGAACTCCCCAACATTTGAGAGGATTTGCTGGGCTGCCCATCCTGCCACTCTTATGGGCCCTTCTCCTTACTCCCCACAGCATGCCAATAAAAGAGTAGCTGCTAGGCTATGGGAAGGGGACCATGTTCACCCTACCAGGCTAGGGGTGACATAGCAGCAGCAGTAGAGATTATTGACCCCCAGCATGTGGGATGGGGAGCAGGAGGAGCCAGGAATTGTTGCCCGGACAGTCATGCAACAACTGATTGCTGTCATGCCCAGGAGGTGGGGAGACTGGGGAAGGTAGCTAATCAGCTGAGGAATTCCCTGCAGACCCATAAGAGGACTGAAATTCTACAGTCTACAGGAAACATCATAGGGTTGGAAAGTGTGACTTCTGACTCCTTACTGGGCACTGTGCTAGCCCTATTTCAACATCCAGCTGGCAGAGAGATCTATAATCTCCCCAGAGCACAAGAAAGGAAGCACTGCCAAAGCTGAGAGAGGACTGGGGTCAGGAGAAAGCATTAGAATGAGAGCAGCTGGCTGGAGAGAGCAGTCTGGGAGCTGGCTGTGAAAGGAAGGCCAGATTGCAGGCAGTTTAGGAGTTGGAGCGGGTGGGCTTTGAAAGCCTGAGAATGGGACAGAGACTCATTCTGGTGCTGGCAGGGGGCCAGCAGGAGGAGGAGGAGGAGAACATATGGCTGCAACTTGTAGGCAGGATAACGTGAAGTGGATGTAATGACACTGTTACCTTTAGGTCCCTACATTAGAGTGCCTTTAGGTGCTGAATTAGGCTCACGGTTTGTATGTTACTTTATGCTATCCTGTGTAGTGCACTGTTTATTTCTGGCAGCCCTAGCAAAGCAATCCTCGGTTATTCATCAGATTCTGAATATTTATGGGAATCCAATGAGAGCTAGAACTTGTAGAGCCTTCTGCTTGGAGCATCTATAGCACTTCCCTCCAAACTTGTAGTAGACCCAGAATCTATCAAATTTCTAGGGGACTGGTGATGATCACAGTAGCACCGTAAACCAGGGTTAATTACAGTAGGTAACCCTTGCTTTGCTAGACAGTGATTGCGAACATTATTGAAGGGCGATAGGCCAGGATGTTATTGACCTGGTCTGTGGCATCATCTGTTTAATAGCAACTGGAACTGAGGTAATCAATTAGTGGTGCTGGAGCGGTGCTTCCGGCTCTCACAATAGGTTTAACTGCCTCCTAAAACATACACAGAATGTTTAGTGTAGTATACACAGTGCTATGAAGAGTTGAAAAATCAGGATACAAGAAGTAATATTCCTGCCGATGGCACTAGGAATGGGTTTACTGAGGACATGGGACATAAAGGTAATATTCTCTAAGACAGTGTTTCCCAAACTTGGGACGCCACTTGTTCAGGGAAAGCCCCTGGCAGGCCAGGCCGGTTTGTTTACCTGCCGCATCCGCAGCTTTGGCTGATCGTGGCTCCCACTGGCTGTGGTTCGCTGCTCCAGGTCAATGGGGGCTGTGGGAAGCGGCGTCCAGTACGTCCCTCAGCCCACGCCGCTTCCCGCAGCCCCTATTGGCCTGCAGCTAAGAGAAGAGAAATCTAACAGTTTCCCAATCAACCTGTCCCACATACCCAATCAACTGTTCCCCAGGCTCCAGAAGAGGACCACAGTGAAGATGCCAGTATCTGCATGCTCAAATTGCAATGCTGAGAGCTCCCTTTTTCTTCAGGCCCAGCACTGGCAGATGAGCAGTGCTAGAAAGTGCAACCAACTGACAAACAGCAGCTTTAATTCATTTTCAGGAACTGAAGTGAAATGGTAACAAGCTGAGTGCTTCTTGCAAAGTCATAGTGCAAGTCTGTGCTAAAATTCCAGGGTGATTAAGTTCAATAGAGAGTAAAATCCAACATTCAGGCTATCCTCTCCTCAATGGTTCACTGCAACGAAGAATCTAACTCGATAGACAATAAATTCAGGGGCAACCCTTGGGGTATTCACAGCAGCTGCCACAGTTAAGATGCTGATTTACATGAGCACCTCAGGAATCCAAGCATGCTAGTTAGCTTCTGGTGTTGAAATCTTCATGGTCTTTGCCTTTCTTCTCTCCCAAAGGAGACAGAGCCCTACAGAGAACCAGCAGGATGAGGGTGCAAATTTACAGACAGCTCTTCCTTTGCAGTGCTTTGCAGCCACAATTTCCTTCCAAAACAACTAATTTTCTGCTTGCTCTTTTCAGCTTACCCCTTCCTCAATATTGCTTTAATTGCCAAATAAATAAATAAAAATAAGAGGAACAACAGGCTGAAAGACCAACTGTGTCTACCTTTAGGGAATCCTTTGTACTAGTGCAGAAGACTTCACTCCTTAGTTGCTGACCATGCAATGCCTCCCTGGTGAAGATGCATGAGAGCAAATATATTGCGTAACTAGTTGTGAGAGGCCTTTGTTGGCAGAGGGAGCTGTGGTGCTGTTTGAGAAATGGGTTTGTATTGCCCTGATTGGGCCATGATTTGTAAATGATGTGGCATTTGCACATGGTATGTGAATATTACATTTTGAAAGTTCATTTGAGGAATTATTTGTCATGTTTCTTCTTATACTCATGTGCCAGCAGAGTTGGCCATACATGCAAAGAGGAATTCTTCATGAAAAGGAATTGTCCTGCAGCTGTGCACTGTTCCCAAGATGGGGCTGTGTCTAAATGGCACAAACTCTGCCCACTACAATTTTTTTTTTGTCTACTGAAAATAGTCAATTAAAATGGGTGGAGCTTATGAAGGACAATCATTCTTGATTGACAAGATGGTGCTTAACAATACAAATATTCAAATTTGCAACCCATTGAGCAGGAAAGCTATGTAAGAATCAGAGCTATTAAAAAATCATCTAAATGTTTTCACAAAACATGTTTTTGCAACCAAATCAAATTGTTAGGCCTTTTTTTGTTGTTGTTATGAAGATGTCAATAGGGATGAAAGTAAAAAAAAAGTTTTAAGTTTAAAACAAAAAATTGTTTTTTTTTCAAAAGTGATTTTTTTTTTTTTAGGGGTGAATCCCCTTCCACTGGAAAAAAGTATAAAAAGGGAAAGGGGAACATCCCCTCAAATTTTCATTTTTCATAAACAAAAAAAAATCTTAATTTGAAATGAGAGAATTTTCACTTTGTTTCATTCTGAATTGTTTTAGAATTTAAATTTCCATAAAAAAGTTTCAAACAAAATGAAAAAGTTCCTTTCCTTTGAAGTTTTTAACTGATATTAATATGGCATTTTTGACCAAGCCTGACAAGAACACAGATTATCTTGAAATATGGTGATGCAACAGGATTTTTTTAGAACAGTCAGGATAACCAGTGTTTTAACTGGAAGAGGGAAAATTTAAGTCTTCCTTTTATATGGAATCTTTTAGCTGTCTCTCTTGCTGGCCTGGTATATGTAGGTGGTAATTGTTTGAGCACTTAGATGTTTCATTATTTTCTTGTATGAAAGGTTTAATGTGAACACTGCTGTTACTAACGCTTTGCAGCCCTTGTCTCTTCTCTTACCTTGTGGCAGAAATTGTCTCCTGGTTTCCCTAGCTTATGACAGACCATTTCAGAATCAAGGTAGAAAAGAACTACTTCCCTTTGAATCTCTCTGAGCTGCAGAAACAGCTGAAAGTTGTGCTGTAAATCATCTTCCTACTGTTCATGCAGCAATGTGGATTTAAACTCTTTGTGTTCTCTGAAAGCTAGTGAGTTGGTACTCACTTTTAAGAGGGAAAACAGCTAAATATATTCCTTTTGATGGTTCCTATACCCCAGTCAAGGGGCAATATTTAGAAAGGAAGGATGTTCTTAATGCACTGGAATTAAATTCAGGAGATCTGAAATAATGCACTTAAGGCCGGGATTTTCAAAGGAGCCTAATGCAGTCAAGCACGCAAATTCCATTGAACCTCCCTAGGTTCCTCTGAAACCTCTCTGTGCCTCTGTTTCCCATCTGTAGAAAAGGAACAATAATACTTGGTTTCTACCATCCTGTGTCACTCTTGTCTATTTAAATGTAAACTCTTTCAGGTAGGACTGTCTCTATTATGTTTGTATACAGTGTCTAGCTCAATGTGATCCTGATCCCTATTGGGAGCTGTAGGTTCTAATGTAATGCAAACAATAACTCTGCCCGAACTCTGTCCTCAGTCCCAGAAGAGTTGAATTATGTATTATTAGTAGAGGTAGCACGTGACTTTGCACGAGATGTAAAAGTCACAGTCCCTGCTTCAAAGATCTTTAAATCTAAATAATGGAAATTTCTCTTAAAATGGTATCAGTGGGCTAGTTGACAGTTTCAACACTGATATTGTCACCATTAGGGTTCACAGTCATCACTGTTATTTATGTATGTAAGTATAGAGCGATGGGAACAACAATCTACACCAAGTTAATTTGTTTGTTTTAAGTTTAACATCTTTGGAAATTCAGGAAGATAACAATGCACTAGTTCACTTTTTGAAAATTATCTTTGCAGCCATGAGCACTAAAAACCTTTTGTTCAATTAAATGAAACTGATGAGGCAGAAATGGATGGAGTCCACCCGCTAGAAGTACCACTGTGCATTGATTCAATCCCACCCATGGCCATCTTTAGTTAGAAGAAAAATGTTTGCAGCAGGAAGTTGATGTTGAGCTACCCAGTCTCTCTGGAGGATAACACAAAATGCTCACCAGCTATTTCTGAAAGGGGAGCGTTTCATCAACATGGGGGAAAAGCTCTTTCCCCCCGGATGTTTATAACAGCAGTATCAAAAATACAACATTACTGTTGCAACAGCTTATTGCCTGTTAAATCTGTATTTTATGCTTAGTACTTCTGACTAATACATCCTAATTTAACCTGAATTGAATGAAATCTCTCTGCTGGATTCTGTCACCAGCTGAAAAATTAGAAGGTTGCTATGTTATACCCACAGAGTGGGAGAGAAAGAAAAAAACAACTATTACTGGTTCCAAATAGGTAGAATTCCCTCACTGAAACTTAATTGAACTGAATACATTATTTATAACAGTATATCTAGAAACATGTATACATTGCTCAAGCCTCTAGGTATAATTCTATCTGGATTTATTTACAATGCTCATCACTACAACATTAAAAATGTTTTATGTACTTGTCACCTGGGCTGTCGTTTCTCCCTAGTTCCAGAGCATACGCTGCCACGCCCAGTCTTAGTCAAGGAGGTTTATTCTTTAAGCAGAGGTTAACAAATGAACAGAACACAGTCCTAACTCTGTTCTTGGCCCAGGCTTCAGGGCCATCCATCCCAGGTGTTTCTGGCACTCCAATGCCTGGCAGCCTCCCAGACTCAGTAAACTCTGCTCCTTTCCTGGAGGAGCAGCAGTTACAGGGCTGCTTCCCTGAGCCCCTGGCTCTAGCGATCCACCACAGGAGTTAGCTATTCTCCACTGTGGTTTTCCCTCCTTAGGGCTCAGTTTGTTGCAGTCCTTCCTCCTTCCTGCTAGCAGTCCTGGACAGCCCCAGCTGTAGCCCAGCCCTCTTGAATTAGCTGGATTGGGCTCACCCACTTCAGTCCAGGGAAGTTGGGCTCAGTCTATCCACAGAGGCCAGTGACAGTTCTATATTGCCTACAATTGGTTACGTCAACAGACATCTTCCCAATTAATTTCCAGCAACCTCACAAAGAAAACCTCAAAAACATGATCCTTGTCAATAATCTATCTATCTAATTTAATGGCTCTGACCTCCACAGCATGAGTCCCTTTCAAATATTAATGAATTTATCCTCAAAACACCCACCCCTGAGAGGAAGGTGTGATGCTTTCCGGGGGCACCCAGGGTTTGAGGAACTTCGCTACCACAGCCTTTAGCATGAGGAAGCCAGGTCTGTGCCAGCCATGGGACAGGTCCCTGACATTTTTGACGCCCCCGGCCAGAGGCAACACGAGCACACCCCTCTCAGCCTATGCAGGTTCCACTGTCCCTCAACAGGTGAGCAATATGCACGCAAGTCTTCCAAGCGTCCCCCTGGAATGTCCCAGTCCCTGATCCACTGACACTCACAGAATTCACAGATCTGCTACTCCCAAAGGAATAGTACCCAGCAGCTTTCCAGTTTTTCCTCAGATCATCACTCCACTTAACACAGCACACTTAGATATGTTTATTATGAAAAGAAGAATATGTTTATTTAACAAAGAATTGAGATTATAGACAAAGCAAGTAGAATTAATGGAAACAAATGGTAACATACAAAATAAAATCATAACACTCATTCTAGAACCTACGCTTAAAAGATATTTTCAGGTCCTGTGGAGTTTAGCTCACTCCAAAGTCTTTCTCCAAGCAGCTTATCTGGCTGTGATGTTCCATTCATAAGACATGCATGTGTCAGCTTGTCTCCTAGGTGAAAGCTACTATGTACCCCCCTATGCTCCAACAATCCATTGTCTTTACTGGTAAACAGGGTGCCGCCACCCCCATCCACACCCCCACCGGTGGTTTTTTCCTGTAAGCTTCTTTTTTATAGATTTTGCAAACTTTGATAAGCATCTGGCTCTGCATGCGGATAGGCTTACATTGTGAGACATACAATGCACAATACACACCTGACAAGGGAAAGAGAGATAAGCATCTATTACCCCTGTGTGAACAGAATCTGTCCAAGGCCTATCACCTCCTAGTGACCTGCTTGTAGCATCCAGACTTTAAGAACATAATTCCCAGTATAGATATGTAACTCCTTAAATATCATCCATACATGCTTCCTTCAATGATTAGGATGACTGTGTGTTACTGAATGTTGGTAGAGACCTCACATCCACCTTTTGGTGCACTATTATGTAGACATCAGACCCAGGGTGTCCCAGTAGATCCCTATGCACCCCTTATGCCCTCTGCCAATTGGCAACAAGGGGTGCCTGGTTCACAGTAGGGAAGTTTCATTATCTCTGTTTTCAGATGAGGAACTGAGGCACACAGTGGTTAGTAATGTGCTCATTGCTACACAGGAAGTTTGTGGGAATGGAACCTTGATTTAATGAGACTGGGGCTCTAAACACACGATTCCTTTCCTGCCAGTCATTTGGATACAATGCTTGTGACTTTAGCTTGCAGGATAAGAAACTATTCTGTGGTGAATGATAATCAGAAGGGCCTATGTGTAGGCGTGATCTCTAATTGTAACCTTCCTAGTAGTATAGGTACTGCATAAAATACTTCCTCATTTAAAGAGGGTTTTATTTATTTCTGTTCACCTGTATTCACTCAGAACTAGTTTTATAAAATAATGGTTATTATTTTCACAATATCTAATGTCTTGCATATCACCTCATGAGGCCTGAGTGTTTACTCTGAGAAATGCTAAATCAAGGAGGGAGGGCATTGCTGCTTAGAAGAATGTGTGGTGTATTTTTTGTTACTGGGTTTCCCTCAGCAGCTTTTATTTCCTTTTTCTCTTAATATCTCTGTTTCTAAACCTGAGCAAACTAGCACCGCGCATTGCTCCTTTTTTCAGGTTTCCACAGTTTTCTTGGTGATCACTCTGCTGTACGCTATGCTTTTGATTCATATCGACAAAGTACAGAGGAAACAAACTGCAGCCCATAAGTGCAGTTGTGCCACTGGAGGCATTCAGCATTGCCACACTTTCCCACGAGCTCTGTGAATGAAGGACAACAAAATTCAGACTAGGGTTCCTGCCTCTGAAGCTTCCCTGCCATCTGCTAGGCAGGTTACCATCCATTCAGTACTGTAAAACTCTTCTTATGGATGGAAATAAAACAGGGAGAGGAAATAAATACATCCATGTTTAGTGGAGTTTTAGCAGATGCATCATTGGCTGGCTGAGACCTTATTCCTGATCTGGGAAAAAAAGATAGTGGTGGTAAAAAAAACTCCAGGGGAGAAGCATTTGGCTAAAAGAAAATACTATCAATTCCCCTTGTTTTTTTATTTATTTATTTGCTACTGATGTCTGCTTTCCCCAACCTACCATTTTCATTGCAACTGAGGGCTTTTACAACTAGGCAAATTATGCAAAACTGCTGTGTATTTTATACCTCAATGGAGACTGTCTGAGTTCTGATCCAAAGCAATGCCTGTCATTAACTGTGTTGCTGAAGTAAGGAGCTAGCAGCATAAAAAAAGTGTAATTCCATCATTACGTGAGACAGTGAGAAATACCCCTTGTCCTGCAATGTAGTAAAGTCTATATAGTAGTAAAGTCTATGTAGTAAAGTCTTTGTTTTATTAACCTTTCTTCCCATAATTTACTTTCTAACTTGAAAGCAGATAAGCTAAGCAGAAAAGGCGCACACTGCCACAGTATGTGCCATCTCCTCCTCTCTTTCATTGATCTAGTCTATTTCTTTTGGCTTCTTCTTTGGTTTCACTCCTCCCTCCCTCCTGCACCCCCCAGGAATTGCTTATTTGGAAATAACCCAAAATGGAAAACATTTATTGATTGAAGATAACGTTTTCAAAAGCGCTTACATCAGTATCAATGGGGTTTAGACTCCCAAATGACTTAGGCACTTTTGAAAATTTTACCCTGATCTCTTCCCTCAATATCATGTTAATTAAGAGGAGAAAGTAGGAAACCCCCCCCCCACACACACACGCCCCTCTAGCACAGTGTAGAGTTAGAGTAATCTACAGTTAGTTCTAGATTAGCTGGAAAGATGTAACTTACTTCTACTGGGCTGGACAAAGCCATTGATCTTTTGTGCATATACCCTGTCTAATGTGTATGTATACTTTGTGTTTACACCTTTTGTAATTAAAAAAAACCCACATAGTAACACCTTGTACTGCTTCCAGATCTGGACACAGAACTGTTCTTTATCACCCTATGCTATCCAATACAAAAGCCACTTTGACAGAAGCTGGGGGGAACCCCCCCGATCCTTGTATTTAGATCCACATTTCTTCAACTGCATACAGATATTTTATGATACACCTGGCAAGAGTAAAAGTATTTTATTAGGAAATTAAGCATCTTTCTCAAATTTATGACTTGTTTTGACAAGTTTTGGATTTTAGAACTTCTGAAGTGATGCTGATGATTAAAAATCTCAGTTTTGATATAGACTGTCCGATATGGTTGCCAATTCTGGGTGGACATATTCCTGGAGGTTTCATCACATAACATAATGTTTAATTAAAGATTAATATTTAAATCCTGGAGACTCCAGGACAATCCTGGAGGATTGGCAATCCTACTGGCCAGTGAATCTGCTGCTATTGTTGAGGCATTTAGATTTGCCTGAATTATCATTTTTGTGTGGACTGCGATCTTTAGGTTAGAGGTGAAAATAATATTTTTATCTGGAGAAGTTATATGTTGATGATTGCTATCATTTTATTTATAATAATAGGTTGACAATTATTAGGATTTTATGGAATGTAACCCTTTCTTTTGCATTTCTCTGAAAATCTTTTTCCTACTGTTTCGATGGATAAAGCCATGTATATGTTATTCCTATATTTTCCCTTCCTGATCTATTTATCATCTTCTCTCCCTGCCTGAAAAGGATGTTTTTTGGTTTTCTAATCATCATTGAATTTAAAAAAATCAATAATCACATAATGAAAATAAAATAAAACTACTGCCTTATGTGCAGAGTCCGCATGGATGTTCTATTCCAGACGCAAAAAACCCCTATGTCCTTGGCTACAGTCAAACATGTAATCATTAATGTCAGAATATTACCCAATTATTAGCACCCATTGTTAGAGAGCTTATTCCTTCACTCTGCCACTTCCCTGGTCCTTCTCGCATGAACAGAGAGCAACAATACCCGAAGTCCGAAGGTGCAAACAATTCGATGTTTATTGGGGTGAACTTCCAGCAAGCTTAAATACAAGTTCCTTTTTCCTTATTTTCGAATCCCCACTTACTTCCTGTTTGCCCCTAATTTATATAGTAATATTCTTAGCTATACCTTAACCAATCATTCTACTGAAATTTAACTAACCAATCCTAACATATTGTAACATGATTAGCTAACCAATTATATCCCACCACCTTAATTAGATTACACCCAGCAAAATTAATTATACAGCAGACAGAAGCAATCACAGAACCAGACAGAGATTATACAGACAAACAATAGCAAAGTGGGAACTATAATGACAAAACAATACAGAAGTGAGGATTTCACATCCCAGCTATTGATAAGTGAGTTCTTGCCAGACAGGATGCTATCAAACTAAGTTTCCTTTTACATTTTCTAGGCACTTCCCTTTCTCTGGAGGTGATAGGCACTATCAGGACAGGATTGTATTCCTAACAGCCCAATAGCACCTTCTTTCAATGTGACTAGTTTGGAATGTGAGGAGGTGACTGTTCGCTTCCTGGCTTATGGCTGCCTCTGCTGCTTAGCCAAAGGCCTTAGCCTAAGAACAGGGCCTCAAACAGTCACAGTAAGAGAGGGCCCTTACACCAGCAGACAGTGATTTTGATTCTTTCTTTTATACCTCTAGAACTAGCCAAGTGATAAGAATACCCCTAAATTCTTAAAGTACAGGCTTTTGCAGACAGGCCTGAATATCTATATCCTAACACCCATTATGTGACATATTATCCAAATATTATACTATTCCTGCATCACAATAGTCTACGGCAGGGATCAGCAACCTTTGGCATGCGGCCTGTCAGGGAAAGCCACTGGCAGTCTGGAACAGTTTGTTTACCTGCAGCGTCTGCAGGTTCGGCCAATCGCAGCTCCCACTGGCTGCGGTTCACCATTCCAGGCCAATGGGGGCTGTGGTGCCAAAGGTTGCCAATGCCTGCTCTATTCCATTACAGAGATCTATAGTATAATAGTTGAAGTCTTTAAATCATGATTTGAGGACTTCAGTAACTCAGCCAGAGGTTAGGGGTCTATTACAGGAGTAAGTGGATGGGGTTCTGTGGCCTGCAACGTGCTGGAGGTCAGACTAGATGATCAGGATGGTCCCTTCTGGACTTAAAGTCTATGAGTTACATCATACATCCACTTTGGTAATCTAGTTATTGTTGCATTCTGTGGCTGTGCCAAATTCATTTTCCTTGAGTACTATCTGAGAAGAATAAATACAATACATGGCAGTGCATCCTCATTATAATTTTAATTAACCATTGCAAATCAGCTGCATAATTATTCTCCCTCAATTATAGATCTAACTGGAAATGCCTTTAGAGCTAGACTGCTGCTGTTGGCTTTCCTGGCAAAATGTCTGATCAGGAATATCTTGGTGATAGTGATATTAATGGAAGCAATACTAAAATTAAAATTCATGCCTTAGCATCCTATATATACACCATATATTATAGTATATTCATTCTTTTGTCACAACCCCAAATTCTAAAGCAAAAATGAAACATTTCTGGATTATTTTAAAGGTGTTAATTTCTCAATCACCAACTGTGACTTTCTTAAACGCAGCCCACCAAAAACAACATTTTAAGTGGTGGAACAGTAATCTAGGCACGCATAATATCACAGTATAATTTCTAAAAAGAATAGTACAGTACTCTATACAGACAGTACTCTATACACTATTGTAATTGACCTTGTGACCTCTGACGGAGGCTGACAAGCAAAATAAAGAATTTACACCCTTCCTCAATGTCATGTGAGATGTTTCTTTTTCCACAGTTAAACAGTGTCATAGTTAAGCTGATGGCAGATTAAGGTCCACATTCTGTTGCCCTCCCTGGAAGGAAGGATATAAACACAACTCATTCTTAGGTGCTCCATACCTCTGAACAACCATGGTCTTAGATGGTCTTCTGAGATTTTTCTCTAAAATGACTCCATAATCTGTTCATTTCTCTCCATTTTGAAACAGTCAAAACATTTCTTATCACCACCAATTATGTCTCATTTCAATTACTGCAGTCCCTCCCCCTCTGCCTCCTGGAAATACAATACCTCATCTTACTTCAATACATCCAAAATGCTGCTGCAAATATCAGCTAACATGCCCATTGCTCATATCATGTCCAATGCTTCTTCAATATCTTTACTGACTCTGTTCTTGCCAGGTACATAAAATTTAAACGTCTCATCCTAGCCTTCAAGACTCTGTACAGTTTAGCTCCCATCTTCCATGTCTGCCCGCCTCTCTTATGAAGCCACATGACTCACTACCTCTTCATATCTATCTCTGAGTCTCCTCCCTGTGTCTTTTTCATCTAAAACCCACTCCCCTGACCATGCAAATACTGTGCAGCTAACAAGATACGTGCACAACATTAATTAGTCACTTAGCTTTTAGTCTTAACTCTTTCACCTTTCTCCATTTTTGTGTCTGTATAGATTGCAAACTCTTTGGGGAACACAGACCTTGACTTTATCTTTCTGTTCTGTAAAAGCATCTAGGCAAGCATAGGTGCTACACAAATAATTACACATAACCCTCCCTCCACTCCATTAGTAGAACATTATTACAGTTGCAAAGTCAAGCATTCATCGAAACTGCTTTGGCTGCGCTCATCTGCTCCCTTGGGAACCACTGCCGACTGGTGCATATTAGGGCAGCCCTGCGGGTAGGGCCAGGCACAGAAAAAGGAGTTGCAACTGGCTCCATTGCAGTTCCTCTTCTCTGACAGCAGCTGCACATAGCAGAGAATCTGGTTTATATTCTAAACTACACTCTGAATGGAAAGCAAGCTAAGGACAGAATTTTTGTACCAGTTAGCCAGTTGCCAGTGTATTGAAAGCTATGCCCTAGCAGCTGAGATCTGATATCAGGGGAAGAATATTTCACGTAACAATATGCATGGTCAGGTAGTTGGGGCTGAGTAGTTAAGGCAGTGAACTAGATATCTATTAAGGACTCCTTGTGCACGTTCAAACCCTGATGACTACATCACTTCTTTTTTTTTTTTTCCAGACTGGAAATATGGCCTAAATTTGTAACAGTGAGAGTTATTAACCATCAAAACAATTTACAAAGGTCCCAATGGATTCTCTACTGACAATTTTAAAATCCAGATTGCGTGTTTCTCTAAAAGACATGCACTAGGAATTATTTTGGGGAAGTTCTGTGGCCTGTGCTGTAAAGGAGGTGAGACTAAACAATCACAATGTTTAGTCTTAGGATTTATGGAGTCTTAGGCCTTAGGATTTATGAATCTATGAGTTTGTCTGTATGCGGCCTGAGCCTTCCCTCAGTGAATTCAATGACAGTCCTTCTATTGACTTCAATGGCTGGGGATGAGTCCCATATGCCTCCCTAATTTGGTGTTTAGACTCACCCCCTGTTTGTTTTATAGTGCAGAGAAATAGCTCTGGCACAATAATGGATTTCTATTCCATTCTACCTAGGTTCTTATACCACCATCACCTGCCAGTAGTCACTTCCAGTAAGCTAAGTGTTTAACATCTGCCATGTGGTTCGTTCTCTCGCCCTTTTCTCAGGGAGAGAATTGTGTGTGTAGTGTAGTGCTTTGTTTTGTTAGGGTTTTGTTTTTGTTTTTAAATGTACATACTTCTATTTATCTATATTAGACAAGGCAAGGTAAAAAAAAAAAGTGCACCTGGCCCTTAGAGTAGAAGGTTCTTAATTCCTGTAGTTTGTTCCCCAGCCTCAGATCAGACCCCAAGAAAACTTTCTCTCCTGCACAGATGAGCAATACCTTTATTGTACAAAGTTCCACTGTGCCTGAGGCACGAAAGTGTAGATGACAGTCTTCATCTCATCGTTTTTACTTATCATTGAATGCCATCAAGATAAGAACCTAGGGCAGATTTGTATAGTTATCTAGGCACTGAAAGATAAAGATAGGCACCTAGTGGGATTTTAAAAAGTGCCTATGCAAGTTAGGTGCCTAACTCCCATTGAAATCAATGAGAGTTATGGGCTAGATCCACAAAGGGACTTAAGGGTTGCAATGCCTAACTCTTAGGTGCCCTGAAGCCCAGTGGAATTCACACCCTTAGTTAGGCACCCAGGCTCCCCATACAATACATAGGGAGCCTGGGTGCCTAACTAAGCCTGGGTGCCTTTGAAGGTAAATAGGCACCTAACTCAAGGAGAAAGGGCTGCCTCCTTCTGCTCAGGATTCACTGCTGTGAACCTTGTCCTGGAGTTAGGCACCTAAGCCAGGTCAGTCCATTGTCTCTCTGCCTGATTTGGAGCAGTGACTTGAATCCAGGTCTCCCACCTCCTAAGTGAGTGCCCTAACCACTGGGCTGTGGATTCATTCTTGCTCTCTGTGGCCCTGTGAATATTTAATTATGTATACAAAATGGAATAGCTCTGACAGAAGAGACCGAACAAGTCCTACCCCAAACTGCCCAATAGCCTGGGTGCTGAAGCAACCATCTGGGATATGGACTGTTTGAATCCTCACTCTGCCTGGGTAGGAACAGGGACTTTAACATAAGGCAGAGTGAGGTTTCACACCCTACGTCCCAGGTCAGTGCCCTAAAACCAATGGAGTACAGTACGCAAAATTTTTGTCTCAAAATAATTTTGCCTCGTTTGGAGGAATTTTGTGCAATGTTGAATTTATCTGAAAGTTTAAGAGCCCATAAAAGCTATTTTTGCTTAAAAATTCAGTTATGAATTTTGAAAAATCTGTCAGAGAGAATGCGTGGGGATAGTGCCTCTCAGAAACCACATGCTCCTGAGGAAGGGGGGGGGGGAAAGAGCCCAGATGTAGGTGGTTCTGAGTTCCATACTCTCTTGTGCCACCAACCAGTCAGAAGTAAGTTAAACACTGGGCTGAGATCATTTGAGAGAGTTCTGTCCTCTGTAGTTTGAGCCCACATTTACAGTCTCGTAAAAACTAAAGTGGCCTGATGCAGGTCTGGTGAAGCCTCTGAAATGGCCACCTGGACTATGTTATTCAAGTCAGTGAAATTAGCCTTTCACTTTCATGAGCAATAGATTGACCAGAACATTTTAAGACAGCATTACCTCATAAACAATGTAACATTGTACATTCACTTGGAGCCCATATAAGCAGTCATATGTTACACATATTACATAACCATGTGTTGCCTTAATTTCTGTCTTGATTGCATAACAGGCGTGGACATTTAAATATCTGTACATAGATTGAAATGGTTATATCACATGACTGGCAATTTAGAAAGGAACTAAATTGATCTCCACATTGGAATGATTGGTGTTGCCCTTCTGTAATAGAACAACAGATCCACATTCTGCTTCCAGTACTACTGCTGTGACTCTGGAGTAACTCCATTAAAAATCCATGGAGTTGCTCTGGACTGACTCCAAGGCGAGGGCAGTCAGCTTCTGGCAGCTCATATAACGGGGCCGTAACGGAGAGCAAAATTTCATCCATTGTCTTTGTATTGGCACTGAACTCTTAGTTCATTTCCCTGTCAGATTTATAAACAGAAAACAATATGTGTAACAAGTTGGTGCTATTGATTTTCTCCGTATATTCTGGAAGAGTCCATTGCTGGAAATACTATTAATTTATGACCTAGTAGAAAACGAATTTGCTGAAATAAATACAAACCCCTAAGAAATAAAGATGTGGGCTACCACTTACACAGAGATCCTTGCCATACCTAGAGACAATTACCAGTGTTTGAAATCTTGATTGCTTGAAATCTAAATATAAACCCAAACAGACACCAAGAACATGTGTCACATTTACAGGTCTAGGACATCTATTGTGGAAGTGCTGAGCAGATGTTTTTATAGTTCTTTCTATTCCTGTGTATTGCATACACACTTTCAGAATGTGCTCTATTTGCTGCAAACAGATTTCAGCACTATAATTTGTTTGATATGCATTAATTTCCAGCAGTCAGTAAAGAAATAACAATGACTGATTTGCTTAATGGCAACAAAATTTGTCTGCAAATTTGTTTTCAGTTGTTTGTTCTGCATAACTTCTATTTTAATCTTTAAAATTGGATTTATTTTAAGAGTTAAAGAATAAAAAGGTAAAACTTGAAGAAATGTCAAATGTTGGGCCTGATCCTGCTGAAATCACTGGGGCTTGTCGGTGTTCCTCGTGGCACAGGAGGCGCCGAGTACCTCTCAGGAATAAGGTCTCAGAAAACAGTGTAGGATATTGGAGGCTAAGAGCCTGTGCAGTGATCAACACAACAGGGAAGGAGATCATGCCCTCAGATTTTCATGCTTAGGGGACTCCCCCTCACAGATTAGGGTGGGGTAGTTAGCCGTGGCACCCTGCCCTCTTGCTTCGACCCTGTGGGGGCTCTCTGCTGGTGCAGGGATCAGTGCAGTGGGAGGGGCAAAGACTGGGCAGGATAGGGTGAGAGCCAGGTGGTTAAGAGCTAGGCCATTGTGGGGAGCATGGTGTTCCACCACCAAACATTTGGAGATTGTGTAAATGGGCATCCCCCTTAAAGGGGCCAATAAGGCGGATGTGGCCAGGCACCATTAGAGCTATATTGCCTAGGACTAGGGTGAACAGATGTCCCGATTTTATAGGGACAGTCCCTATATTTGGGGCTTTGTCTGATATAGGTGCCTATTACCTCCCAACCTGTCTCGATTTTTCACACTTGCTGTCTGGTCACCCTATCTAGGATATGGGCCAGAGCTGCTGGGGAGACAGAGCTGGTGAAGCGGCATAGACCGTAGTCTCCCAGTGATCTCCCTGCAATCTTCATGGAGCCAGGGGGGTAAATGAAATTTGGGAATGTGTCACATGGCCTATTTTGCAGGGAGCAAGCAATGCCCTGAGTAAAACCATTAGTAGATCCTTACAGTTTACCTCTCCTGAGCATTTTAACATCAGCCGCAGTGATCCAGGCCAAGGTTAGTAATAAAGACATTTAAACTATGGAAGGTTTGGTTCTAAAAGGGATTTGTGAACAGACCCCTGCAGTTTTTTAGGGAACTGGAGCAAAGAAATCCCCTTAGAATTTCATATTAGAAAAAAGTAAATCTCCCTATATCACCTCACTGCTGCCTCATCAACAAAGCCTGACATCTTTCTTCTGCATTAGACCAAGACATAAGAATGCCTCTAGGAACCTTCATGGCTAATGGGTTTGGTGAGCTGCAGGTATGGCTGTTATGGGGAAATTAGGGAGGCCAGGTGAGTGGTGGGGAGAGAGGTTTGTTGGCTTTGCAGGTATTTGAACCACCTCAGCCCATATTTCTCAAACTTTCACAAGCAAGAACTGAGGTACACAAAGGCACTGACCCTGTAACCAAAGCAAGGGAGCCTGAGATTGAATGAGAAAATACACTTCTAGTTATTAGCTGGGAAAGGAGAATCTGACCGAAATCAGATAGCGTGAAACAAAATCTCCCTTCTCCTGTGCACATCAGGGCCCATTAATGTCAATGGGAAAAGCTGCGAGTGCATCCAAAGGTACAATTTAGTCCTTTATATGAATCACTGATGTATGCTAATGGATGGTTTGTCTTCTCTCTCTTGTAACCTCTGATGGTCACCTACTTATATGGAAAAATAGGTATTAGGTTTTTCTGTACTGTCTGTGTTTTAGTCTGGTTTTGGACTGATGAAATTCAGATCTGGTGTTAATATACTTGAAAGCACTACTGCATTTTTGATGCAGCACTGTATAGAAGGTACATTACATACTTTTATTCATTAGTGTTTGGAATAATGAACTATACTGCTGGCTCTTTTCTACCTGAGTGACCAGTCAAAGTTTGGGGCCCAGTGAGCATTCCACCGGGGAGTAGAAATTGGTGATAGTCAGGTATTTCCTTGATGCAGCTTTGTTTATTTACAAAGTATGTACAAAGTACTGTCTCTCTGAATACAGAGGGAATCAAATAGCAGCAAAAATACTCAAATACCAAGAATGCTCTTTCTAGCCTGCATCCTGACCCAAAAACACATTCTCCCCAGGTTTCTTCCAGAGTCAGCCACCATGCTTTAATCTGCTCCTTCAGGCTGTCTCTCTCCCTCATCTGAACTTGTCTGACTGCAGTTTCTGTGAAATCTCTCCTTCCCTCCCCCCCACTGCACTACCCAAAGCAATACTCAACCAAAAGCACCTGGGTGGTTCACACACACCTTTTATCTTAGATGGGACTTATGTTTGCCGTTATGTTAATCAAAGGGTGAGTTCATATGTACCATCCTCAATGGGGTTTTAATTCAACCCAGAATAAGGTTTTGCCCAGCTCAGAACAATATCTACCATAACAGCACTATTTTATCAAATTTACTGCCAAAGAAAAATAAATAAGATCCAACATTGATCATATATTAGATTACCAAAAACAATGTATTTAAATACTATACTATCCAATTCAATCAAACCAGTTCTGAATCAAAGTTTTTTCACTCAGATCACATCCAGAGTAACAAGGTAAATCCTGGCCCCATTGATGTCTATGGCAGCACTTCTATTGACTTCCCTGGAGCCAGAATTTCAAGTACAGTGTTAGTTTTCAGTGGTACATTCTCAGTTTTGAAGGACAAAGCTTCCTCAGTGTTCCTTTGTAGGAAAGATTTTATAGAGAGCCAAAATCTTCAGACTGTGCTGTAAGTCCCACATGTGGAAAAGTCAGTACTTTATTATCCCTGTTGTTAGATTTCTCTGTTATGACCATAGGCGGCGTGTGACTCCTCCATTTGGGAAGGCTGCATGTGCCCAGATCATGGCCCTGTCCCAAGGCCCGCCCCAGCTGAGCCTCCTCCCCCAGCCCCACTTGGCCCCCTCTCTGAGCCCCCCACCCCCACTAGTCGCACCTCTTTGCTCCCTCCGCCTGGCCCCCTCCGTCTACTGGCCAGCCGTTGATTCTTTTGCAAGTTCAGTTGAATGTCTTGTTTGTTTTTATACCTTTAGCTATTTGCATTCAGAAATGCATGTTTTGCTCTTCTAATTTCCCGCTTGCATATTGCCTGCTGTAGTTTATGCTCCCGTTTATGGACTTCGCTAGGGTTAAGATTTTCAAATTTAAAAAAGGTTTTGGCTCAACTACACTCCTGAACCTTGCCAATTACCCATATGCATTTACTCTCTGCACTGCTGGTTCCCTTTTTTCATCAGCAATATTCATGCTTTCCGAGACTATAATTGTTTTTTTGAGTAACATCCATGACAAAAGTATGTATTTTATTTCCTTTGCTTTTCCCTTGAGGATGTCTGAGACTAGCTTTCTCATTTCACTGAAATCTGCCTTTCTAAAGTTTAGTGCCACTGTGTCCTCATGTGATGTTGAATCTAATTATACTGTGGTCACTATTACTTAGGCCTGGTCTACACTACAGATTTATGTCAGTAAAACTATGTTATTTAGGGTTGTGGAAAATCCACACTCCTAGGCAATACAATTATACTGACAGGACTCCCTTTGTAGACAGCACTATGCCAATGGGACGGCTTCTCCTGTCAGTATACCTCCTGCTTCTCAGGGAGGTGGAGTACCTACGCCAGTGCAAGAAACTCTCCCATCGGCATAGGTAGCGTCTTCACTAAGAACTACAGTGGCACAGTGGGATTGGTGCAGTTGTGTTGCTGCAGTGCTGAGTGTAGACAAGCCCTTAGCGTCTCAGCTACTGCTACTTCTTGATTTAGACTCAAGTAACATGCAGGAATTAAAGAACAGCCCCTCCTCTTGAGTGCTCTAGAACTAGCTGTTCCAAGAACCAATCACTTAAAGTGTCAAGAAATTGCTTTTCTAAATTTTGTTCCATTGTGGTGCCATTTGATTAGGTTTATATATGGCAGTTCATGTGTGTCTCACTATAATCATTTTTGTTCAATTTTGCTCCCTCTGATAATTATGAATTCAATGTCCTTTTCTTGATCTGGAGGCTGGTAGAATAGCCCTACTAACATATTTCTATTCTTACATCTTGGGATTTGTATCTCTAGAGATTCAATTCTATGGTCCTCTCAACATGTAATTTTTATCCCACTAGATTTGTTCGCCCTGATAGAGGCCTCCCTACGGGATGGGGGAGCAGGCAGATGCCGGATACAGTGTTGGTATATAATACTCTAGACTTTTATTGATTACAATATAAACCCCACTCACTCCATATTCATACCCCTTTCATACTGCTCCAGTGTCTGACAATTAGAACAAAGTCCCGATGGCCAGTCAAGGTCTGCTTACAATCATAAGGCGTGGGGACCCGGTGTTGCACACCTCTTCAAATTTAGGGCTCTGGATTGATGTCTGACTCCAAATTGCAGACATCATAGACAACCATTTATAGTCCATTCCGTTGCGTCACCAGTCCTTTACCTTTGCCAAGAAAACAGTCCTGGGCAGGCCACCATAATCCCAGGCGTTTTCCCCCAATTTTTGTCCACAGCTCCACAGCTGTAGTGAATACATTGCCGTGACAACACTACCGATGTTATTCCTTTTTCTGCTGATTCTTTATCTTTCCCATGGACACAACAAGTTGTTTTGCATGGAACAGTCCTTGACTGTTCGCAACCTTAAATCCTCGCCAATACGCAACCCACGTACTCATGTCAAGCATACTTCACACACACTAGGCTCCACTGGCCTATAATGTATTGCAACTTATTCATATATATGTGTACATGTATATGTGTCCCAACGTATATGATTATATCCCAACAGATTCAAGAGAATCCTTTAGATTCATTACCAAACCTCTTAAGTTTAGTCTGTCTTTCTTGTATAGTACCCCAATAATTTTTAGGGCTCCATCATGTTTTTGTAATATCTATTATAGCAATATCCTACTGAATTTCCAGGAATTCTAGTTCACCCAGTTTTGCTCTCAGACTTACTCCGTTTGTATATAAACATTTGGTGCTTTATTTTTGACCAGGTGCCTGTTTTTATTTAACTCCTTAGGTTGACACCACTGCTGATTTCACAGAAATGGCCTTTGTGCTTTTTTCTGCCCATGCTTTAGATCAGTTGTATTTTGCATCCTACCATTTAATTGATTCAGTTACAGTTATATTACCAATGTCCTCAACAGGTGTCTCTGTCTGGCTTATGTCCTCCTCTATTCTTGCTGGCTTTCTCCCAGCTTCTAGTTTAAACACTCTACCAACAACTTTAAACAAAGGTTTACAGTGCCATAACATTTCACTAGCCCCATTTCACATAGTTTCACAAGCTGTTCTTACCCTTTTTCTCAAAGGTGCAATGGCTTGTTCATTCCCTTGCTCTCTTTATTAGCGTTATACTTGTCCAATCAGGGAATAGAAACTTTAGATGGCAATTAAAATGAGTGATCACACAGCAGTAGTAATGAATAGCAAATACAGGCTAAGAACACAGTTCACTAACATCCTATAGACTGAACTCTTCCCTTCCCCTGCCCTCCCAAGGAATTGGTTTAATAATGGACACATTTGTAAAAATTCAAAGTGTGAACAATGTGCAAAGAGTCAAAAAGACAAACATCAAATTAATTATTTGCAAGTAATAGTTTGACCAGCTTTGGTAAATATCTTGGGACAAATTCTGCTGAGTTACACCAGTAAAATCTATAGTAACTATTTTCAAGTCCAAAGTATTAAGCCAGATTTACATTGGTGTAATTGAAAACACTGGTTAGCTAAGAGCAGAAGAAGAGAGATTTAATCATAACTTCAGAAGGTAGATCTCCCTTTCTGAACCTTTGAGAGTCTTTACTGCATGGAGGTTACTTTTTGTTTATTTGACAACAAATAAATGAGTCATTTGCAGACAAAAATCTCAGCGCTCTGGATGCTGGCTGTTAATAATAATTCCTTCCTTTCAATTATTTCTTCTGGAACCCACTTGTTATAAATTAAACGGTAATTACATTCTCATTGTTACCTCAGAATCATTCTTGGATAATGAAAGTTCCCTGGAGGTATAATTTCAACCACTAATTTTATTTTTAATAAACTACTTGATACCCAGAGACCAACTGTTGTTTTGATGGAAAGTAACTTGGAATGTACAGGATTCTCAATTTAAATGATCAAATGTTCATTGAAACAAGAGTATATAGAGCTAAAATTGTGTAGACAACCTGACAAACTTTATTACCCTTCCATCATAGGCCATACATATACTATTCCTCCTGCTGTGGAACAGGCCATAGAACCCACTCCAAAACTATATGGAGCCTCTGGAATTTGGGCAGATTCTAAAGAAACAGCAGAAGGGAAATAACCTGTATATCTATACCTGGTCTGTGATCTCATTGGCCCTGGCAGAGCTGACCCCAAAGGTGCTGACCCCAGTCACAGGCCAGAACTGCCTCAAGGACCTCTTAAAGCCCCTTCCTCCCCCCGTCCCCCACTGCAATTATGGATAAGAATTAGCAAAAAAAGATAAATATTATCACAGGCTGAATTATTCTTATTGTCCAATATCAGAGGAGGAAACAATGTGCATCCTTAAAACCCCAACCCCTTATCTTCTAGGTTGCCCATTTCCAAACTCCTCCCCACAAATGAATCCCGGATCAGCAGAACCCAGTCCACATGACCAAGGAAAAGTGCATTGGAAGGAGATGTGCACCACTTACCTACCAAATGTCTGCCTGTGGAGGGTGCCCTCATGTAATTTGGGGGAGCATGATTCCCCCGCCCCTCCCTCTCAAAAAGTCTGATTCAGCTAAAACCCATGCAAACCTGTTGTTGCCTTCATTGGGTCAGGATTTTCAGGGCCCAGCATCCCTGACAGGCAGCTGAGAGGTAAGACCATAGCCTGCAAAGGAGCTGTGTCATAAATATAAAGGGAAGGGTAACCACTTGTCTGTATACAGTGCTATAAAATCCCTCCTGGCCAGAGGCAAAACCCTTTCTCCTGTAAAGGGTTAAGAAGCTAAGATAACCTCGCTGGCACCTGACCAAAATGACCAATGAGGAGACAAGATACTTTCAAAGCTGGAGGGGGGAGGGGAAAACAAAGAGTCTGTCTGTCTGTGTGAAGCTTTTGCCGGGAACAGACGAGGAATGCAGCTCAGAACTCCTGTAAAAAGTTAGTAAGTATTCTAGCTAGAAATGAGTTAGATTTCCTTTTGTTTAATGGCGGGTAAAATAGGCTGTGCTGAATGGAATGTATATTCCTGTTTTTGTGTCTTTTTGTAACTTAAGGTTTTGCCTAGAGGGATTCTCTGTGTTTTGAATCTGATGACCCTGTAAGGTATTTACCATCCTGATTTTACAGAGGTGATTCTTTTACCTTTTCTTTAATTAAAATTCTTCTTTTAAGAACCTGATTGCTTTTTCATTGTTCTTAAGATCCAAGGGTTTGGGTCTGTGTTCACCTGTACAAATCGGTGAGGATGTTTATCAAGCCTTCCCCAGGAAACGGGGTGTAGGGCTTGGGGGATATTTTGGGGGAAGACGTCTCCAAGTGGGCTCTTTCCCTGTTCTTTGTTTAACACGCTTGGTTGTGTCAGCATAGGGTTCAAGGACAAGGCAAAGTTTGTACCTTGGGGAAGTTTTTAACCTCAGCTGGTAAGAATAAGCTTAGGGGGTCTTTCATGCAGGTCCGCACATCTGTACCCTAGAGTTCAGAGTGGGGAAGGAACCTTGACAAGCTGTTTGCAGCTCTCTGATTCTGAAGTTGTTGGGGGACATTGGGTGGGGAAGTAGCAGAGGAACTTCCTACGTAAACTGGTGGCTTCTGCTTGTGAGATCTGGTTGTTTCTCAGACCTTTGCACCACCAAAAAGCTGCAAAGGGACCCAGCCCAACTCAGCTCATAAGTTGGAGTGGTTCCAGCCATGTACAGGCTATCTGGTGCTTGCAATTGGTTGTCTGACTTGCCTGTTGGACTCCTGATTTCAGCTGCCACCTGGCTGTTTGCATGTCCCAAGCAGAGGCAAGGCAGGAAGTCTCAGCTTTGATTCCACAGCCTCTATCTGTGCTGCAGACTGTGGGAGCTGCTGATGGCCACTACTGTCAAGCCCCAAGCTGCAAGGGGACTACGCTAAGGATGTCACATGCTTGTGGGAAGGGAGAGGACATTATTTAACTGCATTCATGAAATATATTGTAATGAAATATATTCCACACTTTTGAAACAGAAATTAGAACTGGGGTCTGAAGGAAATGTGTTCTTCAACTTCTTTTGCTTAGTTTTCAGATTTTTTATTTTTCCTGAAACATCCAAAAATTCTCTCTTAGCCGAGGCTAAGTCCTCTGCTTTAGTAAAAATTTATACATTTTTCATTTTCAAGCCCATCTTTAACATTTGCTCTCTGATCTTTTCCAAATTGTAGAAAATAGTTCAAAATAAAATCTCTCCCCAACTGCACCAATTTTAAAAAAGAATACCCAGTCCAAAGAAAATTAAGCTGAATCTAGTATCCTATGGATGAATATTGAGCAAGCACCTACCTAGAAGTTCACCCAACCTTGCTCATGAAACTAATGTTTACTTGGAAAGCACAATCAAAACTAGATTAGTATATTAGGAATTGCCATAGCAGATCAATGGTCCATTGGAAACCTTGGCACTTCCACCTTGCTCAGAATAAAAACTATTCATGCTGTATATAGTCCAGAGATATTAATAAAGCAAAACTTCAGCAAAGAGGGTAAGTCAAACAACAATAAAAGTGTAAAGCTCAGACTAAATTTTTTCCTAACCTTGAATATTCCCAGAGTTTTTGATATCTTACTATGCACTTTACCTCAATGAGTTCCACAAGGTTAGCATGTCTTGGGTAAAAATATTAGTTCCTTCTGTCAGCCTTATATCTGTTGCCTCTTACTTTAATTGGTCAAAAACAAATCTAATAATTGTTTTTGTATTCAATCAGCTATGTAGCTGGCTGAAACTATTCATGGAATAATACGTTATCCAAATTATTATTATAGGAACACTTAGAGCTCTTAGCTAAGATCAGAGACCGAGTGTGCTATGCCCTACATACGTATAGAAAGGCACCATGGGTGGGGTTTTCAAAAGACTGAAGTTACTTCAGAGCAAATGCTCCATTGACTTTCAATGGGATTCATGCTTCTAAATCACTTTTCAAAGTGGGCACTTTTCAAAACTTTAGATTGTATGCTCTTCAGGACAGTGATTGGGTAATGAGACAAGACAGACTAATGGTGGGAGAAGGGGAAGTATTACCGTCTTCACTTTATATATAGGGACCTGAGGACTCATAGAAAAAGTTGGTGACTGAGGCAAGGCCATACACAAAGAATAAGAATTGACCTCTGATCTCCTGAGTTCCAGTCCAGTGCCATAACCAATAAGCCAGCCCTCCTCTCCAATACTTTTTCTGCTATTCTACCAGCTTAATTAATTGAACACATAAGGAAACAATGTAGTCTAATCTAAGTGGGAATGCAAGTTTTTATAAAACTCTCATCTACTTCTGCAAAGTAGACCTGAAGAAGAGCTTTGTTCGAACGCTTGTCTCTTTCGCTAACAGAAGTTGGTCCAATAAAAGATATTCCCTGTTGTCTCTGTAAAGAGAGCCAGTCCTAAAATCCTGAAATGTACATTTGGATTTGGGACTCTGTAGTAAGTGCTAAGTCATATTTTTATTGTGTACTTTAATCTGCATAAAGTTGCTGTACCCTTCAAGAAATAAGAACCTTATGTTGAATTTTACTAGAATAGTATTAGGTTTATGATCTGCAGACATTTGGCCATCTGTTGAGTAATATAATCTTCAGCCAGTAAAACAAAGGCAAGTCAGACATAAAATGAGTGTATTTTAATTAACCTACTTCTTGTATCCTGAAATTACCTTAGAATCTTTGGAAAATGGAATCCCATGGAAAAATTTGCATATCTGACTTTTGGTTCCAGCTCAGGAATTAACTTTTTTTTCAGAAATGTGAAATTGTCTTTGGACCAGAAATTCTGGTTGCTGCACAGCTCTATATATCAATTTACACTCCCAAGACTGGACAGTAACATTTTTTTCATGAATTTAGTTTTCATAATTAAAGAAGTTGTTCTATAATTTTGTGTGGAAGGGATCCAAGGTGAGTCAATGCAATGAGCAAATGTGTTCCAGTCAATCTCAACAACCAATGGAGAGTTAGCTGTCATTTGCATGGGCAAGATTACGAGACTTTACAGTGACCATGAGAAATAATGCAGCACAGCGAGCGCTGCACATGGGGGATAAGTAACAGAACAAGTAAGAGTGAAAAAGACTGGGCGAGAGCCTCAGCTAGCATAAACTGTCAGCCCCATTGAAGTAAATCGAGGTGTGATAATTTATACCAGTTGAGGATCTGCCCCATTATTTTTAAACAATGCTCACTGTTGTTTAAAGCAAGCACCATCTTGTTCTTTTAAACAGCAGGAGCCAACCATTACACCACTGTAGTTCAGGTCAGAATCTGGCCAAGTGGATTTTCGCTAGTGCAGAAATGGTAAGATATGACTCAGACCCATTGTCTTCAGACAATATGAGGAAATGTTGCAGTTTCTTTTACTCGCCCATTACCAATTCATAATTACATCTACAATCAATTCCTTGCATGTAAAATATGCAGTCAGTGATATTGGCTTAGTATTTATAAAACATTTGTCAGTTTCCCTTTTCAAGGATTTTTGTTAATGTCCCAATTTTTACTTTAATAGCAGAGGCACCAAAACACACAGACTGCCCTTTTCTCCTGTTATTTATTTTAGCCTTCAAACCAGTGGCTTGTGCAATTAGGATTAACGATCAAATTAAAAGATTATCCCCATGGGTTACTCAAGTTGAATTTTCATTCCATGTTGATGATATCTTCTTACTTCTAATAGATCTGGAAAGCTCAATTAAATCTTTACTTGAAGTAGGTTACTGCATTTTCCCTCTTTTCTCTATAAAATAAACTGTCTCAAAAGAGAAATTCCACCTTAAGTGATCTCTTTTTCTCCATTTCCCACCCTCCCCAAAACCTGCTAAATGTCTGGGTATTAATGATAAACATGATCATAAACACATAATGGAAAATATCTTAGACAATGTATTAGACTGAGGATGTTAGAATAGGAGAAAATATTTGTTGATGAAAACCTACTTCATTACATTTCTCTCCCCCAGAGCACCCTCATGGGTGGGGGAAATCTCGGCCATGGTTAGGAGGAATAGTAAAGTCATCTTGGCTCATTTTCTGAGGTAAAATAGCTGCATTTCTGGGCTCGCTCTATCCAATGACATGATGATAATGATAATAATGTTGATGGGAATAGCAGATACTTGTTCTGTGCTGCTCTTGTCTGAAACATAGGCAGGATGGCCACTTCCCACTACCACTTCCTGAAAACCATTTATGAAAGAAGAGGTGTTGTGCCTCTATGTAGCAGTTCCTCAGAAATGATAGAGGGAAGGGGGTAACAGGCCATCAATACTTCTCTACAAGACAATATTTGATAGGGGTGATGAGAATGATGGGAATCAAGGACATGTAACCTGTTGGGTTTCATCAGTTCAGACAAACATCCAAGCTCTGTAGCTAGTTCTGAGTTTCCATCATTACATGACAGATAGATATAGTTATGTTAACTTGATTGTTGAAAGTCTGGTTTCATATTTAGTTTACCGATGTTGTTGACTTACAGGATAATTTAACATATAATTTTATGGTAGAGTTGAGATGCAAGTCAACGGGAAATTGTGCTCCTAAGTCATTACAGCACTTTTGAAAATCCCATCCTTCATCTTAATGCCAGGGTTTGCATGGTTTATGTTTTATTCCCCTTCAAAGCACAGGACCAAAAGCTGACCTCAGTTATACTGGTAAAAATCCAAAGTAGCTCAATTGCAGTTAAATTAATGAATAGTGATTGAAGTTTTCAGTGTTTGGATAAAAATTAGTACAAAGTAAATTATCCAAACAAGAAATTATTTCCTTTGTCATAACCTCTATGTTAAAATAAATCC
Organism: Natator depressus; assembly: GCF_965152275.1. Classification (NCBI taxonomy): domain Eukaryota; kingdom Metazoa; phylum Chordata; order Testudines; family Cheloniidae; genus Natator; species Natator depressus. The sequence goes on from NC_134234.1 coordinate 142,822,373, forward strand.
CAAATCTATATTCTGGAGTAAATGGCGTTGCAAGATTGAAAGGCATAATGGATAATTCAGAAGGTCATTTTCCTTTTTATTGAACTCAAACATTTCTACTCTCTCTTGTCTTGATGCATATTTTAAATAACACCAAATGGTACCATGTGTTAAGGCCATTTTGGAAGATATTTCAAAGATAGAGCCAAATTTGAACATGGAAGAAGAGTGTCTTATTTTTAATGAGAGAGGCCTTTCAGTTTATACAATTTATAGCTGCTTCAGAACATTAAGTGTTACAAGATGTTCATTCCTGCAAAAAGCTTGGAAAAGAAGAAGAACTGTACACTAAAATCCTTGATTCAAAATGGGCGTGATTTGGGAATATACATTTAAAGCATCTAAATCTGCATTGCTCTACCAAACAAATTCTATTTTACATGCAGAGGTGTGATGTCAGAACATATAGGTGAATCCGAGCTAGCTTTGCTGGAGCTAGCTTGAATAACAATAGCAGTGAAGTTGTGGCAGCATGGCCTAGCTGCTCGAGTATGTACCCAGGGTGCCAGGGGTACTTCTGAAGCACATGTTGCTGTAGCTGTAGCTCAGAGGTGGGCAAACTACGGCCCGTGGGCCCCATGTGGCCTGCGGAACTGTCCTGCCCAGCCCCTGAGCTCCCAGCTGGGGAGGCTAGCCCCCGGCCCCTCCCCTGCAGCCTCACCAGGAGCACTCTGGCCCGCTGCTCCTGCCAGGCAGCATGGCTTGCGCCTGCTCACCTCCCAGGCTTTCCAATAAGCCGGTCCTGCCACTCTGAGCAGCCTAGTAAGGGGGCAGGAGGTCCTGGGGGGCAGTGAGGGGACAGGGAGCGGTTGGATGGGGTGTGGGAGTCCCAGGGGGCGGTCAGGGGACAAGGAGCAGGGGGGGGGGTTGGATGGATTGAGGGCTCTGAGCGGGGCAGTTGAGGGGCAGAAAGTGGGAGGGGGCGGGGGCCAGGCTGTTTTGGGAGGCACAGCCTTGCCTATCAGGCTCTTCATACCATTTCACAACGCCAATGTGGCCCTGGGGCCAACAAGTTTGCCCACCCCTGCTGTAGCTTCACTGCTATTGTTATTCGAGGTAACCAGATCAAAGCTATCCTCAACTATGACCATGTTTACACTACAAGATGATGTTGACCCGACAGTTCTTAAATCGCTTTTGTGTGTGCACACTTGGCTCTTTGTGTCAGAGGTGCACGTCCTCACCAGGAGCATTTTTATTGATAGTATTGTCAGTGTGGGGCATCATGGGATGGCTCCTGGTGGCCAGTAAAAGTTGACCTAAGCAACACAGTGTCTACTCTGACACTGTGTTGACCTAATTATGTTGACTGTGACTCTACACCGCTCAGGGAGGTGCTGTTACTAAATTAGCATAGAGAGTTACATTTGGTTCCCACTGATGAAAGTAAGTGAAGACAGTTCCACAGCTAGGTTGACACAAGGCGGCTTACATTGACCTAACGGTGTACTGTAGATCAGGTCTATGTCTACATGTGCTGTAGCCAAACATCTGATTGCAGTATAAGCATACCCCAAAAGGGCCCAATCCAAAGCCCTTTGAAGTAAATGGGACATTTTCCAGCAGGCTAAATGTGCTTTGGTTCAGCTTCAAAACCAGCTATACTGAACTTAGCACTGTAAGGTATATTGGTGTAATAATAGATGTCATGGATTATTGCTTCTATCAATATTTTTATTTTGGTCAGAAATATATTAAAAAACAACAAATTCACAGGCAGACATTCCCCCTGCCCCCCCGAAACACAAACACACCCACACACACAATCACAGAATCATGGTGCGCAGGACTGGAAGGGACCTCAGTAGGCCATCTAGTTCAGTCCCCTGTGCTCAAGGCAGGACTTTGTAAAAAAAACTAGACCATTCTTGACTGGTGTTTGTCTAATCCAGTGGTTCTCAAACTATTTTTTTTAGCGGACCACTTGAAAATTGCTGATGGTCTCAGCAGACCACTTAATGATCTTTCCAAATGTTGTTTGTACTGTTAGCTAACTATTGTAAAGCACTTTGGATAAAAAAAGTTCTACAAATAAAAGCACACAACTAATATTTTAATATCAGCAGTCTTACCTTTCTAATGCACTGGATGTGTCCCCTCCACCCCGCCATGGCAGCCCCTGAGCTGGGGCTGGGAAGGAGGGGGGGGTCTCTCCCCCACCACAGCAGCCACAGAGCTGAGGCTGGGAAGGACTGTCTCTCCCCAGCACCCGCAGCCCTGGAGCTGGGGAAAGTTGCCTCCTTCTCTGGCTGCCGCAGCCCTGCACATCCCAAATTCCCTCCCACTCCTCTTCTCACCCCACTGTCCCCTCCCACCTACCCCTATTCCTCTCAAGGCCACCACCTCACCTTACATGTGCATCTTCTCCAGGGTCCAGGCACCTAATTAGTGGAGCTATGCCTGCGCGGCTCCACTAATTAGGTGGGTGGCCCTTCATTCTCTCATGTGCGGTCACCCAGGCATGAATCTTAGAGGGAACTATCCTCAGATCACCTGAATGGAGCTCGCGGACCACTCGTGGTCCACGGACCACAGTTTGAGAACCTCTGGTCTAATCTGTTCTTAAAAGCTTCCAGTGATGGAGATTCCACAGCCTCCCTAGGCAATTTGTTCTAGTGCTTAACAACCCTGACAGTTAGGAAGTGTCATAAATATAAAGGGAAGGCAAACCACCTTTAAATCCCTCCTGGCCAGAGGAAAAACCCTTTCACCTGTAAAGGGTTAAGAAGCTAAAGATAACCTCGCTGGCACCTGACCAAAATGACTAATGAGGAGACAAGATACTTTCGAAGCGGGGGGTGGGGGGAAACAAAGTGTTCTCTCTGTCCGTGTGTTGCTTTTGCCAGGACCAGAACAGGAATGCAGGTCAGAACTCCTGTAAAGAGTTAGTAAGCAATCTAGTTAGATATGAGTTAGATTCTGTTTTGTTTAAATGGCTGATAAATTAAGTTGAGCTGAATGGAATGTATATTCCTGTTTTTGTGTCTTTTTGTAACTTAAGGTTTAGCCTAGAGGGATTCTCTATGTTTTGAATCTGATTACCCTGTAAGGTATTTACCATCCTGATTTTACAGAGGTGATTCTTTTACTTTTTCTTCCATTAAAATTCTTCTTTTAAGAACCTGATTGCTTTTTCATTGTTCTTAAGATCCAAGAGTTTGGGTCTGTGTTCACCTATGCAAATGGTGAGGATTTTTATCAAGCCTTCCCCAGGAAAAGGGGTGTAGGGCTTGGGTGGATTTGGGAGGAAAGACATTTCCAAGTGGGCTCTTTCCCTGTTATATTTGTTAGACGCTTGGTGGTGGCAGCAATAAAGTCCAGGGACAAAAGGTAAAATAGTTTGTACCTTGGGGATGTTTTAACCTAAGCTGGTAAAAATAAGCTTAGGGGGTTTTTCATGCAGGTCCTCTCATCTGTACCCTAGAGTTCAGAGTGGGGAAGGAACCTTGACAGGAAGCTTTTCCTAATTTCCAACCTAAACCTCCCTTGCTGCAATTTAAGCCCATTGCTTCTTGTCGTAGTCTCAGAGGCTAATGAAAACAATTTTTCATCCTTCTCCCTGTAACAACTCTTTATGTACCTGAAAACTGTTATTGTCTCCCCCCTCAGTCTTCTCTTCTCCATACTAAACAAAATTGATTGACCTCACAGGCCATGTTTTCTAGACCTTTAATCATTTTTGTTGGTCTCCTCTGGACTTTCTCCAATTTGTTCACATTTTTCCAGAAATGTGGTGCCCAGAACAGGACACAATACTCCAACTGAGGTCTTATCAGCGAGGAATAGAGTGGAAGAATTACTTCTCGTGTCTTGCTTATGACACTCCTGCTAATACATCCCAGAATGCTAATTTTTTTTTGCAATAGTGTTACACTGTTGACTCATATTTAGCTTGTGATCCACCCCCAGATCCCTTTCCACAGTACTCCTTCATAGGCAGTCAGTTCCCATTCCACTTTCTAGGTGTGCAATTGATTTTTCCTTCCTAAGTACTTTGCATGTGTCCTTATTAAATTTCATCTTATTTACTTCATATCATGTCTCCAATTTTTCCAGATCATTAGAATTTCAATCCTATCCTCCAAAGCTTGATATTATTGGCAAACTTTATAAATGTACTCTCTATGCCTTTAACTTCATAAATGATTTAGATATTAAACAGAACCAGAACCAGGCCCAATCCCTGTGGGACCCCACTCAATATGCCCTTCCAGCTTGACTGTTAACCACTCTCTGGGAACAATTTTCCAACCAGTTATGTACCCTCCTTATATAGCCTAGATGGAGCTATTATTTCTCTAGTTTGTTTATGAGAAGGTCATCAAAAACCTTACTAAAGTTAAGATATACCACATCTACTGCTTACCCCCATCCACAAGGTTTGTTACCCTGTCAAAGAAAGCTAATAGGTTGGTTGACATGATTAGTTCTTCACAAATCCATGTTGACTATTACTTATCACCTTAATTATCTTCTAGGTGTTTGCAAATCGATTGTTAATTATTTGCTTCATTGTCTTTCCAGGTTCTGAAAGATGGCTCCAAACCTGAGAAGAGCTCCAGGTTCCACCTGCATGGAGCTCTTTGGTTGATTGAAGCATATAGAAATAAGTCTGATGTCCATTGTGAAACATGAGGCCAAAGGCTACATGTCTTCAAACATCTGAGCAGCTCGCTAATGCATGCACAAGAATGGCTTATTGGTGTGATCATGGCTATTTATACTATTTTGAATCTTAGTTATTTTATAATTTTTAAAAAGGTTCCCTATATTATTTGAGTCCTTTCTTTTGTCTTTATTTACCCTGAAGAAATGTCCTTTCAGCAACAATTTGTGGAGCAATAGGTACTAGAGACCTCCATTTATTTTTAGAATAGAAAGTGAGAACTGAAGTTGGACACTGCTTCCACAAATGGAAACTGACCACTGAGTTAGCTGAGTTCCTAAAAAAAAGTGCATAGGGGGCTGCAGAAAACTGAACTGCCACTTTTTCATTCCAGTGACAGTTCTTTGCCAGATGATACATTGGGAGAAGACGCTGGGTGGAAGGAGCAGTGCAACAGGAAAAAGCGTTAATGTTTGGGGAAAAAAATAGAAATCATTATAAAGGTTTTTGAGCTAATCACAATTCCAAGGTATACAGGGGAGTGAATCTGAGTCAGTAGAAGTAAAAAGGGAAGAGGATATACCATCACTTTCCCCTCACTTTTACTATTGCATATCCAATCATATTTTCAGAAATACTTAATCATATATGTCACACTTCCCAAGATAACTGCACTTTTATCCCATTCATGACTTCTTGAGGGCACCTTTCACATATCTCAGGGCTCCAGCCATTCCTTTCTGAGGAAGGTAATCTGCCTTCCTCTCTCTAGATCAGAGGTTTAGGTTGAAATTCCACAATGCAATTCATTGGGATCACCATAGTGTTACATGGGATTTCTGAACCCAGATCTCTTGGTAACTTTTACTCTTGGTGAGGCAGTGGCAGGAAATAAATCAACAGCTGTCTGATTGTTAGATGGTTGGCACAAGCTATACAATACAACAGTGTTTTCACTTAAAGCTTTACTTTATTTAGTCTCAAGCGCTTTTACTAACCAGTTTTGGATATGTGTAACACCCCAAAAAATCCCAGATTCATATTTACCTAAGGTCTTGGGGAGGTTTCTAGGGGATAATTGTCAACTTCCAGTGGCTGGCCTTCTGTCTGCAGGGGAATTTGAAAGGTGTTCAAGTGTCCATCAAGCTCAGATTTCTACCTCTTTTTATACCCAGTTTGTTAGTATTACATAAGCTTGTTCATCCAAAAAACTGCTGAGCAGAAGCAAAGTTAAGTGTGGAGTTTTCCAGCCTGTAGTTTTTCTATCAATTAATTACCTTGCAAAACCTCACGCTTTGGAAAAAGCTCAAGTAAGGGGGGCACCGGGTCATGTTTACTCCTTGTGGTAACTCACTTCCCCCTCCCCTCCTGGCCTCTTAGTTGTGCAAAGATTTCAGAAGTCCTCCTCTTAGCTGCTTTCAACAATAAGCATAACAATTGGTATTCCAGCTGTGGGCAGCGGTTTGAGCATGTTACTGGCTTAACAAATTTCCTCTTAAATTAGCAAGTCTGAGTTTAAGTCATCACCTGCCATCCTGCCCTCTCCCAAGGGCTAATCCTGGTTAACTATGGCCAGCCAGCTTCAGAAAACACACTATTTAATCAAAACAAAAGCATGACAGAGAAAACATATCTTGAAAACAAACAATGACATGCATGCCTCTCTTACCAAGTGTCACTGGTAGGTTTCAAAGTCTTTCAGATCTTTTCAGCAGGGTCTATCCCTCTTGAATACAGTCTTACAATCAGTTCTTGGGTCCACCAAGACTCCTCTATCAGGCTGGTGCCTTCAGACAATTTTCAGTTTTTGTTCACTGAGCCCTCTTAAACCTGGTCAAACCCTGCCTACGCAATTTTTCTCAAGGGGTGTTGTTTCTACAGACCTGTTTACCTGTGTAGGAAACTGAATGAATTACCCTCCCCACAGTGATTTTAGTTCCTGATCCTTCATGTATGCTTATGTGACTTCCTCACAGTCATTTCATTATTTGTCTTGTTTCAGGAAAGAAATTAATCTCTCTCACTCAGCTGGTAAGAATATAAGTTAATAGGGGACCTGAGTCACATAAAAATAAACCAAAAGTTTCTCAGTTCTCAGCATATTTCTATATTTCATTTCTTTCATGCCAAAATTAATCTTCTATGTTCCCAGGACACCTTCCTGGTTCTCTTCAATTTCATGGTCCAAAACTTATGTCAAAGGCAAGAAGGAAAACTTCACTAGACAAATTCCAGTAAATAGCACTAAAATGGTGTGCAGTCACATTCTCATTGGCATATACAACCCACATTGCTTTCATTGAAAGTGTCTAGGTTAAAAAGGCAAGGGGTTCATTAGACATATCTACATAGATTAGGCACACAGACAGACCTTTTAATCCCAAGAAGATACTGAATCGTTATTAAGATTATTGTTAAAAGTAGACAAACTTCTGACTGTACAACCCCTAAATTACCATAGGCCATTAAACAAAAAACAGCCCAACTGTCCAGTGCTTCAGAATATAGGAAGTCAATTTCTGTGAAATTCTCAGGAAACCTGCCATGACCTCACTTTGAGTTTGGATGCTCATCAGCAGTTGACAGCTTGTGCCCCCAAAGCTCAGTAAGTCAGTTTTAGCACAGTACTGACTAGTGATGGTGTAATTTTTAAAAGCATTCTCCCATGCCTTTGCAGATTTTTGTTGAATTGAGTAGGCATGATAGTCTCCATGCACAAAAGACAAGATTCAAGAATTATCAGTGACCTTTCAATCCCCTCCTTAATTTATAAAAAGAAAAAAGAAAAGGAGTACTTGTGGCACCTTAGAGACTAACCAGTTTATTTGAGCATGAGCTTTCGTGAGCTACAGCTCACTTCATCGGATGCATAGCATATCGTGGAAACTGCAGAAGACATTATATACACACAGAGACCACGAAACAAAACTTCCTCCCACCCCACTCTCCTGCTGGTAACAGCTTATCTAAAGTGATCATCAAGGAGGGCCATTTCCAGCACAAATCCAGGTTCTCTCACCCTTCCCCCCCCCACACACAGACACACATACAAACTCACTCTCCTGCTGGTAATAGCTATTACCAGCAGGAGAGTGAGTTTGTATGTGTGTCTGTGTGTGGGGGGGGGGGGAGGGTGAGAAAACCTGGATTTGTGCTGGAAATGGCCCTCCTTGATGATCACTTTAGATAAGCTGTTACCAGCAGGAGAGTGGGGTGGGAGGAAGTTTTGTTTCGTGGTCTCTGTGTGTATATAATGTCTTCTGCAGTTTCCACGATATGCTATGCATCCGATGAAGTAAGCTGTAGCTCACGAAAGCTCATGCTCAAATAAACTGGTTAGTCTCTAAGGTGCCACAAGTACTCCTTTTCTTTTTTCTTTTTACGAATACAGACTAACACGGCTGTTACTCTGAAACCTGTCCTTAATTTATGTTGCTAAACCAAAGAAATGGCAACCTATCAAGGAGAGATTTGTTTTTTCTACTGCAATTTTGTTTTGTTGAAATCAGTCTCCTTTCCTTTCAGATATAAGGCCAGCCTCAATAGAGAGATCCCACGATGTATTACCAGTAAGCCCGTTTTCTTGTCCTTGTAACATATTCTAAGAAAAATTAGCTAAGAAATCTTAACACTATGGAAAACATTAATAGCAAAGTCACATGCCAAGTATTTAATTGCAGCTAACCTCCAAATCCCACTTATAAAAATCAGCCTCTGAAGTGAGGCTGGTAACTATTCAGTTACAAAAAGTGCTTTCCCTTCCGCTACATCCTGAAGAGTAAGAAAGAGAGCTGTGCAATTAAAATATCTAGCATGGATCAGTGATTCAGTTCAGATGCAATCTGAAACCAAAGTATATTTTATGTGGATTACATCTCTATGTGCGGCAACATGTCAGCTGTGCTAAAATGGAGAAATAATTTTATTTAGTCAAATGTCAGACTAATCTTCTGGGGCTTTTTTTGTATCAATGTACCACTAAATAACAATGGGAAATAGAGACGGATTTGTTATGATGATGAAAATCAGGACATTTCTCCAATAATGTCATTCTTGGGAGTGTAAGAACTGTTTTTGTTTTGTTTTTTTAAACACAACTGGTCTACCATGTCTATTAAATTCGGGAGCATACAGTCATTTTCATCCTTACAACTGAGATGCTTCATTAAAAGTGCCGAGCCACATTTCTGTCATGAATCACTGCAGTTCATCTTCCCTTTCCCATCTATGCCTACCTCTGTGTTCAACTTTAGTCCAGGATTCTCTGTTCAGACTTGCTGGAATCACCTCAAGAGATTGTCAGATTCGAGACCACAGAACAATGTCGGGAGCATTACAGTTCAAGGAACTGATCGTTTAACAATCTTCACTTAATAAGGCCACTATTCTTAGACAGGTTGCAAACTAATCAATCCTTTCCCCCAGATATTAATGGGTTTCATATATGGAGGAAGAGACAAAAATGTGAAAAGAGCAATTCAGGCTTTTTACAAAGTGAAGTCTATTTGCACAGATCTAATATACTGCCTAATGACATTATTTTACAAAGCCAGGTAATCTAGCAGCAAGATTGTGCCCTGGAGTTTGAAATGTGAAAAGCACATCAAAGCCAGATCATTAGAGATTCTATTCTCTTTCCAAGATGTGATCATTAAGATAGAAAGGATTCTGCACTTTGCTAAATTTCTGCTCTTGAACCTTAAAGTGGTCAGTGTTTCTTTTTCTTTAAAAATAATAATAATAATTTCCATTTTACTGGACTTCATGATGTCTTTGAGCAATAATTAAATCAAAGCTAAGGAGATTTGAAAAGAGACCCTGTTTTTTTCCCTCCCTTCCATTTTTTGTGGGGAGGGATAACTCAGTGGTTTGAGCATTAGTCTGCTAAACCCAGGGTTGTGAGCTCAATCCTTGAGGGGGCCACTTAGGGATCTGGCGCAAAATTGGGGATTGGTCCTGCTTTAAGCAGGGGGTTGGACTAGATGACCTCCTGAGGTTCCTTCCAACTCTGATATTCTATTAAAGTATTACCATAAATAGCATATGACAAATTTCCCGTTAAATATAAATATTTGTGACTAATAAAATGATAACATATATTCTATGAGCTGTATAGGTACCCTTGATTGTCCATTAAATAGAATATTGAAACAGTTCCCACTTCTATGATATAAAAATACTAGCCTGCAGTTTGGTAATGGATTATTTATGAAAACATGCTATACTGCTGGGTATTGAAAAAAAAACTTTCATATTTAGTGGCTGTCCTTGAAGCCCTCCTTCAAGCAACAATATATAGATAGATATAGATATTTGTGTATAGTTTCATAGTTTGAAAATACTATCCAATATAATGGCAGGATATAGTGCCCTTAAATAGAGTTGTAAATAAATTAATGTTTTAACAATATTCTCTTTGACCAGTGCTATTTCTACAAAGAGAATACTTTAAATTAAAAAGAATAAGAAGTGCTTTGAAAATGCATTTCTTTTGAAAATATTTTTAAAGCTTTTGTTTTGTTTTTAAAGCCTCAGAAGTTCCAGAGATGATTATCATAATTTCTCCATAAAGAGGAGTGAGCACAGAAGACAATTCTGGCCTAGTAAAATTTCTAACCCTCATCAATTATGCATTTGTAGAATTTTACGTGTGTGTGGAAGCTGAGCCTTGACATTAGATTCTAAATTGGCTGCCTTTTTTTGGCAGGTACTCTCTCAAATCCATTTCAGAATTATCTTAATTTGTCAATTTGATTTGGATGAAATCTGTATAGCACTATGTTACCCTCTGGTACTTGGAATCAACTCAAATATGTGATGGGTTAGGTGTAACAGCTTGAGCAGTCTGATATACCTCTCACCGCAGCATAAAGTGTGTGTGTGTGTGTGTGTGTGTGTGTGTGTGTGTGTGTGTGTGTGTGTGTAAGTAAAAAGACTCAGTGCAAAAAAACCAGCAACTGCTACCATACATCAACTGATCTCTCAGTGAGAAAGGAATGTTTGCTGGAGTATACCATCGGATTCCTATCCTAGAGATATGCCATGAGGACACTTGAATCCCAGATTAACAGAGTATTTATCTTTAACCCATAATTATATTTAATCATTACACAGGCACACCATTTGAATCCCTCTAACACCTCTCATAGATAAAAGCAGCAACTGATGCAACCTCTCTTTGGTATTAAGAACAGCAAGGACAGCTTGCTCTACATTTTTTCTGCCTCTTTTTCTCTATTAACTTTGTTTCCTTTCATTGCACTTTCTAACTACATTGGGCCTAATTCCGACCATTTACACTGTTCATGTTACCAATGATAGTCCATTTACTTCAGTGGAATTACTCCTAAATTACACTGCTATAAATTAGAGCCAAATCAGGCTCAATATTTATTAATACACAAGAACACTAAATTGCACATGAGCTATGGTTGCATGCATAACATACCTAACACAGAACTACAAACAGAAGTGGAAAAGTCAACAGTATATAAGTTCTACTCCTCCACCAGGAGATGCACACCTCAACCCGAGAACCACCACATAGAACTCAGACAACACACACTACACCCTTACCTCTGCTCCAGTTGGCATCTCAGCATTTAGCTAACTCCTGACCACCATAAACCTTCCCCAACCTACTATTCATTCAGCACAATTTGGGGAACAAAACTCACTCGTGTCTGGGGAAGCAGGTGCCCAAAGTCCCAGAACAGTTTCATGAACGTCCTAGTCTTTGATGAATCAGCAGGTACTACTTTGTAGAGAATCCAGGTCATTGTAGATCTTTGGTCTCTGTTGGCCAAAGGCTGCACATAAGAATTCAGTTATTAAAAAAAACATTAACTAAAAGAAAAAGTATTTTTCCTTTTAGTTAGATAACTAATAAAATAAGTATAAAACCCCAGAGAACACAAGTTTTCACTATGTACAACATTTTGTCTAAGTTTGTGATTTTTAAGTTAGATAGGTCTGAAAAATTGAAAGTCAGAAAGTAATTTGTGGGGGACAGTTTTTAAATGGAGTAAAACCTAGAAACCATTTAATCAATTTCTTGAAACTCCTCAGAAAAATTCAAGCTATAGTCCAAAATCACATGCTAGAAGTGTAGGGCATATACACAGGGTTTTTTTGTTTTTTTTGTTTTTTTTCTACATAAAACGAAGAGGTTGAAATCTGGAGGAATGTAGAAGACAAAGTGGTTCTGCCCTAGCATAGTTGTAGATACTCATGCATTCCATAAACGTACACTCATACTCCTCCTACCATAATTTGATACCAATAGCCACAAAATATTCTTCACTCACTTCCAAGATGTTTCAGAGATGAATGGAAACACCTTAAAATGCTTCGGGTCTTTCGTCTCAGTTTCACCCCAAAGGATCATTACATTCAACTGTTCCTTCACCTCCAAAGAGTTCATCTGTGGAGTCCCATCAGGTTCAGATTTCTCTCCTGTATTACTCAACATCTGTTTGAAGCCACTGGGAGAGCTGATGAGACAGCAATATGCAGAGGACATTCAGCTGCACAGTCCATGTATTTAACATAAACACCACCTTTGTCTAGTCTTTTCAATACATAACCAAAATCAGCATTTGCTGATGAATTACAGCTGGTTTAAAACAAAAAACAAAAAAAACCTAGCAAAACTGAGGTGAGGCTGATAGGAAAACAAAAATTATTCAAATCTCACACCTCTTAAGGACACCTGCTCTCAAATTATCTGTAGCATTGGGGTCTTTCTTGACTTTTCACATCTATCAGATGCCCAAATAGCTATGGGGGGTGGGTGGGAAAGTCCTGTCTATGAGTGGCTAAAAGTTTGTGTCCTCTCTTATCCAACTCAGAATTAGTCACAATCATACACACCTTGGTGACCACCAGAATTGATTTTTATGATTCACTGTAACCAGTGTAAACCCTCCTCCTTCCCTTTCCTCCTTGGGTTACTCAGGAGCACTCAACATTCACCTGTGTTCACGGGCACCTGATGTTGTTGACTGTGAAGGAGATCCCGAGTATCCCAGTGGTGGTGTTGGATAGAGTGGACTCCATTATCCACCCCTCTGATGCAGTTCTTTTACTCAGAAAGGAATTTAAAACTGGTCATGCTTCTACCTGGTTGGACCCTGTATACATTCAATGGTGTGCCTTGGGAGCCTTCATGAATAAACATATTCTAATAAATCATCATAATCTGTGGCATGGGTCTAACTCAAAAATACCATTTATAAATAATATACATTTAACATACCTATATTAGAGCTACCACCCCTATTCTTAACAATTTAAGGACTCATGGTATAACGGACTGAGATTAAATGATGAATTTAAATCTGCAGGGGGGCAGTTGAATAAAACAATTAACAAATATAGTTTACAGTAATAAATGAAACTGACTTAGCTTGCATTTACACTGCCACCATTTATCCCACCCGGAGTGAATACTCTTCTGGATTTTAGAGCTCTAAACACTTGCTTCCATGCACGCATGGGGATCTTGAAACTGGAGACAGCACTCTGTTGGTCCAGCGTATCAGTCTAGCCGAAGCAACAAGCTGCACAACCTCTCTGAAGACTGGAGTTATCTTAACCAAATGTCATCAACCCTGGGTTCTGGTTTGAAGATAAGACCACTCTGCCTCTTCTCAGACTCAGACAATTCCTTAAAGTCTCTTTGCTGTGTCCCTTCCCTCGCAAGTACTTTCCCAAACAGGGGTGGTGGTTACTCACAGTTCCTTCACTCCAGGTCCACCTCAGTCAGCTCTGGGCACAGCAACAATCTCTGCTCTGTGTCCAGTGAAGCCACCTCTGAGGCTTCCCTGTTCAATCAAAGCCCCAGCAGGCTCCCAGCCACAGCTTCTGGCTTCCTAGCAGCAGTTAGCAGCAGCTCTGGATATGGACAGAGCTCCACACAAGCCAGCACAGCTCCTCTCGCAAAATGAAGCCCATCACATGCCCTGCACTCTCTGGAAGAGGAAGAGGAGGAGGAAATCTCTCTCTCTCTCTTTCTCTTCCCCCACCCCAAGAAATCATGGGAGTTGTCATCTCCAAGGCTGGATTTGCAGCACACAGGACCTTCCCAGCTGGAACACTCCCAATTAAGTTCAGATGCCCCTCTAATGAAGGGTGCCTATATTAGGATTGAAACAACACACACTGAAAGAAAAGGAGCACTTATGGCACCTTGGAGACTAACCAATTTATTTGAGCATAAGCTTTCGTGAGCTACAGCTCACTTCATCGGATGCATACTGTGGAAAATACAGAAGATGTTTTATACACACAAACCATGAAAAAATGGGTGTTTACCACTACAAAAGGTTTTCTCTCCCCCCACCCTACTCTCCTGCTGGTAATAGCTTATCTAAAGTGATCACTCTCCTTACAATGTAAGCTATTACCAACAGGAGAGTGGGTTTGTTTTTTTTGGGGGGGGGGAAGAAAACCTGGATTTGTGCTGGAAATGGCCCACCTTGATTATCATACACATTGTAAGGAGAGTGATCACTTTAGATAAGCTATTACCAGCAGGAGAGTAGGGTGGGGGGAGAGAAAACCTTTTGTAGTGGTAAACACCCATTTTTTCATGGTTTGTGTGTATAAAACATCTTCTGTATTTTCCACAGTATGCATCCGATGAAGTGAGCTGTAGCTCACGAAAGCTTATGCTCAAATAAATTGGTTAGTCTCCAAGGTGCCATAAGTGCTCCTTTTCTTTTTGCGAATACAGACTAACACGGCTGTTACTCTGAAACACACACTGAGAAAGCTCCACTAGTACAAAAGTCCCTGTGTGCTTAGCAACACAGGTGAGCATGATGACATTCACCTGGTGCTCCTCTCTTTGCACTGAATAAAAATTCCAGTTGATTGCCTCTCTAAGAGCTCTCCAGGTGATTGACTCTTGCTTCCAGATTACCTCTACCTCTCTGATTGTGACTACCCACTATAGCTAGGTCCACAGAAATCACAGAGTGAGGTTTGTGAGAGTGTGGGGGACAGATCTTTCACAGCAGCTGAACCTATGAAACCATAGGAGGTAAGAATAACTAGAGGCCTCACTACTTTCAGAATTAAATGCAAAACTAATTTCTTCAATTTATTTTTCCTTCAATAATTTCTTTAAACACAGCAGGGTATTCTATCACCCTGCTGCACTCACACACACAGTGATATGTAACCCTTCTGCCTGTCAGAGTTGGCAGCAACAAGGGCCAGGGTCAGTATCTAGGGGTTCCATTCCAATAACACAATGCAAAACCAGCTCAAGCCCCCACCCAGTGACCTGGGACAAATATATACCCCCCCCCGCTGGGCGCCTCCAAGAGGCAATACTTCTCTTCTCGCAGGCACAGAGTCTGAATGTAGCAAAAGCCTTTTAATAACAGAGAGAAACAATGTGGCATTATGTTAGTGAAACACCACCAACAGAATTCATAACACAACCCATGAGCAAAAACCCACTCCAAGCAAATTGAGGCGTGTCCTTTCCCTTTGGTTCTTGAGTCCAGCAACCCAAAGTCCCAACAATCCAAAAGTCTCTGTCCCTGGTCTGCAGAGCCAGAGTTCGAAAGTTTATCTGCAGTTTTACCTCCCAACCTGGGTGGATATGGGGGAGCTTAAGGGGGCACCTTACGTGGTTCAAAGCCGGTTGCCCCGCCTCTCCATGGGGCTCTGCTCCGCCAGCCATCCCATAAATCGCTCCGCTCTGCCAGCCACCCCCATGAGCCGCTCTAGCCATCCCACAAACTGCTCCACTCCGCCAGCCACTCTGCTCTACCAGCCGTCCCAAGAACTGCTCTGCAATATATCTTCAGCCCCCCCCACACTTAACACAACACTCAGTGATTTCAGTTCTTAGTAAGTTTAGCTCTTTTATAATTTCAGCTTGTAGGAGGGGAGCTTCAGTGCTGGTGCACCCTTGGCCTAAAGTGAATTCAGCTCAACAGCCTGTAACTAGACTCTTAATAGAATCAGAATTAGCTCTGATATTCCACAGTGGAGAAAGGAGACAGTACAATTAGCATGTAAGGCCCTCCCCAGGGGCCCCATACCACCACATATTAATACCTGTTCCCAGCCTCTCTGAATTCACTGAATTTTGGAACCCATGTCCCTTGCCTAGCAAGTGCTACTTAGTTGATGGCAAGTCCCTCCGTCATAACAAAAGGCCAAGTACAGTCCCACTGTCCTTGAGTCACATAATCAGGATAATAACAATTTATTCTTCCTGCCCCAATAACAGAGAAACTGGGGATCCCATGGCAGCCAAAGTGACCATTTGGGCAGCTACGGGCTCATGCTAGGCGGGGTGGGTATGCCTATGCAAATGAATCAGCCCCTGAAGTTCTTTTCCACAACTTGCCACAACTCACCACCAGATGTCAGGGTGGAGCTCATCCTGACTCTGCTTACAGATAGAATACCCCAAACCTATAAAGCAATCGATTTATTTTTCGTACAGGCTGGAAATATTTCTCCAAACTTGTTTCACAAGCCTAAAGACAATTCTAATTATGCCAGGTTGGTTCAGTTTTTGTGTGCAAGTCTGAAATCACGTGTATTTCATGATGGTTTTGCAGAAAGTCTCATTCTGCTCTAATTTTAGATTTCTCTATCATCAAGTCTGAAACAATGTATTCTAAAGCAATGCATCCTACCAGAGTAAGGCTATAAATAAATCACACAAGTGCTTATTTACATCTACAAACTTGGCATAACTTTTAAATTATAAATCATACATCCTGAAAGATCAGAATAATTGAACTTGACATTTAGTCACTATCTTTTTTCCAGTTATTTTGACTACAGCTGTGAAAATTCTTCATCCTTCTACCTATAATTCCCCTATGGAAAAGCCATGCTGGCACTCTTTTGGATTCCAAAAAGTTCACTTTTTTCACTATAAGTATATTTACATTTGCTTTCTTCTCCTTCACTGATACTTGACAAAAAGAAAAGGCTATGAAAAATAGGGTAATTTTGTCAATTGTATATAAACCAAGCAAAACTAGTGGATGTACTGGCAAGCTGACACCCTGGGGGACTTATAGACTGTCTAGTTGGTGTGGATCTGTGTGCCTGTTATCTAAAAGCAAAGGGTTCCTTCGGGACAAAAGAATGTAGGGTCTGAATTGCTTGTTAGTTTGTGTATTCTACCTGTCACTCCAATGGCAAACCACACCAGACTCCACAATGCAGCAAACCTTCAATTGACCCAAACTGTTGACTATCCAATTTTCTTCTCCACTGACATTTGACTCACACATATGATTTATACTGATAAATTAATGGGGGGTCTATTTTGATCAAATAGAGCAGTGTTTCCCAAACTTGGGATGCCGCTTGTGCAGGGAAAGCGCCTGGCGGGCCCGGCTGGTTTGTTTACCTGCCGCGTCAGCGGGTTCAGCCGATCGCAGCTCCCACTGGCCGCAGTTCATCTGCCCGGCCAGTGGGGGCTGCGGGAAGCGGTGGCCAGTAAGTTCCTTGGCCCGCACCACTTCCTGCAGCCCCCATTGGCCAGGCACAGCGAACCGTGGCCAGTGGGAGACGTGATCGGCCAAACCCATGGATAAGGTAGGTAAACAAACCGGTCGGGCCTGCCAGGGGCTTTTCCTGCACAAGCGGCGTCCCAAGTTTGGGAAACACTGAAATAGAGCAAATATGTTACACTTGGTGGAAACTGATCAAGGTTGCATGGATATTGCCTCTCCTCCCCTTCCCACTTCCCCACATAGCATTGCATATTTTTTAAAATGGGGAAACTAGATAAATGACCTTGGGGAGAAAGATTCTAAGACCTATGGGGTTTTGTTTGTTCGTTTAATTTTTCTTCTTTTGTGGAATAGAAAGAGAAACACTTTTGTTAAATGTACTGAAATTTGGAGAAGGAAGCAGGAAGCACATTTCAAATCAGGTGGAAAACTACTACTACTATGGACTTTCCAAAGGTCATGGGAACTTCTGCTCCAGTGTATTCCTCCCCAGAGTCCAGGTGAACTAACTTAGGTGTGGGTAGTAAGACACAGCTGGCACACAGCTGGTCCAGAACCATGAAACAATAGAGACGCAAAAAACCCTATGTCCTTGGCTACAGTCAAACGTAATCCATAGTGTCAGAATATTACCCAATTATTAGCACCCATTATGTGACATGTTATCCAAACATTATACTATTCCTGCATCACAATAGTTTACGGCAGGGATCGGCAACCTTTGGCATGCGGCCCATCAGGGAAATCAGCTGGCAGGATAGGACGGTTTGTTTACCTGCAGCGTCTGCAGGTTCGGCCGATCACAGCTCCCACTGGCTGTGGTTCGCCATTCCAGGCCAACGGGGGCTGCAGAAAGCAGCAGCCAACACATCCCTTGGCCCGCACCGCTTCCTCCAGCACCCATTGGCCTGGAATGGCGAACCGTGGCCAGTGGGAGCTGTGATCGCCTCAACCTGCAGATGCTGCAGGTAAACAAACTGTCCTATCCTGCCAGCTGATTTCCCTGATGGGCCCCGTGCCAAAGGTTGCCGATCCCTGGTCTACAGAGAAATCACCTGGAAACTGATGTTTTTTCTTTCTAGATTTCAAGCACTTTTGTTTTCAGATGCATTATAATTACTATGAATGCAAGGCTTCTCACATTTATTTTCATACATCATCTTCCAGGTACAAGGGAAACCTGAAAGTGCAGACTGAGGGAATTTTTTCCTTAAACAAATGTTGTAAACCGGTTTGGATTGGGTTCACTTTAAGGGGTGGATGATGTAATAATCTTGTGGTTCATTAAATACCAAACCAGTGAATGAGAAAGGAATAAAACTTTAATAAGACAAGTTAGAGAGCATCTCTGATGAACTGCTGCATACAGCCTAAACCCTGTCTCCAGGGCACATGTCCAAATACCTATGCTCATACTACTGTCCCTTATGAGGGAGCTTCTCAAAATTATAATCTTCTACAAACATATCTCTTCATCTTCCCTCTTAAAGAAAAACAAATTAACTCTTATATACATATATAAAAACAGCTAACAACAATCTAATAACAAATGCATTAAATTCTCAACCCATGTAGTACATTTCCATATCGCCAGTGTGTCAACTATCTAGAGAGGAGAGGTTATCACCACATCATTCTCGAGTGAGTCTTTATCACTGACTTTCCTCAAATACCCCTTCTCCACCCAGGTTAGCAAGTCTCTATGAGTCTTTCAGGACATTTAATCTCCTGCTCTAATCTTCTCAGTATCAGCCTTTCATTAGAATTTGAGTTTTTCTGTTGTTCCTTGACAGTTTCTCCTTTGTGTGTTGATGATAAAGGATCAGTCAGATGGGAAATGCCAGAGTCCACTCTACTGTCAATGTATTGGAACTTTGTGGGATTATGTGTACAACCCTTCAATTATGGTCTGACTGGACTACGTAAAACCTTGGATGCAGCTGTTCTTTAATGGTAACCCTTTTGCCTCAAGTATTAGAGGTGTGTTTCCTCAGGCACATGCTGTCACTTGGGTTAAGAACTGGGAGATCACTGGCCCTGTTGTCAAAATAATATTTCTGCTTCCACTTCTGGTTTTGTTTCATCTTCCATATGGTTTCATATTTATGAGATTTCAGCAAGTTATCACTAATTGGTAAATTAGATCTGATCTTTCTTCCTAATAACAGCTAAGCTGAAGAAAAGCCATTCTCCAGGGGTGTACTTCAGTAGACCAAGAAAGACTTATACAAATCACCACACTGTCAAACATCTTTTTCATAAGGTTCTTTACTCTCTGTATAGAC
Source organism: Natator depressus (assembly GCF_965152275.1). Classification (NCBI taxonomy): domain Eukaryota; kingdom Metazoa; phylum Chordata; order Testudines; family Cheloniidae; genus Natator; species Natator depressus. Next base: position 142,841,803 of record NC_134234.1, read on the forward strand.
CTTTCTACAAGTCCATTTGACTGGGGGAAAGTGCATCAGCAGTGAACATGGATTTACCGGTTGTGTACGTAACAACCAAATCATGCTTTTGCAGCTTTATCATAATTCTTTGAATCCTTAAGGTACAGTCATTTAGTGGTTTGCTAAATAGCTCTATCAGGGGCTTGTGGTCCATTTCAATTTCCATTGTCTGTCCATAAATATACTGATTGAATATCTCATAGGCAAACAATATTCCTAAAAGCTCCTTCTCAATCTGGGCATATCTGGTTTCTGCCTCAGTCAGTGAGTTGGATGCATATGCCACTGATTACCAACAATCCTCATGTTTCTTTAAAATCGCTGCACCTAACCCACACTGGGAAGCATCTGCTGAAATTTTAATAGGCCTTCCTGGTGTATAAAACAACACTGGTTCTTGTATCTGTTGTTGTTTAAAACCCCAATACCATTCATTTTTATTCTCTAGGAGATTTCTCAAAGCTGCTGCTTTGGTAGATAGATTAGGTATGAATTTTCCAAGATAATTAACCATTCCCAGGAACCATTGGACATCTTTCTTTGACTGGGTACATGGCATCATTTCAATGGCTGAAATCTTCCTCTTATCAGGATTTACACTTTCATTGGAAATAATGTCCCCAACAAAAGTCAATTCTGTAACCCCTAAAACATATTTTTCCCTAGTTAGTTTGAGGTTTGCAGCTCTAGTTGCAACCAGGACTTCCTGAAATCTATGATCATGCTCCTTTTTCGTTGAGCCCCAGATGATGATATCATCCACGGATGTGTCAACACCATTAATATATTCATGGAGCATATGTATGTTTTTGTGGTACACTTCTGGTGCTGACACTGTGCCAAAGGGTAAGCGTAAGAATCTGTATCTTCCAAATGGGGTATTAATTGTGCATGGATTTGAGCTTTCTTCAGGTTTCAGAGTAACAGCTGTGTTAGTCTGTATTCACAAAAAGAAAAGGAGTACTTGTGGCACCTTAGAGACTAACCAATTTATTTGAGCATAAGCTTTCGTGAGCTACAGCTCACTTCATCGGATGCATACTGTGGAAAGTGTAGAAGATCTTATTATGTACACATAAAGCATGAAAAAATACCTCCTCCCACCCCACTCTCCTGCTGGTAATAGCTTATCTAAAGTGATCACTCTCCTTACAATGTGTATGATAATCAAGTTGGGCCATTTCCAGCACAAATCCAGGTTTTCTCACCCCCCCCCCCACACACAAACTCACTCTCCTGCTGGTAATAGCTTATCCAAAGTGACCACTCTCCTTACAATGTGTATGATAATCAAGGTGGGCCATTTCCAGCACAAATCCAGGGTTTAACAAGAACGTCTGGGGGGGGAGGTAGGAAAAAACAAGGAGAAATAGGCTACATTGCATAATGACTAAGCCACTCCCAGTCTCTATTCAAGCCTAAGTTAATTGTATCCAATTTGCAAATGAATTCCAATTCAACAGTCTCTCGCTGGAGTCTGGTTTTGAAGTTTTTTTGTTGTAATATCGCAACTTTCATGTCTGTAATCGCGTGACCAGAGAGATTGAAGTGTTCTCTGACTGGTTTATGAATGTTATAATTCTTGACATCTGATTTGTGTCCATTTACTCTTTTACGTAGAGACTGTCCAGTTTGACCAATGTACATGGCAGAGGGGCATTGCTGGCACATGATGGCATATATCACATTGGTGGATGTGCAGGTGAATGAGCCTCTGATAGCATGGCTGATGTTATTAGGCCCTGTGATGGTGTCCCCTGAATAGATATGTGGGCACAGTTGGCAACGGGCTTTGTTGCAAGGATAGGTTCCTGGGTTAGTGGTTCTGTTGTGTGGTATGTGGTTGCTGGTGAGTATTTGCTTCAGGTTGGGGGGCTGTCTGTAGGCAAGGACTGGCCTGTCTCCCAAGATTTGTGAGAGTGTTGGGTCATCCTTCAGGATAGGTTGTAGATCCTTAATAATGCGTTGGAGGGGTTTTAGTTGGGGGCTGAAGGTGACGGCTAGTGGCGTTCTGTTATTTTCTTTTTTAGCCTGTCCTGTAGTAGGTGACTTCTGGGAACTCTTCTGGCTCTATCAATCTGTTTCTTCACTTCCGCAGGTGGGTATTGTAGTGGTAAGAATGCTTGATAGAGATCTTGTAGGTATCTGTCTCTGTCTGAGGGGTTGGAGCAAATGCGGTTGTATCGCAGAGCTTGGCTGTAGACGATGGATCGTGTGGTGTGGTCAGGGTGAAAGCTGGAGGCATGTAGGTAGGAATAGCGGTCAGTAGGTTTCCAGTAAAGGGTGGTGTTTATGTGACCATCGTTTATTAGTACTGTAGTGTCCAGGAAGTGGATCTCTTGTGTGGACTGGACCAGGCTGAGGTTGATGGTGGGATGGAAATTGTTGAAATCATGGTGGAATTCCTGAAGGGCTTCTTTTCCATGGGTCCAGATGATGAAGATGTCATCAATATAGCGCAAGTAGAGGAGGGACGTTAGGGGACGAGAGCTGAGGAAGCGTTGTTCTAAATCAGCCATAAAAATGTTGGCATACTGTGGGGCCATGCGGGTACCCATAGCAGTGCCGCTGATCTGAAGGTATGCATTGTCCTCAAATGTAAAATAGTTATGGGTAAGGACAAAGTCACAAAGTTCAGCCACCAGGTTAGCTGTGACATTATCGGGGATAGTGTTCTTGACGGCTTGTAGTCCATCTTTGTGTGGAATGTTGGTGTAGAGGGCTTCTACATCCATAGTGGCCAGGATGGTGTTATCAGGAAGAGCACCGATGGACTGTAGTTTCCTCAGGAAGTCAGTGGTGTCTCGAAGATAGGTGGGAGTGCTGGTAGCGTAGGGCCTGAGGAGGGAGTCTACATAGCCAGACAATCATGCTGTCAGGGTGCCAATGCCTGAGATGATGGGGCGCCCAGGATTTCCAGGTTTATGGATCTTGGGTAGTAGATAGAATATCCCAGGTCGGGGTTCCAGGGGTGTGTCTGTGCGGATTTGATCTTGTGCTTTTTCAGGGAGTTTCTTGAGCAAATGCTGTAGTTGCTTTTGGTAACTCTCACTGGGATCAGAGGGTAATGGCTTGTAGAAAGTGGTGTTGGAGAGCTGCCGAGCAGCCTCTTGTTCATATTCCGACCTATTCATGATGACAACAGCACCTCCTTTGTCAGCCTTTTTGATTATGATGTCAGAGTTGTTTCTGAGGCTGTGGATGGCATTGTGTTCTGCACGGCTGAGGTTATGGGGCAAGCGATGCTGCTTTTCCACAATTTCAGCCCGTGCACGTCGGCGGAAGCACTCTATGTCCAGTCTGCTGTTTCGACCTTCAGGAGGAGTCCACCTAGAATCCTTCTTTTTGTAGTGTTGGTAGGGAGGTCTTTGTGGATTAGTATGTTGTTCAGAGGTATGTTGGAAATATTCCTTGAGTCGGAGACATCGAAAATAGGATTCCAGGTCACCACAGAACTGTATCATGTTCGTGGGGGTGGAGGAGCAGAAGGAGAGGCCCCGAGATAGGACAGCTGCTTCTGCTGGGCTGAGAGTACAGTTGGATAGGTTAACAATATTGCTGGGTGGGTTGAGGGAACCATTGCTGTAGCCCCTTGTGGCATGTAGTAATTTAGAAAGTTTAGTGTCCTTTTTCTTTTGTAGAGAAGCAAAGTGTGTGTTGTAAATGGCTTGTCTAGTTTTTGTAAAGTCCAGCCACGAGGAAGTTTGTGTGGAAGGTTTTTATGAGAGTATCCATTTTTGAGAGCTCATTCTTAATCTTTCCCTGTTTGCTGTAGAGGATGTTGATCAGGTGATTCCGCAGTTTCTTTGAGAGCGTGTGGCACAAGCTGTCAGCATAGTCTGTGTGGTATGTAGATTGTAATGGATTTTTTACCTTCAGTCCTTTTGGTACGATGTCCATCTGTTTGCATTTGGAAAGGAAGATGATGTCTGTCTGTATCTGTACAAGTTTTTTCATGCAGTTGATAGATTTCCACTCCATACGGCTAAATGCAGTGCCTTGCATAACGACAGGTTTCAGAGTAACAGCCGTGTTAGTCTGTATTCACAAAAAGAAAAGGAGTACTTGTGGCACCTTAGAGACTAACCAATTTATTTGAGCATAAGCTTTCGTGAGCTACAGCTCACTTCATCGGATGCATACTGTGGAAAGTGTAGAAGATCTTATTATATACACATAAAGCATGAAAAAATACCTCCTCCCACCCCACTCTCCTGCTGGTAATAGCTTATCTAAAGTGATCACTCTCCTTGCAATGTGTATCTGCCAAAAACCTGAGTATGCATCCAATTTACTGATATATTGAGCATTTGCAAATTGATCTATAATCTGTTCTCTAGTTGGTAGTTTGAAATGGTCTCTTTTTATAGTCTTCTTGAGGTCTCTGGGATCTAAGCATATGTGTTACTTTTCTCCACAATGATGAAGGAGTTCACACATTCTGTTGGTGCCTCAATTTTTTGTATTACTTGCATTGCTTCCATCCTTGCAAGCTCTGTTTTGAGTTTAACATGAAGTGCAAATGGCACCTTCCTACATGGATGGATAACTGGAAGGACCTGCTTGTTTATCTGGATTGTATGTTCAGCCTGCCAGCAACCCAGCCCTTGAAATAGCTCATGATATTCCCGAAAGAGCGCCTCATAGCCAAGTTCAGTATGATCTACCAGACTGAGTTTCTCACATGCAGCTAAGCCTCAGATTGATGTCTCCTCCTTTGGCACTACAATGAATGGGAGCCTGTACATTGTATTTTTATGGTTAATGCAAGCAATGCACCTCCCCTTCACTGGCATATTTGTTCCAGAATAACCAGTTACTTTTATTTTTGTTGGTCCCAGTTTTGGTCTTATTTTCAGTCTCTCATAATCTTGTTCAGACAGAATATTAACCTGAGCTCCTGTGTCCAGTTTCAGTGGAATAATTGTTCCATTCACTGTCATATGCAGTATCTAGACCCTCTCATCAGGCTTGCTAGATCCCAGTACATCTATGAAAAACTCCTCAAACAGATTGTCTTTAACTGAATGCACTTACCTTTTCTGTATTTGGGATCTGCAGCATTTTGCAAAATGATTGTTCTTCCCACATTTATGACAGAGTTTCCCAAAGGCAACACACCATTTGGAGCCATTCCATGATCCACAACTTCCACATGACTGTCTGTACACAATCTTCCCCCTTGGATGGTTTTCATAGTGAGTGATTTGACCTATTCCAGCTATATTGTTTTGTACTTAGTACATGGATAACACCTTCTGGTGGATTCAGAACTTTGGCTTGTGCTTTCACCATTTGTGCCATCCTACATATTTGGAGAGCTTTTAAGTCTCCTTCATGGAGCAGTCTCTCTCTTAACACATTGTCTTTAATGCCACAAATGATTCAGTTTCTGACCAGGGACACTGTAAGCTCACCAAAGTCACAAGTTTTACTGACTTTCCTTAATAATGTGACATATTGCTCTATGGTGTCATCAGTTTTTTTGCATGCATGTAAAAAGTTTGGCTCTCTCAAAGGTTTCATTCCTTTTTTGGCATGCAATTTTCCTTGAATTTAGTCAGTATTTTACTTAACTTCATGCTTTTACCTTCTTCAAACTTAAAGTTATTATAAATATCCAATGCTTTCTCCACAAAACTGTGCAAAAAGATTGATGATTTCACTTTATTATTTTTCTCCTATGCCCCTATGGCTGCTAAATACAATTCAAATCTCTGTCTGAATATTTTCCAGTTCTCCTCAAGATTGCCTGACAATTGCAGATTGGATGGAAGTTGCAACACAAACATTTTTGGCTTCACCCCTCCCTCCATTCTTAAGTTAGTCAAGATACTATTGTGCTCACCAAATACATACAGAAGCCTCTGCGCCTGGTGCTCCACACACTTCTCTGGTGCCTCCCTGTGTCTCTGCTTTCAGTTGCAAACACAGGAGTTAACTTCAGAATGACTGCAGTTTCCTTCTCATTCAGCACTTCTGACACCATGTAACAATTTTGGGGTTCATTAAGTAACAAACCAGTGAATGAGAAAGGAATGCAACTTTAATAAAACAAACTAGAAAGTCATGTGGTATTCCCAACTCCCACCTCCAGGGCACATCTTTCCTTCATTTCCTGCCTCCTTTTCTTGGCTTTGGGGTTCTACCAAAATCTTAGTATAGTTGATTTCTTAAAATACCGGTGAATTTACGTCAAATGAGAAGTCTTCGTGATCCTGATGGGTAAAAACAACCTGTGTAGATTTTTTTAAAATATTCATCCAATCGTTTATTGGGGGGCTAGATACAGCCTTTCAACACAGTATGTAGCTGTGCCACCCCAGGAGAAATGCTGAGAAGACCCCACACAGAGGCACAATTCCTCCATATTTCCCCATTGCTCCTAAAAAGGATGTTGTGTTAACACTTTACAAGATGCAGCATACTTCCACCTTCCCTTCTTGTATCCAGTAATCTGTTTACTAGCTTGTGTGATGGGTAGAGCCATGGCTATCTATTCCCCACTTGCTCATTTGTTCTTGAGGATATATTGGGCACATGGGCCTCGAACTTCAGTGGTATTTAAGCACCTAAATTCGATTTATTTCAGTGAGAATTGGGCAGCTCAGTACTTTTGAGGAACTAAGCTACAGCCCCTACATTCCCCTCGTCCTTGAAGCTCCAGTCCCAATAGGCTCTACAGGGACCCTAAGTGATGCGCCCTTCACTTAACCTTCTGTACATGTGCTAGCCTTGGATATTTTATTTCAGCGTGAGCTCCTGTATAGTGGTTGGTTTACAAAAATGCTTAACATAATCCATATTGGTATTTAATGTTCTTAGTCTGTTGCATGAAATTACACAAAATATATATGAGGAAATAAAATCTTTTTTAAAAAAATCTGAAGAATTTCTCTCTATGGTTTTAGAAGAGAAATTATGAACAAATGAAAGAAGGAATAATAAAAATGTGCATTTTATGGAATTTGTATGTTTTTCAACCATAATGGTACTTCATTACATTTAAAAATATTTATAAAATGAAAATATTTAACTGCATATTGATGTAAAACTGATGCTGACTGAGGGGGAACTCAGCTTTGGTGAGAAAAACAGGCTTCAGAAATAGTGGATTCTTTTTTATTTTCTTTGTTCTGGAATTGTACATATGACCTATTTTTTCCTTCACTCCTGCAAATTAGGGTCAAGGGATTAATCCACAAATTAATAGCTGTGGATATTTATGCATCAGTATAATGCATATTGCAGAATGCTGCATACTAAAATTGACTGCGTGGCTGTTGTTATACTACGACTCGAGTAAAATAGACGCATCAGCCAAAAACAAAAAAATTCAAAAAAACTCAAAATGCATACTACAGTACAAGCTATTGACTGTGTTCAGGTAATCAAGCGCAAATACAGGACTCATGGACTTCACAGAGAATGCAGAAGGACTGCAAGTCATTACAGATCACAGTGCATAGCAAAAATTGTGCAAGAAATAGTACTCTAAAAGGAAGTCTGATGGACACTAGATTTTGCAGAATTTATCTGTATATAGGTTTACTATGACTAACTGTAGATGAAAACCTGTCATCCAAGAATATGTTACTTCTTACAGAGCTCTGAGGCGGGGTATCTTTCTGTACATCTAGATTGTTTTACATCATTAAAAAACACACTGCTGTTTAAAGAAAAGGAGTACTTGTGGCACCTTAGAGACTAACCAATTTATTTGAGCATACGCTTTCGTGAGCTACAGCTCACTTTATCGGATGCATACTGTGGAAAGTATAGAAGATCTTTTTATACATACAAAGCATGAAAAAATGGGTGTTTACCACTACAAAAGGTTTTCTCTCTCCCCACCTCACTCTCCTGCTGGTAACAGCTTATCTAAAGTGATCACTCTCCTTACAATGTGTATGATAATCAAGGTGGGCCATTTCCAGCACAAATCCAGGGTTTAACAAGAACGTCTGGGGGGGGGGGGTAGGAAAAAACAAGGGGAAATAGGTTACCTTGCATAATGACTTAGCCACTCCCAGTTTCTATGCAAACCTAAGTTAATTGTATCCAATTTGCAAATGAATTCCAATTCAACAGTCTCTTGCTGGAGTCTGGATTTGAAGTTTTTTTGTTGTAATATCGCAACCTTCATGTCTGTAATCGCGTGACCAGAGAGATTGAAGTGTTCTCCGACTGGTTTATGAATGTTATAATTCTTGACATCTGATTTGTGTCCATTTATTCTTTTACATAGAGACTATCCAGTTTGGTTGTAGATCCTTAATAATGCGTTGGAGGGGTTTTAGTTGTGGGCTGAAGGTGACGGCTAGTGGCGTTCTGTTATTTTCTTTGTTAGGCCTGTCCTGTAGTAGGTAACTTCTGTAGTAATAGAACAGAACAGTAATAATAGTAATAGTAATAACAGAACACCACTAGCCGTCACCTTCAGCCCCCAACTAAAACCCCTCCAACACTTATTAAGGATCTACAACCTATCCTGAAGGATGACCCAACACTCTCACAAATCTTGGGAGACAGGCCAGTCCTTGCCTACAGATAGCCCCCAACCTGAAGCAAATACTCACCAGCAACCACATACCACACAACAGAACCACTAACCCAGGAACCTATCCTTGCAACAAAGCCCGTTGCCAACTGTGCCCACATATCTATTCAGGGGACACCATCACAGGGCCTAATAACATCAGCCACACTATCAGAGGCTCGTTCACCTGCACATCCACCAATGTGATATATGCCATCATGTGCCAGCAATGCCCCTCTGCCATGTACATTGGCCAATCCGGACAGTCTCTACGTAAAAGAGTAAATGGACACAAATCAGTTGTCAAGAATTATAACATTCAGAAACCAGTCAGAGAACACTTCAATCTCTCTGGTCACGCGATTACAGACATGAAAGTTGCGATATTACAACAAAAAAACTTCAAAACCAGACTCCAGCGAGAGACTGTTGAATTGGAATTCATTTGCAAATTGGATACAATTAACTTAGGCTTGAATAGAGACTGGGAGTGGCTAAGTCATTATGCAAGGTAACCTATTTCTCCTTGTTTTTTCCTACCCCCCCCCCCCGACGTTCTTGTTAAACCCTGGATTTGTGCTGGAAATGGCCCACTTTGATTATCATACACATTGTAAGGAGAGTGGTCACTTTAGATAAGCTATTACCAGCAGGAGAGTGGGTTGAGGGGAGAGAAAGCCTTTTGTAGTGGTAAACACCCATTTTTTCATGCTTTGTGTGTATAAAAAGATCTTCTATACTTTCCACAGTATGCATCCGATGAAGTGAGCTGTAGCTCACGAAAGCTTATGCTCAAATAAATTGGTTAGTCTCTAAGGTGCCACAAGTCCTCCTTTTCTTTTTGCGAATACAGACTAACACGGCTGTTACTCTGAAAACTGCTGTTTAAGAAGTTCCCTTTTTTAAACCTTGTTTTCAAAATTCGTTTTTTTTTATGTCAGTGTTTTGTTTTGTTTTTTTTAATGGAGGCCACTAGTGTGAACACTATCTGTCATTCAGTGTGTGTTCAGTACATTTAATCCATTGTATGAAATATCTCCTTAGAATCTCACTGTAAGACTCAGCCAATTCGGTGAAGATGGCTAGATAATAGGTAGATTTCAGAGAAGGGCAATTTTATTTGTTTAATGGCATAACCGGGTAAATTCTCTTCTCACTGCATGCTGAGAGTGCTCATTACACACCATTGCCAGCTCTGCTATCTTGTAGGGGATTTCAGAGGGATTGTTACAGTAAGTAGCTTTCTAAGCCAGTTACCCAGTCAAATACACACCTAGGATAGCCCAAGACAAACACAAAGGGTAAGAAAATAGGACAAAGGAGTAGGCTTGATATTTCCATGAAAAATAATGGTGGCAAACGAACCAGGAAAAGGAACAAGTTGGGATGCTGACTGAACCGCCATGACTTATAGGACTGCTAGTGACACACATTTTGTCAGGCTGCCAGGTGGACAAGTGCTGAATTGCCTCTGGTCTATTAACAGAGAAGAAAGCAACTCAAATGTTGGAGTCAGAAACAGGCATGAATCAGAACTGAGTAGGGAGGGGCCAGGCCAGTACTCTGCTGGGAGACTGCCAGTGAACATCAAGGTAGAGCTGGGTGAATAGCTGACTTTTTAGTTCAGTGGCAGTTGTGAAAAAAATAAAATAAATCTGTTACAGTTGAACTGGATCTGAAAATTTTCAGACTTGCTGGTGAACTGAAACAGTTAGTTTTGAGTCTTTTCCAGGGTAAGGATGTGAAGCTGGGTCCCCTACCTGTCAGGTGAGTGCCCTAACAACTGGGCTCAGGGGCATTAAGGGGGAGGAGGTGAGGGCAGTGGTGACTCCTCCTACTCCTCCTGCCGCATTTTGTGAATGGCTCAAAACTATATGTGTCAATTTCCCAAATAGTTTAGGGTTAACCAAAATTATATTTGTCCAAAAAATAGCACCCAGCTCTGCATCTAGGTGCTGCAGGAAGTGGAGATGGCGATTCTGTGAGTGACACTTTTCCCCTCTTTGAATCAGTGTTGAATCGACACTTCAGCATAGGTCCCAGGGAGCACTTTGATAGGAGATGTAAAATGAACGTTTTGAAAGAGTAGAAATCACTTGATGATGACCTGTTCTGTTCATTCCCTCTGGGGCACCTGGCATTGGCCACTGTCAGAAGACAGGATACTGGGCTAGATGGATCTTTGGTCTGACCCCGTATGGCCGTTCTTATGTCCTGAGGAAATTTCTGCTCAATTAATTAGGTTTCATTCTGCCTACCTCAGTGCTCTTGCAGTTTCAGTTGGTTGTGGTATTCTCTTTCACTTTCTGCCTCCCGTGGTTGTAGAATGGTACTAAGGGTTGTCCGGGAATAGCTGTCCTGTTCTTCAGAAATGCCAGGATTGTTGTGGCAAGTGCCATGATCCCTCTCTACAGTATATCCCTTATCTACATCACATCTATGCTGTGAAGCTCAGTTACTAAATGACTTTGGAAGTGCTTTGAGATCTCCTCATGAAAGCTAGTTTTGAAATGTAATTGTTATTACCTCTGAGGTGAAAATGGTGTGAGTGAATCATAAAACCTACAGTGCATTTGTGAAATCTGAGCCAGACTGCCACTGACTTCAGAATGCCCATTGACATGAATGGGGACAGGAATTCATCTAAGCCTCCAGTGAGAACATAACACCAGGGAAACAGAATATTCTGTATCTTTTCACAGGTAACACTATGTTTGAATCACCCATAAATTATATAACATAAGACGACCTAAGCAGGTCTTACCCTGTGCTTTAGGTCTTGCTGCTGCTTCAGTTTCCCCTTCTTCTCCAGGAAATCCATTTCACATTGCGAGTGGTTCTCACTAACTCTCTCCCCTTTTCAGGAACTGGTATATCAACAATGCTGTGGGGTGCGAGGGTCCCAGAGCTTGGGCTCCAGCCTGAGCCCAGACGTCTACACAGCAATGAAAAAGCCCCACAGCTCAAGTCCCACAAACCTGAGTTGTTTGGCATAGGAGAGCCACGGATTTTTCTTTGCTGTGTAGACATACCCTGAAGGGCCAGACACTAAAGTGAAGCCAGAGATCCCCAGGCTTCTGGGTCTGCCCTGAAAGATACTTTGAATTGACAGATCACTACACCTCTGTCATTCTTATGATTTAGATGGTAACTCATTTGTGTTTATGTGTTTGCTTGCTTAAATCTGTAAATAACTCTCATTTCTTTTTTCCTAGTTAATAATACAGGACTGGCTACAGGTATTGTCTTTGATGTAAGATCCAGGGTACCAATTGATCAAGGGTAAGTTACTGGTCTCTTGGGACTCAAAGCAACCTGAATGTGGTATGATTTTTGGTATAAGTGACCATTTATCACAAAGTCCAGTTTGTCTGGGTGGCAAGATAGACAGTCTAAGGGGACTGTCTGTGACTCCATGGTAAGACTGTTACAGGGATCCAGGAGTTCACATTTGTTACTGGCTTGGTGAAATCTAATTATAGAACACACCACCAGTTTGGGGTGGTGTCTGCCCTGTTTTTGACAGTCTGACCTGAGGTAGGCACTCACGGTCATGAGCCACTCTAGACAGTGTGACAGTCATCACCATGAATAACACTGCTCTCAACCCTTCCTTTAAACCATTTGTTCCCAAATTCAAAATTCTGGATATATACCAGAAATCCTTGTTAGAAAGCTTTGGTGAAGCCTCTGTGTTTTCATGTGACCTGCTGATCATTCTAATAGTCTGGTCTCAAATATCCCCTGAGTACTTTAAAATTCCCTGGGAATATACCCATAGCAGTCAATGAAGCCAGCCTATACTGAGATAGAACAGAAATATAATCTTTTTTCATGGCTGCTTTGAAAGTTCTTTCCCCCAATCCATTAGTGAATGAATCATAGGGGATATCTGTGACATGAGATATACCATTATTACAAGGAAATTTCTGTCAGTGCCTCATAATATTGCCTTTGTACTGCCTCAAAGCATCTCTGTTTAATTTCTCATCTATGTCTTAATATCCCTTAACCTTGACTATTGCAATTTATTTCCTTATGGTCTTAAAAGTCTCAGCTCTCCAGAATATCACTTTTCAACTATCCATATATGTATGTACAAAAAAAAATAGAATCCCATTACTCCATTTCCAGACAACTGCAATAGTTTCCCATTCAGTCTATATCCAGTTTAAAATTCTCCTGTTTATAACTCCTCACTCTTGTTCTAAACCATATATCATATTTCTTCCTACCCCACCCCCCTATTTATATGAAAGAAGCCTCCTTTCTTTTCCATGCAATCTCACTGGTGTCAGTGAGCGTCTCCTTCCTTCCAGCACCTATTATATGGAACAGATTTTCTATCTCTGTCCCTCCAACTCATCAACTATTCTACTCATTTAACTAGTTGAAAACAGATCTTTTCTTCTTTCCTGTGCCTTTGTATCTCTCCATTACTGCAGTAATTTTAATTTAACTGTTTAAAGTGATTGGGGATACAGTTAATATGCAAGATGCTATACAAAATACTGTGGTGTAATATTGCATTTATAATAAGGACATCTAGGTCTGGCATTTTGTAGCAGAAAGTGAATAGTTGGGACTAAATATCTCAATCTCCCTCAAGCCATTAATGACCAAGATACATATTCCTGGTCCCTATTTCTTAAGAAAAAATAATGCATAGCAATTCAGAACCTCCACAAAAGCAATAGTACACTAATAGCAGAGCACAGAAAAAGACCATAGTTTAAAGTGACATTTTATTAAAGTCACATGAAACCTTAGTGCTTGGTCACAGGTTTTGTTACAACCCCAAAGTTGGTCAAGGTTTATAGAAAGATAGTGTTTCAGAATGGCTAACCTGTTCAAATTTCAGATTCATCTGAGTTGACATATGTGAAAATACCCTCTTTTTCCTTGGTTTTGGGGAGGCATTTTGGTTTAAAGTCCAAATCTTATGCATACAACAGAGAGGTTTGCTTTGGATTTGTATGATTGTATAGTTCAAATGCAAAGTGAAAACCATGTGGAAAAAAATCAACAAGGACTAGAGCAAGCAAACAAAAAATTTCAACAAATCCTCTGAAAATTGAAATAATCAAATCTTGCATGGCTGTAATTTTTATCTATTTTTAATTGGTATTTCTACCAATTACAAACTTTCATCACATATTCTGCAGAGAGGTCATGCTATGTAGGAGATATAGATAGAACAGTATTTATTTTTGTAAGTCACATTGTTTGCAATTACCTCAAATGTATATGAACACTGCTTTTCTTCCACTGATATTTTAAACCTCTGTGAGATCATTAATTGCAGCGAAAGCTACATTTCTGGAACAGAAATTCACAACTTGTATATAATGGTTGAAAAACAAAGGAATGGTATTATCCCAAACCTGACAACCATGATAAATTGATCAAAATAATTGATTTTCAAAAAGCATGCCAGGTATTTAAAAGGCTATTCCTACAAGATGGCAGAGCAACATAATCAGTTTATTCATCATCAGTAAAAAGAATTATGTATCACATCCTAAGTGTACAGCACCAACACTAAGGAGCATGCAAAAAGACAAGGTATTCAGAATAATTGTTTGTCAGAGGAGAACAATTTATGTTTTCCTAACTCAAAAAAAATTAATAAACACCTCATTTGGGAAAATATATCATCTCTGCCTTAATCAGTACTTTTAAAAGAGAAAAAATGGGTAAACATATCTATTGATTTGAGTTGACATATGGGAAATTAAATCAAAAATATGCAAGTGTAGAAAATGACAAAATGATGCTATAACCCAAACCTGCTGCCAGGTAATTACACATACAGTATTGCTGTATGTGTAACTGCTGTAACTTTTTTTTTTTGACAAATGATCCTTAAATCCACTGTCTATTTGAATGATACCACTATAGTTTGGGTGCTGTTCTGCTTATGAGTGCAAAGATTGACATCAAATAAATGTCTCAATTAAATAAATAATAACCTTTCTACCAATAAAACCATGTATTCTATTTAACCAAACAGGATATTATAAAAAAACCCTAAACAATAAATAAAAAAGCTAGTTGGAATATTCACAGTATATTGAAAATAAATGCATAGAGAATATGAAATGTAGCTCTTCATATAAAAGTTATAGATTCACGTTCATACCATAATTTCTGGTTTGAAATCTCCAGGAAATAAATTGCCCTCAAATGTGTAATAAAGTGATAAAAGTAGCAACTCTTTCCATCCTGATCTCTTAATCATCAGTGGAGATCTCTATTATCCTTCTTCTAAAGAAGTTAAAAGCGACATGCCACTTCTTTGGACTCAAAAAAAACCAAAACAACCCAGAATACATTAAACCTTTCATTAAGATCACAGCAGCCATTCACGTTGAGACCTCCAAATTCTAATTGCTGAACTGTCATTGGGGAAAAAGTCAAATTAAAAATATTGTAGAAAGCAAAGCAAATGTGAGAGAGGGTTCCTGTTTCTCATTCATCCCAAAAGGAAGGGGAAGGTTACAAGTGCACACAACGGCCCATGAATATTTTAGTGAACAGTAATGTTAGTGAATGCTAACAAACAGATTATAGGCTCTCCCTGCCTCCTTGCTCATTTTGCGCAGGTTATATCAGAAAATAGGTCTTCTCTGTTTCCTAAGGTTTTTTTGACCAGAATTCATTTTCAGATGATAAAAAGAGAGAGCCTAGATAGGTCCATGATATCAGAAACCCCACTAATATTTAATACACCAAGGATTTGCTTAGTTTATTATTAATTATAATTATTTATTTGTTCTGTGGTAGTTTGTAGAGGCAATAGCCAATTGCTCTAGGCAATGTACATACATATTATTCAAGGGGGGAGGAGGGAAATCACCAGAGATCCATGAAATTTAATTTATCCAAGACTATGGCCCTGATCCTGAAAACTGAGCCACACAGGCAGACTCTGGCTATTTTAATGTCAGTGAGGTTCCGTGTTGCTGCAGTAATCCGCCATTATGGAGCAGTTTAAATGATCTGGGCCTATTTTTTTTTTTTGTTCTCCAAATTGACACTGCTACTAACAACAGCTAGCCCCTTCTCTCCCTGCTCACTTAGCTTATTTCTTTTGAAATCGTACTTTTCTGTCATCTCCTTTTTATCACTGGCGGCCTGTTCCTTTTATCTCTGCTTCGGCTTTTTTTCTTTTCTTGTTTTCACTCTTTTTCCTGTCTCCTTGCCCGCCCCCCCCCCCCATGTTTCCTCCTCTGTCTTGTGCTGTGTTCATTCAAGTACAATGGTCTGTAAATTTGGCCTGCAAGTCACTATTACTTTTCAGCAGATGGCACTGTTATTTAGTCTAAATAATCTGGCAATGGTGCCAGGCAATTAACTTTATAACACTTTAAACAATAAAATATAGATTGTTTCATATAATACATTTACATAAGAATTGTATGCAGAACAAGAGAATAAATTAGTGACAAAGATATTAGAAAAATATTACAATGACATGAATGTGCTAAATATAAAACATTACAACTTTCAGATCCGGGCCGGGGAGGGGGCCGGGGGGAGTGTGATAGAGAAAAAAAATGAACTGCCAGAGTTTATTCGCTTAGCAAATTATCAGTATAATTTTTGGTGGAATGTGTAGCATTCCACACAACAGCACACTTTGGTATTAGATGGGATCATTTTATTGTAACCAACCCTGCAGCGGAGAGTTGCTGCAAGTGCCCTGGTCCACCCATACCCATTATTTTGCTGAGTGAACCATAAACTTGAAGGCAAGTGCTGTAGGTGCTTCAAACACTAGGCCTTTCAGGTTCAAGCCCTTGGTGGATTCCCATAAAAATTCAGAGGCTGACAAAGAACAAAGGATTGCTTTGCTAGGGTTCCCATAAATAAACAGCACAATTATCCTAGGCCCGATGTCTTACAGGGACAAAGAAAAGATGAATCTGGTGCAAAAGTCACTTTAACTCAGCCCCTAAGAGCAGTCTGGCACAGGGTGTATGAATGTGGGTCTTCTCCAGCCTAATGCCAGGAATACTCCCTCCAGGCTACCCCTCTACCAGAGGCAATTAAGAACTGACCTGCAGATCAACCGGTGAGAGTCCAGTCCTTTTGTTTATCTTGCACAGCAGATACACCCTGCCTGCCACTGCTACTTCTACTAACCCTGCCTCTCTAGAGAGAAGAAAAGATCCCCTGCTGCTTTCCCTGTGTGTTATAAGGGGAAAGGGCTCCTCCTCCTGCCATTTCCCGTGTTTCCAACCATCTCAATATTTGGTATATGCAGTGTTCTTGTAGCCATGTCAGTGCCAGGATATCAGAGAGACAAGACGGGTCAGGTAATATCTTTTATTGTCTTTGAAGCTTGAAAGCTTGTCTCTCTCACCGGCAGAAGTTGGACCAATATAAGATACTACCTCACCCACAGTAGTTCATGTTTTTCTTAAAGTCCCAGCTACTGGAATTAGGTTCAGAGAATCTCAGCTTTGTTTCTTTCAGTAAGTTTCTAGCCCTCAAGGTTGCAGAGAAAAGCTTGAAAACTTGAACCCTAAATGCTCCCCAAACTCATGTTCTCCCAGTAGCGAGACCACAGTTAAGGTTGCTTCCAAATTTTTGGTTTTGCAGGGTCAGTACCTCAGTGACTTGCCTTGATTTGGAACCTTTTTTTGTAAACATGCCATAAGGAATTTAAACCAAATATCAGCCACTAATTAAGGAGTCTCTAGAGTGATCTCCAATGTGTATTTTGGGTTTGTATGTTGTTGGGTTTTGGGAAATTTGGGAAAACCAGAAAAGTCTGATTTTCCTCTTCACACAATGCACATTTGCTGACCCTGGAGCTGGAAGACTGTGACGTCAGAGATAATTAGACACTCATTTTTCCCTCCCATCATTTGTGTACTTGGAGAGAGTCACCATTACCCTGGTTGTTTTGGCAGCATTTGCCTTTGATAACTGACTGTCTATAGCAACCAGGCAAGGTACTAACAAATTTCAACAGGACTTTATTGTTAAAGTGGAAACCTCTTTACCAAGCTGCTGCTGCACCCCCATAGCTCTTACTCAGCCTCCTCAACTCCTTTCCTGTCCTTTCAGACTCCCAACAGCCCGTGTTCCCAGTTCTAATAATTACAAGCAGCATCTAAACACCACACTGTCCTCATACTTCCACAACATTGTTACAAAGAAGGGTCCCAGGAGGAGCTGTAATGGAAGCAGACAGGGTTTGGATCAGCTTCCAGTGTTCCTTTGGGTTTGTACTGGGGTAAGTTACACTGGTTCTTTTCAAAGGGTAATTGTTTATTACTTTCTTCCAAAAAGGTTACAAGACAAACTACAAAATTCCAGCTCCTTTTCACGTAGATTGTTACTTACTAATTACCTCAGAGGTAATGCTTTCCGAATATTTACCATTCAAAAAAGTGGGAAATTATAAATCTGAGCCTGTGCTCAGTTTTCTGTTACACAATTTAAAAAATGTCACTTAGAAGTTGCAGTGAAACTGAAGTTGCATTTAAAAATAGTATTTTGTTTGAATGCAGTATAATTACTTTCAATATATTGGTCAACATGGCCCTCATTGGTGAAATAGTCTTTAATTTCATGCAGAAGTATCACCTTGCATACACACAAGGGGAGCAAATTAAGTCTCTGTGTGCAATGTTCATTTTGGCATTTCCTGACCTGAGTGCTGGACTTTGCAAAATTTAAATCTTTCCATTTGTGTTTCTGGATTTTTTTATGGTTTAGTTTATTGATGAGAGAAACCTTAATTAACATTAAACATTAAAGTTTTTTGTTTGTGAATTATTTTTCAAACCTCATTGGTTTAACAATCTCTTGAGTTAGGGGGGCTGGCTCATTATTTTTGAATGCTCAGAGTTGGCAATGCTGCATCCCTGGGGAGGTGAAGAGGAGGCCCCATGACACTGCCCTTGCCTGTCTGGGAGGGGAAGGCAACCCTACCACTATGACTTCAATGAAGTTGGGGCCACGGTATAGGAGTGGGTCAATGGATGACCCTGTGCCATGGTATCTCTAGGGCTCTGGATTATTGTAATTCAGCCCTGCTGCCTAGAACACCTCTCCTCCATTGCCAGATGCTATTAGCTTCCTTCAAAACCTGCATTTATTGTTGCCTTTCTCCCCCTCCCCTGCCCAAGACTTCTCTGAATTGCTGCTATTCTTCTCAATGTCAGGATCTCCTTTATTGCTGCTGCCAGTTCCCTCCCTCTAACCTCTCCATTGCTGTGTGTTAACTCATACCCTTTCTCATTCCTTCTCCCCAGGAATGAAAGGCAAATCACTGAGGTACAGACACTGCCTCCATCTGTCCTCAGATACTTTCCACTGCTGCCTTCATTCCACCAAAGCTCTCCTTTTCCACTACTTCCTTTCCTTCATTCCACCAAAACTTCCCTCACTTTGTCACTCTACAGGCCCATTTCTGCTGCCTCCCTCCTTTCATCCCCTGAAGTGCCCACCCCTTGTCCCTAACACCTCTAATCTCTCCTTGCTCCTGCTTCCTACTCCCATTCAGATCCCTTCTGCCCGTTCCTTTTCCCCTCCACAACCTCACTCACTGATACCTCACCTTGAACCCCCCCCTTTTGCAGCTTGTCTTCCCCCACAACTCCTCTGAGTGCCTCACTGCTGTCTTTCCCTATACACTATTCATAGTGCTTCCTTCTATCCCCTCAACCTTCCTGCTCCTGCCTCATTTCCTATCGTTCAGCAGGCATCAGGTTGCAGCTTTCCCCTCCCCTTTCTGCATCCTTACTACCCATCTACCTCTCCCCAGAACCACCAGCTAGCTACCTCTCATAGGTACTTGGCCTCCAATATAATAGTACATGAACACTTGACCTTATTTAATGTATTTATCCTCAATGCCTTGTGAGGAAGGGAATGACTATTATCTCCATTTTACAGACAGGGAACTGAGGCACAGAGAAACTGCCCCAACATTACCCTCCCTGCTGCCTCCTGTCAAACACCCTTCTCAAATATCTCACTCCCTTCCTCCCCTCATACCCTCCTTGCTGTTGCCTGCCCCTCTTCACTACCCTTATTGAGCCCTGTACCCGTAAGGGCCCTCTCACTGTAATCCTGGGGTCTGCGTCCCTGCTAGATATCCATATCTGCTTCCTTTCTCCCTCCTCCAGCCCTCATTCCAGACATCTTTTTTGCTGTCTGCTCTCCATCAACCAGGACCCAGCACACTCTGCTGCATTGCATTCACATTCCCCTTACAGGTTTCAGACAGGTTTCAGAGTAACAGCCGTGTTAGTCTGTATTCGTAAAAAGAAAAAAGAAAAGGAGTACTTGTGGCACCTTAGAGACTAACCAGTTTATTTGAGCATGAGCTTTCGTGAGCTACAGCTCACTTCATCGGATGCATAGCATATCCTGGAAACTGCAGAAGACATTATATACACACAGAGACCATGAAACAAAACTTCCTCCCACCCCACTGTCCTGCTGGTAACAGCTTATCTAAAGTGATCATCAAGGAGGGCCATTTCCAGCACAAATCCAGGTTTTCTCACCCTTCCCGCCCCCCCCACAGACACACATACAAACTCACTCTCCTGCTGGTAATAGCCCATCCCTCTTTGAAACCTCTCTTTATAATGCGCATGATAATCAAGGTGGGTCATTTCCAGCACTAATCCAGGTTTTCTCACCTACCCCCCCCACACACACCCCCCTCCAAAAACCACACACACAAACTCACTCTCCTCCTGGCAATAGCTCATCTTACAATGTGCACAGCAATAATCCAAGTTTAACCAGAACGTCTTGG